>NC_089762.1:47730890-47773390 GCF_040412425.1 Macrobrachium rosenbergii | reverse complement strand
TGCGAAGGGGTTGGGGAAGGGGGGGGGTGGGGACGAAGTGACACAGAAACGTCAGGATCGATTTTGGGGAGAAGTTGGGGATCGGCTTTTACTTGAAGTGGGTGGGTGGGTGGTGGGTGGTTTCGTCAGCTGTCTTGGGCGGTTAATTAGAATTTCATTGGTGGGTGACGCTTCGGAGTAATAGAGTGAGTGCGAAGAAGTCATGCAGCAAGGCCACATACGTATACAAACACTCACACGTATCTGTTGACACATACATACATACCATATATACACACACACGATTATATATATATATATATATATATATATATATATATATCTATAAACTGTATATTATTATAACTGTATATTTATTATACAATATATACTGTATATATATATGTGTGTGTGTGCTTATTTATGTTTAGTCGAAAAATCGTTCAAGAAAATAGTCGTCAATGACCATTCATTTCTTCTGCTGTTAGTAACAGAATATTATATCGTAATAAAGATATGGTAATTATGAAATTAGACGAGAAGGCTCCTATTGTGTTTGTAGTAATATCTTAGTGTCTTGCCTAGTCACATTACAAACAAGACTTTGAATGTCTTTTTAGTTTTCTGTAAAAGAAAACTATTGTGCCGGCTTTGTCTGTCCGCACTTTTTCTGTCCGCCCCCAGATCTTAAAAACTACTGAAGCTAGAGGGCTGCAAATTGGTATGTTGATCATCCACCCTACAATCATCAACCATACCAAATTTCAGCCCTCTAGCCTCAGTAGTTTTTATTTTATTTAAGGTTAAAGTTAGTCATCATCGTGCTTCTGGCAACGATATAGGATAGTCCACCACCTGGCCGTGGTTAAAACTTCATGGGCCGCGGCTCATGCAGCATTATACCGAGACCACCGAAAGAGAGATCTATTTTCTGTAGCGGCTGTGCAGAAAACTCGATTGCGCCGAAGAAACTTCCGCGCATTTTTACTTGTATTTTCTGTGACCAATGACATGATTTCTATATAAAATGTTACTTGAAGTAATTAAGGCGCGAGACATTTAGTTATCTTTGAAATAAATTTCACTCGTTCTCATATCATGGAAAATATTTTTTTTTCCTGTGACCTATGGTATGATTTCTGTATAAAATATTACTTGAAATAATTAATGCAAGAGACATTTAGTTACATCTACAATAAATTTCACTCGCTCTCATGTGGAAAACATTCGTTCAATACGCGTATCAGATCGCCGTGACCATGAATCCGATATTGAAAAACTTTCTTTGTCTGCAAACCCTTAAAACAATCATACTGAAATATCTTCTTCCCCCTCATGGTTTCTCTGAACACCCCTTCTCCTCTTCCAAAGAGAGGCTCTTCATCCAACCCTAACAGTGGTGCTTGGAAAGATATACAGGCAGACTGCCATGCATGCAGGCGTCTTCGTTTTGTTGGTGATTGTATTACCTCTATTAAGGTTTCTCTCCCGTTTTCGTTTTCTGTAAAAGAACACTGTTGTGTCGGCTTGGTCTGTCCGTCCGCACTTTTTTCTGTCCGCCCTCAGATCTTGAAGACTACTGAGGCGAGACGGCTGCAAATTGGTATGTTGATCATCCACCCTCCAATCATCTAACATACCAAATTGCAGCCCTCTAGCCTCGATAGTTTTAATTTTATGTAAGGTTAAAGTTAGCCATAATCGTGCACCTGGCAACGATATAAGCTAGGCCACCACGTGCAGTGGTTAAAGTTTCATGGGCCACGGATCTTACTGCATTATACCGAGAGCACCGAATGAAAGATCTATTTTCGGCGGCCTTGATTATACGCTGTACAAAAAACTCGATTGCGCCGAAGACACTTCGGCGCATTTTTTACTTGTTTTCTTCAGTCACCGGTCTTACCTAACCTTTGTTCATAGTCGATCACTCATCATGAGATATATTTTCACATTAAGATGAAATCTAGCATATCATGAGCGTGCCTCATCGTGGAAAAATATATATTATTGTATCTTTTCTACTTTATTTTTCATCCAAATGGGTCTGTATCTTTGCCCTCAGTGAAAAGGTTTCACTCCTTGGCTTTTATATATCAGCTGATCTCCATAGGATACGTTTTCCATACTGTGATGAAATCAAGTACATCATGACCGTACCTCTCCGTGAAAAATACATTATTATAATTGTTCAACTTTCTTTTATCCAAATGGATCTGTATCTTTTCTCTCCGTGAAAAGGCTTCACTCCTTGGCTTTTAAATATCCGCTGATTCTTCTCTCGGCTCTTCAAATGTTCCTGACCCTCCCTCTCTATCCCTCCTAAAGCCTATTTGTCCCCAACATTCTTTGCGTATAAGATCGGCAGGGTTCTGGTATCCTCGAAGATCGGCAAATAATTTTCTTCGTGATTTCTGTCGTTTTGTCTCGTTGTTCAGATTACACTTACAAAGATAAGAATGGGTATTAACCCGGTTTTAAGCATCCACCTAAAAAGAGTTCAGAGGTCGTCACCTACTCCGAAATGCTAGTACTAAAGATGGCGGAAGCTCAGTGGGACGCCGTGTTTAGTACTAGCCCCTCGGGGATCGAAGATATCGTTTACTGATATATAGAAATATATAGAAATGGGCGTATATAATGCTTTGATTCCTCGAGGGGCTAGTAGTAAGCACGGCGTCCCATTGAGCTTCCGCCATGTTTAGTACTTCCACCTCGGAGGTGATGCGTAGATGGGTACATACAGGGCTAATGCCCTAAAAATGTAACCTAAACCACGGCATTCTGAAGGGTACACAATGGATGTTTTGAAGTCACAGCATAATTTAGAAAGAAACTGATTAACATCAAACTTTTATGTTAATAATAAACAAGTTGAAAGAAGATAAAACAACCTCACTTATATTTATGGTAATACTTACCGACTATTGTGTAGCTGTTATAAAACTTCGCAGTTTTGCTTTAATAAAAGGTCAGGAAGTACTTTTGAACGGAGAGTTTGAGCGTACTCAAAGTAAAGCGAACTTTAAACATTTCATGCGGTGAAAAAGCTGAAAGAAAAAAAGTAGGAACAAAAACACCCAACCGCGAAATAGGTAGTTTGCCACCGTGTGAATAGATTAGTTTACGGAATTACCAATTAGCTCCGATTACCCTCTTTGAAGTGGAATTTCTTTAACATAACGAGGAAGTCGAGATGTCAACGGCTGTATTTGGGAACTCGAGATCGCCAACAGGTATACTATTTACCAGGGCCAAGAAAGACAAAGTCTACCCAACTGGTTGGAGTCGCCTCCCACCCGGGGTAACTACGTAGGCGATGACATATCTTAGAGGCACCAGCTCATCACGGCAGTTCACCAGCTGACGCAATAATGAGGTAGACGAAGCTCCGCCTACATTGGGCGATTTGGGGAGGAGTGCAGACCTGCTCTTTCTCTTGGCGACTTGGCCTTGCTATTTACTAACTTGTGGTCGCGGCGTATGTGTCTCTTGTCATAATGGTGCGAGTGATCTTTGATAATGATCTCAAATTGATCGTTAAACGAGTGCCGGCTCATGCTAACGATTTTCCTCCCTCCATCTCTGAAAGTTTATTGAGCTATCGGCAACCACACAGCTGCTTAAGTAAAGCCGAGACAAGGCAGGTAAGGTAAAGATTCTGTTTTCTTTAGGGCCTGTTGTTAATTTGTTTTAATAAAATATTTAGACCATATGGAGGTAGGGAGTTTGGTGACTTTCTTCAAAATAATATTTATGTAAGTTTTCTCTCTTTTATTATGAAAATATAATTACAGTGAAATTATATATATATATATATATATATATATATATATATATATATATATATATATATATACACAATATATATATGTATATCATATTACCACAGGTGAAAAATAAGAAATAGGTCCTGACCGGTTTCGACTTTATATTGACGAAGGACTGATACAGAGTATGAGACATCACAAATATATATACTACAAGAATAGTACTGACGAACATACACAACCGTAGTATATATATTTGTGATGTCTCATACTCTGTATCAGTCCTTCGTCAATGGCTTGGAAATAAAGTCGAAACCGGTCAGGACCTACACCCCGTTTCTTATTTTTCACCTGCGGTAATGTGTGATAAATGAATCACGTACAAAAGTGATAATAATCATATTTGTATATATATAATGTACATTGTATATATGTATGTATATTACAAGTTTTGTCTTAATTTAAGGTCATATTTCATCCAGAATTTCAGAAAAACTAAAGGCATTTCCTCTCCTGTGCATTTACCGTCATTCTCATTTCCCCTAAAACGTAGCCAGCTGCCATTAGCGGCCAGACGAGACCGTCTTACCTGCCCAGACACAATTGCATTCCTCCCCTGTAATCAGGAACCGCCGCCGAGATATAGGCTCGCATACCCGGCCAGGATTGCAAGCGGCAATGCCTCCTAATTGGCTGTGAAGGTTCTCATTAGGGCGGTCCTATTCTAGCACCCTGGAGAACGCCGGAACGTCAGCCTCTTTGGTGGGGAAGACTGACGAAAGGCAATAACTCACACGTCGGATATTACGTGAAGAAACAGCTGCTTATTCTGTGAGAAATCTTTGGGTGGCTCCTTGTTAGATTAGGGAGGTTTCTTGCGCAGTGTTTAACTTGGTATTCTTTTGTTATAAAAGGGTTAATTATTCTTGCGGAAGGAAATGCACCCGTTTTGCGAAGGCTGCCGTATTCGTGAAAGAGGTTATATAATTGTTAAGTCTGATGTACATATATATATATTATATATATACACTCATATATGATATATATATGAATACATATACGTTATAAATATATAAAATGTTTATACTATATGTATATTTATATATATATATATATAAACACACGAATTTCTTCTACTGCGATCATGTCTTGAGAAATAGACGAAGCTCTGTGAATTCCGAATTTTCTTTCGCCTCTCCTGCGAGTACATTTTGTATATTAAGATGCCACGGAACCATTGGATGATTGCAACGTATATTTATATATATATATATATATATATATATATATATATATATATATAAGCAACGGAATTACCTAGAAATAAGTGCTGAATGGACTATTTCACCGGGTGACACGGGTGATCCAGAAATATATATATATATATAAATTCCACTCCGTCAACGCGGGAGGCCTGGTTTGGGTATATTTGGGCCTTTTGGGAGGGTATTGCCAAGGCAGCAAATAACCGCCATCAGCATCCCAATGAATAATTGATCATTCTTTGCCGGAGATCCTTGACAAGCATAATTACCCGGAGATTACTATAACTGTAATCTATTTAAAGGGATTATGTTCATCAGCCGGTTGGACTATCGGTTCAAAGTGTTTTCTTGTGACAGACGTTGGTCGAATTTTCGCGGATTTTGCTGATGCTGCTCATTACCTGACAGGTGCGACGTTAATTAGACTCTGTGTTCGCTTGAAAATTGTTAAACTTATGCCAGTTGTCGTTAGCGAAGAAAAAGACTCAAACCATTGCGTTTTCTTGTATTATTTTTTTATTTTTGAGTTTCAAAATGTTTCCTCTTCTTAAGAATGGCAGTGCGGTGGAAAATTTTTGCAGTTCACCAAATTTTTTATTAATTTTTTTCAGTAGGGGCTGGGGATTGGTTGTAAATTTACAAATGTCCTTGGGCCATCAATTTTCATATTATACATACGCACACACACGCATATATATATATATCTATATATATATATATATTATTTCTATAATAGATTTTTTCCATTTTTATATTTCTCATTTATTTTATTATCTAAATCTTCGATATTATTATTTTGTCATTATTTTTCATGGGGGGGGACCACGTGCCTAGGTGCCAACACTCCCCCCCCCCCCAAAACCCCTTGGATCCGCTAGTGTAGGGCCTGTAAAGTTTCCTGCAAATTGCCAGCTTTATTGTTATTTGAAAACAACCTGTTTATAGCAAAAGATAATTATTCTTTTAATATTCATATTCAGGGATCTTTTGAATTTAATTCCTTTAACGTAACTAAAACATTTTAAAATTGAGAACGTTTTACATTAGTGTCCATTGTATTCAATTAGACAATTTTCAATGCAAATAGCGCTATTATTCCATTCGCCACTTAAGTTATTGTTTGCAGCGGGAATCGTAACGTTTAACCGATTGATTTTCTTGTATTTGTAGTTTTAACCTTTATTGTTGCTCCAGCCAATTTTTTTTATTAACGTATGTATAACTCTTAACTTAATGAATACAATGCAGTAGCATAATATATGTGAAATGGCAAGACGTTTGGCGTCTTCACAAACAGAAACATACATGCAGTTTGATACAGAGGGTTCGGTGGAACAGTCTCCCCGAGGATTTTCTACAACAGTTCTAGGGAAGCCGTGGAGATACCGGATCTGGAGTGGGTAATCAAGATTTTAGCTGTAATGGCGGAAAATGTACCGTCCTCAAATGTTGTAATTTTTTTTTTTCAGTTTTGTCATTTTTTGAACAGTCCCAAAATGGGTAGGCTAGATCTCTGCTTTTTCTTCACGTTCATGCTGAGAGGTCGTTCTGTTATTTTATGTTTTTCATTTGGAAGCTTTCTTGAGGGAGAGAATGACGTCCTTACCTTGTTCCATGTGATATTTAAACTAAGGATATTTATTCTCTTTTATCATCTTCGTTATATTTAGGGGAAGGAAAATGATAAATGAAATCTCTCATGAAACGGAAGCTTATAAAATACAAGTTTATAGTGATGACAGGAAAAGCGGGTATACCGTCTTGAAATTTATATTGCAGAAAGCGTTGCGTAACCTCAGGCAGTGTTGATATAACGCCGTTACGCATCTCACGAAACAATAGTATTTTAGAGCGTAATGTAATTAAATACTGAGAATGCAAAGCTGCTACAGACACGAGTCCTTATTTAAGGCATTGTAGAATGAATTAACTTTACTCCAGTTTTTGTTCGTTGTTCTTTTCGAGAGAAACAAATGACCGGTTTCCCCTCCTTTTTAGCTTTCTGCGAAAGGAAACTGTTGTGCCGGCTTTGCCTGTCCGTCCTCGCTTTTTTTTCTGTCCGCCCTCGGATCTTAAAAACTACTGAGGCTAGAGGGCTGCAAATTGGCATGGTGATCACTCACCCTCCAATCATCTAACATACCAAATTGCAGCCCTCCAGCCTCAGTAGCTTTTATTCTATTTAAGGTTAAAGTTAGCTATAATCGTACTTCTGGCACCGTTATAGTTGCCAACAACACAGGTCGCCACTGGACCGTGGCTGGGTTTCATGGGCCGCGGCTAAGAGTTTCATGGGCCGTGGCTGAAAGTCTCATACAACATTATACCCTGTACAGAAAACTCAATTGCGCAGACTTCGGCACCTTTTTTACTTGTTTATTTATTTGCGAGGGGAAATATCCCTCCGCTGTTGCCGGAATACTAAGTAATATTATCTTTGTTTATTGCTCTGGGGAGTTTTTGTAAGTGTCTCTTCTTCTTCTTCTTCTTCTTCTTCTTCTTCTTCTTCTTCTTGTTCAGCTTCCCCCTCTTGACTTGATCGAGTTTGGTTTTTCTCTCTTTGTCGCGTTTTAATTCGTCATTCCCGCTTTTCTGCTGAATCATATAAAAATGGTCATAGTTACGCTAGCGTTTGTCGTGTTGTAATCTATTATTTCCTCTTTTCAACAGAATTATGCATGGAAGAAGTTACTCCAGTGAAAATGGTTTTCCTTTTTTATGTGAGTCGATGGTTGCCGAACTTATTTGTACTTAACATTTTCACTAAATAGAACGAATGCGGAAGTAGTTAATTTACTTTAGTGAAAATAGTTTTCCTTTTTTATCATAGACGAGTGGTTGCTGTTTTTATTTGTACTTCATTTGAATGTGGATATAGTTACTTTAGTCAAACTAGTTTTCCGTTTTTATGGCAGACTATGGTTATTATACTTATATTTGTACTTGACATTTTCATTAAGTAGAGCGAATGCCACGTAGCGTACAGCACTCCACCTCACTGTAATTACCGTCATAAAGTATGACAGGAACCGGGTCCTTAATTATATAAAAAACACGGAGCTGAGCTGATATTTTAGGGGCGTTCGTAGAAAAGCAACATTGCCGAGTCCCTTGGTTGTTTTGAAGGCTCGTTCACTGCTTAGAAAAGTAACATTGCCGAGTCCCTTGGTTGTTTTGAAGGCTCGTTCACTGCGTAGAAAAGCTACATTGCCGAGTCCCTTGGTTGTTTTGGAACTTGTTCACTGCATAGAAAAGCGACATTGACGAGTCCCTTGGTTGTACTGAAGGCTCGTTCACTGCGTAGAAAAGC
This sequence comes from Macrobrachium rosenbergii, assembly GCF_040412425.1. Taxonomy (NCBI): domain Eukaryota; kingdom Metazoa; phylum Arthropoda; class Malacostraca; order Decapoda; family Palaemonidae; genus Macrobrachium; species Macrobrachium rosenbergii. The sequence goes on along the minus strand of NC_089762.1, from coordinate 47,765,066 downwards.
GACATTGCCGAGTCCCTTGGTTGTTTAGAATGCTCGTTCACTGCGTAGAAAAAGCGGCGTTACAGCCACCTATACTGCCCTAAAACGGAAAACTTCAGTATCTGCAGAATTTCCGAAACTGAGATATGCCACCTATTGGACTCGTGAAACACTAATACACAAGTTACTGCAGTTTCAGAATGATTCTTCAATTCTTTATTTACGGGGTCCCATTTGCAGCATCTGCAAAATCAGTAGTAAGGCAAGGGAAAACCGCAGTATCTACCATTTTTTCTCAGTTTTGTATTTATGCAGATACTGCAGTCTTCCAATTTAAGGCAGAATACCACAGAGCTAAGCTTTTGATGCTGTTGCTCCCGAGTCCCATGGCTGTTTAGAAGGCTCGTTCACTGCGTAGCAAAACCGACGTTACGGCCACCTATACAAATCACCTAATTTTGGGGCTGGAGGAAAGTGGCCCGGGGAAGGGGTATGAAAAAAAAATGACCTCGCTCACAAGAAGCCCAACTAATGCTATGGTTGGGACTTCTGAAAGTGGCCCAAAGAGGGCATCTAGGGGTATTTACGACCGCGATATCACGCTGGAAAGCGCAGAAGGGAAGGGAAAGATGGCAAACTCAGGAGGTGGGTCTTGGATAAATACATACAAATGTATACAATATATATATATATATGTATGTGTGTATATATTATATGTATATGTATACATATATATATTATATAATTTATATACATTCATATATATTTTATATATATAATATATATATATATATATATATATATATATATATATATATATATATATATGTATGTATATATATATACACACATGTATGTATGCATTGATGTGTGTATACATAATATCTTTACAATATGTCTTTTCCTCTCGATAGTTATCCTCCATGGAGAAAACGGCGGCAGCAGTCAATACCATTCATATGATAAATACTTGACACACAAACACAAACACACAACACTTGTGTTTATTTTTGTATTCTTCTCCCCACCTTTACAGACGCGCATTATAACTCAAAGTCATGCTTTTTATCGCATGATCCACTTGCCTCCAATCCATTTTCCCTGACTCCATTTCTCTCAGTCACATTCTTCTCCCTCCCCTCCCATCCCCACACACCCCCGACCCCCAACCCTAACTCGTCAGGGGTAAACCGACAGAGAGAGAGAGAGAGAGAGAGAGAGAGAGAGAGAGAGAGAGAAGAGAAAATCCCATCCATACAGTTACGAGTCGGGACGATCTCGGCGTAAATGCCTATAAATGGCCGCCGTGAATCAAAGGTTTGCGTCTTAAATGCTTGTGCTTTTTCGCCCGGGAGTGCTTGCTTATTTCTCCTGTAATGAGATGCGATCCCGTCATTCGTCCTGCTTGAAGAGAGAGAGAGAGAGAGAGAGAGAGAGAGAGAGAGAGAGAGAAAGGGTTTCTTTCGGCAGGGACCGGGTGGTGCTCGTTTTATCCCAGCAGAGGTTGCTGTCTTCATTACTAAAGGTTCTTTGCAGCGTCCCTTCGGCCCCTGTCTGCAACCCCCTCTCATTCCTTTTACTGTACCTCCTTTCATATTATCTTCCCTCCATCTTGCCATCCACCCTCTCCTGACAATGATTTCAAAGTGCAACTGCGAGGTCTACCTCCTGTTACACCTTTCAAACCCTTTCCTGTCCATTTCCATTTCAGCGCTGAATGACCTCATAGGCGCCAGTGCTTGGCCTCTGGCCTAAATTCTACATTCAACTCAACTCATCCCGACCCCAGATGATGATGTTATGCTGCAGTCATCTTCAAATTGAGAAATCAAAAGCTCACTTGGCGGATGAAACTGCAAGTCTCATTAAGTCTGAATTATTGCGATAAGAAGAGCCCTTAATTTCAGCGTGAATGCTCGACCTTGTATCGACCTGAGGGTTTTTCGGAATATAGATGAGCACGAAGATTTTAAGGTTGTAGATGATGGTTTTATCTTTGGGTTACATCTAGCATGGATTACGATAAAGGCATGTCTGAAAGAACTTGCTGTATATATTATTATTATTTATTATTATTATTATTATTATTATTATTATTATTATTATTATTATTGGAGAAACAAATCCGCAGTTATGTGTGGGTACATTTATTTAAAAATAAATCTTTACTGAGATCTTTCGGGAATCTGTTCGATTCTCCATTTCCAGACTCTTGCTGTTATTATTATTATTATTATTATTATTATTATTATTATTATTATTATTATTATTATTATTATTATTATTATTATTATTATTACAGTTATGTATGGGTACATATATTTAAACATAAATCTTTACAGAGAGCTTTCTGGAATCTGTCTGATTCTCCATTTCAATCATTTCATTATTACAGTCATATTTGGGTACATACAGTTTATTTTAAACATAAATCTTTCCAGAGAGTCGGGAATCTGGATTCTCCATTTTGAGACTCATGCTATTATTATTATTATTATTATTATTATTATTATTAATATTATTATTATTATTATTATTATTATTACAGTTATGTATGGGTACATATGTTTAAACATAAATCTTTACAGAAAGCTTTCGGGAATCTGTTCGATTCTCCATTTCAAGACTCATGCTACTATGAGAATTTTTAATAATAATAATAATAATAATAATAATTATTATTATTAATAATATTATTATTATTATTATTATTATTATTATTATTATTATTATTATTATTATTATTCTCCATACCTGCGGATAACCCAGTAAACTGCAACATGAGGTGAATGCTAAAAGCGTAATCTCACATCACAAAATGTTACGCTTCGTTCCTACACGCAGCCGTATCTTTTCACAATATCTCTTTTAATATTCGGCTAAAAAAAAAAAAAAAAAAAAATTACTCTCCCGGAAAGATTGACCACAACATTTTAAAATGGCTCTTTGTGAAATGTTTGCGCCGTCACTGCTTTCGGAGATTGCTTCATAAAACTTTTCAGAAAGCTGAAAGTATTTTATTCTTCTTCTTCCGAAAAAAATGTAAAATGGTTTTCCTTCTTCTTGAAAGAAGTAGGTAAATTACTAAAAAAAAAAAAGGAATTCTTCAAAAAGGTAAATAGATTCTTCTTCTTCTTAAAAAGAAGTAGGCAAATAAATAGTGAAAAAATGAGAATTCTTCGAAAAGGTAAATAGTTTTTCTTCTCTTTAAGAAAATAGGTAAATAAATAGACAAAAAAACGAAAATTCTTCAGAAAGGTAAACAGTTTTCTTAAAAAAATAGGTAAACAAATAGAAAAAAAGAGATTTATTAAAAAAAGGTAAATAATTTTTTCTTCTTTAATAAAAATAGGCAAATAAATAGAAAAACGAGAATTCTTCAAAAAGCTAAATAGTTTTTCTTAAAAAAAGTAAGTAGAAAATAAAAAAAGGAAAAGAAATGAGAATTCTTCAACTCCAGAAAGGTAAATAGTTTTTTCCTCTTCTTAAAAAAACAGGAAAAATAAATAAAAAAAAAAAGAAATGCGAATTCTTCAGCTCCAAAAAGCTAAATAGTTTTTTCCTCTTAAAAAAATAGGGGAAACAAATAGAAAAAAAAAAGAAATGCGAATTCTGTAACTCCAGAAAGGTAAATAGTTTTTTCCTCTTCTTAAAAAAATAGGAAAAACAAATAGAAAAAAATACGAATTCTTCAATTCCAAAAAGTTAGATAGCTTTTCCCTCTTCTTAAAAAAGTGGGGAAAACAAAGAGGAAAAAAAGAAATGCGAATACCTCAACTCCAAAAAGGCAAATAGTTTTTTCCTCTTCTTAAAAAAAAAAGGAAAAACAAAAAAAAAAAAAAGAAATGCGAATTCTTCAATTCCAAAAATGTAAATAGTTTCTTTCCTCCTCTTAAAAAAATAGAAAAAACAAATAAAAAAAATTAGAATTCTTGAACTCCAAAAAGGTAAATAGTTTTTTCCTCCTCTTCTTAAAAAAAATAGGAAAAACCTAGAAAAAAAAAAGAGAAATGCGAATTCTTCAACTCCAGGCGGAGTTCGCAAATGTTCTGTGTTTCAGGACCCCCGAAGGAAAGACTCTGGTAAATATCGACGGAGAATATATGAGGCATAACATCAAAAGATATGGCCACCATTTGCTTGACAGCGATGGCATCAGCAAATGAGAGGAAAGATGGAAGGGTTTTCCTCCTCCTTCCTCCCACCCCTTTTCAAATCGGCTCTTTTTTAACACCGACATAAATTTAGCCCTGCTGACGCCTGATCTGTGATTCTTGTTTCTTTATTTTTTTTTTTTTTGCATGTTATTTTCACGTCTTTTTTTCGAGGGTAGTCCACTGGAAAATTCTATTTGATCTGGCTTATTTTTTGCCGGGGGCTGGGGGGTGGCCCCCGTAATTTTAATCTCTTGTATTGCTATTTTTATATATTTTTAATTATGTTTATTGTATCTCTGTTCTCTTCAATCCAACAACTGTGTGATTTTTGTTTCGCTATTTTTTTGTGCGTTATTCTCACATCTCTTTTTTTTTTTTTCGAGGGTAGGTCACTGGAAAATTCGATTTGATTTGTCTCATTTTGGGGTATTTTTCACATATTGTATTTAATACTTTTTTTTTCTCTTGAATTCACCAATTCTGTGATACTCGTTTTCCATTTTTTTGTGCATTATTCCTAAGTCTTTTTCCGAGGGCAGTTCACTGTAAAATTCTATTTGATTTGGCTTATTTTTGGGGATTTTTTTTTATATTTTTTTATTAAATTTATTGTATCTCTTTTCTCTTATTCGTAATTAAATTAATTCATATTTTTTTATCACACGTGATGAAATCCGTACATATTATTTTTTATCACGTAATTAAATTCATTGATATTTTTTTTTATTCTCTTAAATTCACCAATTCTGTGATTCTTGTATCTATCTATTTTTTTTTATATGAAAATTCGATTCCATTTGGCCTGTTTTCGAGTAATTTTCTCCTCTTGTATTTCCCGTAGGGTTTAGTAACATCAATGAACCTCACTGTAGGCATTACTGGAGGTTCTTTGCAGCGTGCCTTTGGCCCCTAGCTGCAACCCCTTCCGTTCCTTTTACTGTACCTCCTTTCATATTCTCTCTTCCATCTCACTTTCCACCGACTCCTAACAATTGATTCAGAGTGCAACTGCTTTGAGGTTTTCCTCCTGTTACACCTTTCAAACCTTTTACTGTCAATTTCCGTTTCAGCGCTGAGTGACCTTTGGCCTAAATTCTATATGCAGGTCAATTCAATTCAAACCTCTTGATTTGCTGTTTTTATTAATTTTTTAAAATTAAATTTATTATATTTTTTTTTCTCTTCAATTCAACATCTTTTCTCGGGTGAGTAAATCAAGTATTTTCCAGTCCATTTACTCCCTGGCGACACCTTCATTGTCCAAGCCCGGAAAAAAAAAATTGATTATTACTCAAGTTTATTTTTCCCGACGTTTAAAATTCCCAGCAGCATAATGGTGAAACTTCTGACTGCATATAAATTCCCGCGACGAAGGAAAATTCTAATGCGACTTGCTTGACTATTAATTACCCCCAAACCGCAAAAAAAGAAAAAAAAAGGAAAAGAAAAATTCTTATCCTCGTGGTTTTGTTTCAAGAAAAATCTGCCGTGACACTAATGCTCTGTGTACCGTTTGTTAGAGTGGATGTTTTTTTTTAAAAAGTGTTTTTTTTTCTGTGGCTGTGTGGCTGTTGTTGTTTTGTGCATGTGAAGTGCTTATTATTTATATTAAAATTTTTAGTTTTCTGTAGAGGAAAACTATTGTGGCGGCTTTGTCTGTCCGTCCGCATTTTTTTCTGTCCTCACTTTTCCTGTCCTCACAGTCCCCAGTGCTTGGCCTTTGGCCAAAACTCTATATGTTCTGTTCTGTTCTGTTCAGTATTAACATTTCTGATTCGAGGAAGATTTTGAAGAACGGCTAACTGTAGTAAATCGCAAAAGGATGACAACGCAAACCCATTATTGCGAAAGCTGGAGGTGGATATTCGTCCTCTCTCTCCAGCAAGTGACGTGGCTCGTGGCTCCTCGTGGCTCTTCGTGGCTCTTCGTTAACTCAAACGCGATGTTGTGGTATAAGTGGATCAGCTCGGCGCACTTAGGGCTGGCTCTGACTCACTTACGATAGACTTCGAGGCTGTGTCTTTGTGTTCCCTTCGCGTAGGTTTCGTTTATATATATTATATCTTGACGTATAATCCGAACGGTGCCGAGGACTGTGTGATGTGTGCTAAGTTACCAGAGAAAATGGAAACCAATAAGAATAAACCATGGTGATTAATACCAGAATGACAACCTGGCACTATGAAGGTAATTCGTGCTCACTTCATTTTGATGTGGGAGAAGTTACGAAGGAACGTGGAAACAAATGAGAAGTTATTTGTAGTCAGCACTAAAATGACGACATGGTCCAATAAACATGAATCGTTTTCCCTTCATTTAGATATCTCTTCATATATTTATCTTCGCGTCCCATGAATCAGCGGCTGAGTTCTATTTGATGTGATAAGTGACAAGAAGACGTGGAATCAAACAAGAAGTCATTTGTAATTGATACCAGAATGACAACCCGGTCCAAGAAAGATAATTCGAACGGTCTTCTCAACAGAAGGATTATCCTAACGAAGCCTGTAACCAAGGCTTTTTGCAGACTGTAAATTTTTGAATTTTTCTTGTCCTGCTTGCTCTGGGCTTTTATGAAAGCTTTTGCAAGCAGTAAGTTTTCAAAACTTTTCTTGTGCTGCTTGCTTTGTCCATGCTCTTTGGAAGAGCATGAACTAGAAAACTATTAAGAGTTTCAGTAGGAAGTTGGTTCCAAGTTTTTATATCAAAGGGAACCTCTGATATTTTTTTTGTTGAAAACGTTAAATCCCTGTCTAGCATTTCAAACTATATTTTTGCACTGTCAGGTCTAACTTTGACTGGTGCCTCTACTCCTACGAACTGGGAAATATGATCACAATAAAAATACGAGAACGCTCCAATTAGAAATAATCAAACGTTGATTACAACTCGGATGGAAAGGAAAATTTTCAAGTGAAATCGCTCTGACATCAAGGGCTCGTAACCCAGAATAGATGAAGCATCAAGGCTGGTAATAATGAGAGCAAATGATAAAAATGTAGACGAGTCGGTGAAAAACATCCTCAATACTTTGATGTTCAGTTGTGTATTTTTGTTTGTCTGAGGAGAGGGCCGAGAGATCACAGGTTTCACCTGCATAGTTGGCCAAGAGATCATCCCTTTGTGTAATTGTATATATATATATATATATATATATATATATATATATATATATATATATATATATATATATATATATATATATATATATATTATGTATATATGTATCTATCTGTTAACTTATGTGTATATATTTACTAACACACCTTTTCCTCTTTAGAGTGCCCCGTGCCTTAAAGGTATACAGCAAGTCTTCAAAACCCATTCCCTGATCAAATAACAGGGTGCCCCTCCAACTTGAAGTACAGTCCTATACCTGTATACAAAACCGTTACCTTTTCTTGAAGTGGAAATGTCTAGGCAGTACGGCGTATTGCAGCCGTGTAGCTGTCCTCTGTAAATAAACTGACCTGACACGTGCGGTTGCCCTTATCTTAAAGAGAAGAGGGTCATTCGCCATTTAGTGTCACTTACCTGTCCGAAAGTGCTCCCTGCCTTTTGATGAGAAGCGTCGGAATCGACGGTATTGGCTCTTCCCTAGGGCGTATAGTCAGGGCCATCGAAATTAGATCTATCTTTCGGTGGTCTCGGTATAATGCTGTGTGAGCCGCGACCCATGAATCTTCACCAACGGCCCGGTGCTGGCCTATCGTATATCGTTGCCAGAAGCACGATTATGGCTTACTTTAACCTTAAATAAAATAAAAACTGCGGGGGCTAGAGGGCTGCAATTCGGAATGTGTGATGAATGGTTGGTGGATGATCAACATACCAATTTGCAGCCCCCTAGCCTCAGTAGTTTTTAAGATCTGAGGGCGGACGGAAAAAGTGCGGACAGGAAAAAGTCCGGACAGAAAAAAGTGCTGACAGAAAAAAGTGCGGACGGACAGACAAAGCCGGCACAATAGTTTTCTTTTACAGGAAACTATAAAAAAAAAGAAAACATTTTCAGTTTTAACATTTTCTCCGTTAATTCTGCCCCGACCAGTTTGTATAAAAGCCTCCAACAGTAAACGCCAAACGAAGGAGACACTCCTTCCCTTAAAACCATCTAGTAAATTGTCAGTGAGAATTAAAATTCCCTTTTTATACTCCTCCGCGTCCCGTCTTAATGTCCCCCTCTTACCTAATTTTCACTTGGCCCGTCCCAATCTCATAAAACCGGAATTGGTGACGGGGAATTGGCTCCCCCAAGACTCCTGACCTGACATGACCTTTTGTAAAGTAATGGCACTCTATCTGATTACCTGGTCACAGGTGGGTTGGCTAGCTGTAAGATACGCTGGTATAATTCTTGAAATTCCCTGAAGGGCTTGGGGACGCTTGCTGCGTGTATTTGAGAGGAACTCATACACGCGCGGGTGTATTGGTAGTTGAAGAGCTTGGTACACATTCACTGGCATATATATATATATATATATATATATATATATATATATATATATATATATATATATATATATATATATATATATATATATATATATATATATATATATATATATATATATATATATATATATATATATATATATATATATGTATGAAGTATTTTTATCACATCACCGTGATTCATATACAAGCATTAAGCTACAAACGTCCTTTAATATCCAATTCGCTCTACCTCGGAAATAATATATCTTCATATATGTTACCGAAGGGGAATTTTTTAGTTGATAATAAGTACGCCGTCCCGTGGGCTCGAACCAACGAAGGACAGGAACTCAGGACTACAGGGACGCATTAACCCGCGCGGCCACAGTTGAAAGACCTGGGTTCGATCCTGATGTGAGTCAGAAATTTATTTACTGTTCCACACGTAATGATGCGTTGATTATTTCTATGTATATATGTATATATACATAGATAGATAGATGGATAAATAGATAGATAGATTGGTAGATAGACAGGTAGTGTATGCTTCATTTCAGTGATTTTTTTTGATCACCCATCAACTTATTTCCTGTACCACAAACTTGAATTGTTTCCTTTTTTCCTCCATGTCGATTCTGTTGTGAGTTTTTGTAGGTTCATTTGAGTCATATGTATATGTAAATATATATGTATATATACACATATATACTGTACACATATATATATATATATATATATATATATATATATATATATATATATATATATATATATATATATATATTTATTTCATTTCCTATTCCCCCTTTTTCTCTCCTCATTCACTTTCTTCTCGCATTAATATTCTCTCCTGCGACAGCTTTCTTGTCATGTAAATTAAACGCCTTTGTTTATATACCATATGAATATTTGCCCATTTGACGTATTATATACATACATATATATATATGTATATATGTGTGTGTGTGTGTATATGAGTGAAGGAGGAGAAAAAATGGAACGGGATTTCATCTTTCATTTTTCCCACAACTGAAATTTAAATGTGTTTTGTAGCCTAGTCAGAGGCAGTGGCCAAAACTTAAAATGGCCTCTTGATTGCTTATTACTTATCAGCATTAGAGAAAAACATTCTCTCTCTATATATATATATATATATATATATATATATATATATATATATATATATATATATATATATATATATATATATATATATATACATACATATATATACATACATACATACATATATTTATTCATATGTATATACCTATATAAATATATACAAAGTACATACATATATATGTATGCATCTGTAGTATATATGTATGTTACATAGACATGTTATATGTGTATATATATATGTGTATACAGTCATATGTGAATGGGAAAGGAAAAATATGCATTAAAACCTAATGTTAGTGACTGCAAGGCTAATATAATATAGTTTGCTCCAAAGCAAAACTATTGAGCAAAGCACAAATTTATGTAAAAGCGTACTTGCTTGCCACTGTTTATTAATAGCAGCAAGCACACATGACGCAGGTTTTCTATGGCCATATTCAAATGCCGAATAAAAATCCTAGCCTTGGTGGGGGATTTGCCATTTCCTTCAAAAAACTTTACGATAAAAGCCAACAGAAAGCTTTAAAAATTGGTCAATTTCCTTCACAATGGGCCGGGGGTTAAATTGAATGCGTCCAAAGGAAAGGCCCCCAAACCGCCCTTCCCCCCGCCAAAAAAAAAAAAAAATGGCCGGCTAATATTTGTCGAATCTCTTTCCGAGTGAGAGTTGCAGAATCATGCGACTGTTGTCATGTCGTCAAAAGATTAGTGGCTGGAGGGAAAAAGGCAGGGAAGAATAATGCCTGGGGAGGGAAAATTAACACTAATTAGTCAGGGTGGGATAGATTGTGTGTGTGAGAGAGAGAGAGAGAGAGAGAGAGACTCCTTGAGAGAGGTAGAGAGAGAGAGAGACTAGAGAGAGAGAGAGAGGTAAGAACTAAGAGAGAGAGAGAGAGAGAGAGAGAGAGAGAGAGAGAGAGAGAGAGAGAGAGAGAGAGAGACTACTTGATGACAAGTAGGTGAGAACTGAGAGAGAGAGAGAGAGAGAGAGAGAGAGAGAGAGAGAGAGAAACTAGATGACAGATAGCTAAGAACTGAGAGAGAGAGAGAGAGAGAGAGAGAGAGAGAGAGACTCCTTGATGACAAGTAGGTGAGAACTGAGAGAGAGATAGAGAGAGAGAGAGAGAGAGAGAGAGAGAGAGAGAGAGAGAGAGAGAGAGAGAGAAATGAAATGAAACGGAAAAAATTAAGAAGTGAAATGAAAAAAGATACGAAAAGAAATGAAATAAAAAAAGACACGAAATGAGATGAGAAAAAGATACGAAATGAAATGAGAGAAAAAAAGATACGAAATGAAATGAAAAAGAAAGGAAATGAAACGGAAACAATAAGAAATGAAATTAAGAAAAGATACGAAATGAAATGAAGAAAAAGATACAAAATGGAGCGAGATAAAAAAAATCCGAAATGAAATGAAATAAAAGGTACAAAATGAAATGAGGAAAAAAAAAAAGACGACGAAATTAAATGAAATATAAAAGACACGAAACGAAGCGAAAGAGAAGGACGCAATAAAATGAACTAATTAAAAGAACGAAAAGGAGATAAAAAGTCAATAAACGACATGAGACGAAAGCTGAAGAAAATAACTTTAATGAACGAATGAAAACACAGAGAGAAGGAACCACTGCTGACCAAACAAAGAGAGAGAGAGAGAGAGAGAGAGAGAGAGAGAGAGAGAGAGAGAGAGAGAGAGAGAATGGAAGACGCGAGACCAAAACGTTGCCATCTTGGTGGCGGTGATTTTCGCGACGGAGTTAAAAGATGAAGACGAATGACTGTTCTTTTAACTTCTCGTTAACTGCTAACTCCTCATTAACTGCTAACTCTCCATTAACTGCTAACTCTTCATTAACTGCTAACTCTTCATTAACTGCTAACTCTTCATTAACTGCTAACTCTTCATTAACTGGTGTAATTTCCTCTCGGAAGGGAAATCTTATTCATTAGCGGGTTTTTATGGCTGGATTTTGGCTCTGGGCTTTATCTTGTTGAATGTGGTGTTCTCTCTCTCTCTCTCTCTCTCTCTCTCTCTCTCTCTCTCTCTCTCTATATATATATATATATATATATATATATATATATATATATATATATATATATATATATATATATATATATATATATATATATATATATATATATATATTATATAAACATATATGTATATAAACATCTATATAAATATATATCTATATAAACATATGTATATATATACACATGTACATATATATACACATCTATATAAACATATACGTGTATTTTATATATACACACATATATGCACATATATACACATCTATATAAACATATATGTATATTTGTATATGCACACATATATTCATCTCTTTCTCTATCTGTCTATATATATATGTCTATCTATCTTTCTGTCTATCCATCTATCAGTGATGAAGGTACGATTAAGTAAATCGGTGCATACCTGAGAAAGCAGAATTCCGTCAATAACAAGATTTGGTGGAAGAGAATCCAGACTTGTGAAAGCGTTGATTTAGAGCAAATGTAATTAAGCAATTACTTTTCCTTGAGCGGCGTTGCTATTCAATATGGCGCCTGCATGTAAATTACCGTTTGTATCCGTTTTCGGTGATACAGCACTGAACCTCACGCGGTGCACTGTAGGCATTACTTAAGGATCTTTGCAGCGTTCCTTAGGCCCCTAGCTGCAACCTCTTTCATTCCTTTCACTGTCCCTCCGTTCATATTCTCTCTCTTCCACCGTGCTATCCACCCTCTCCTAACAATTGTTTCACAGTGCAACGTATTACAAGACAAAAAAAAAACGTTGGTTTTGTCGGGAAACAGTTTATCTTCCGTTACCCAGGTAGTAAAAGAAAAAGAAAAATCACAGCTGCTATTGTACTACACCTCCAGAACTGTCAAACAAACCTACGTATCAGAGAGACGTGAGCAAGGCGCCCCGGGCCATAGAAGCCTCTGATTAATTTAGGGGGCGAATGTTTGCTCCGCCTTTTATATATATTTTTTTTACTTCACAGTGTTATGCATTCGCGGGGAATGAAACCAGGCCAGAATATTCAGGTTGGTAAATTCATCGAGCGTACGAGAGACCACATAACCTCCTTTTGTTGCGTTAGGATTCGAGTTTAAAATCCTGCCGTTGAGGTGGCTTTTGTGTGACTTTAAATGCGGATGTCTGTTTTAGACGTCGTAATGGCTCTCTCGTTTTTTTTAGTTTTCTGTAAAAGAAAACTGTTGTGCCGGCTTTGTCTGTCCGTCCGGACTTTATTCTGTCCGCACTTTTTCTGTCCGCCCTCAGATCTTCAAAACTGCAGAGGCTAGAGGGCTGCAACTTGGTATGTTGATCATCCACCCCCCAGTCATCAAACATGCCCAATTGCAGCCCTCTAGCCTCAGTAGTTTTGATTTTATTTAAGTTGAAAGTTAGCCACAATCGTGCTTCTGGCAACGATGTAGGATAGGCCACCACAGGGCTGTGGTTAAAATTTAATGAGCCCGGCTCATAAGCAGCGCATCAATGATGTTTAGCGGTTCCCAAATGGAAAACAGATTTTGATTATTATTATTATTATTATTATTATTATTATTATTATTATTATTATTATTATTATTATTATTATTATTATTATTATTTCGGTAGATGAAACCTATTCACATGGAACAAAGCACACGAAAGGGGCCACTGAGTTGAAATTCAAGCTTCCAAAGAATGTTGGTTTCAGCCTCTCACCGCAGACCGCACACTGCAGCAGTAACTGATCATGATACAGAGCCAGTGATTTTAGAATGATTATACGTTCTGTTTCGGGAACAGATGGACTTCACGATGGATAATAGTGTTTACATTTAAGTTGGGGAAGAATTATGTGAGATAGAATAAAGCCAGTTACATCTTTCCTAACCGGTTCTTCCCCACCCATTTTTGTAGTCATGTGATCGTCAGGTATTTAAAAGCTGGATATGCCATTACTTGTAGTGAAATATTCAATAATTCCTTTACATCTAGATTTCGGGTAAGGGTAGACTGATTAGTGTCAGGAATTACTGTTGTAAAAATATTAAAGATTTCCAGTGGCGGGATTTTATTTAAGAAGCTCTACCTTGTAAGCAAAAAGAAAAAAAAAAAAGCTCCATTTCACAACGAATGAGAATAATCATGGAATCTGAACCCAGTAACGCATACAACACCCAACTCACAAACAACAAAAAAGAAAGAAAAATCCCGTCTCATGAGTGGATTGTAAACAGAATGAGAGAAACGGAAGTATAGTATGTACTCTAGAAGTGGGTTCTGAGTATAGCAACAACAACAAAAAAAAAAAAACAAGAAAATTCAATGGAGAAATTACGGCTGCCGAGCTCATCGCCAAAGCAATGTCATTAAAGCGTGTACGAATGGGAGAGATGGGTAATGGGCCGAGAAAAATAATGATCCCTGAGAGAAAAAAAAAAAAACTCGACAAACAACACTTGAAAAATCGGAGAAATAATTTACAATCCTACCGGGATTGGAAAATCATCGAGATTCCCTCTCTCTCTCGCCGAGGAGCGAGATTGGAAAAACGTATCATTACAGGGCGGATATTCGAAAAGCAGCGTCCCGCAGGGAAACACTGGGGGCCCATAATAGGATGATTAGAACGTGAGGGATGGAAGTTCGATTCGCACCGTCCGTCTGCTGCGCCATCGTTAAGTAGCTCCCGTGGTAGGGTAGTGATTAAGTTAGCTCCCGTAGGGGGAGGTGAGGTGCACTGTAGGCATTACTGAAGGTTTATAGTAGCGTGCCTTCTTTAGGCCCCTAGCTGCAACCCCTTTCGTTCCTTTTGCTGTACCTCCATTCATATCTTCTTTCCATCTTGCTGTCCACCTTCTCGTAACAATTGATTCGTAGTGCAGCTGCGAGGCTCTCCTCTGTCACGCCTTGAGCAGGTTTTTCAAGATTTCAACCCTCACTTGTTGATATGCTTCTTAGTAGGTATAGGCCTTCGTTTCCCACAGTGATTTCCATCTGTACAGAAATTTGTTTTTAAGAAACAGCAGAACTTAAACAAGAAACTAAATGAAACAAGTAAAAAATGCACAGCCGCTACAGCACATAGTTAAGGCCACCGAAAACGGGTCTATCTTTCGGTGGTCTCGATATAATACTGTATGAGCCGCTGCCCATAAAACTTGAACCATGGCCTGGTGGTGGCCTGTCGTATATCGTTGCCAGAAGGACGATTATGGCTAACTTTAACCTTAAATAAAATCAAAAGTACTGAGGCTAGAGGGCTGCAATTTGGTATGTTTGATGATTGGAGGGTGGATGATCAACATACCAATCTGCAGCCGTCTAGCCTAAGTAGTTTGTAAGATCTGAGGGAGGACAGAAAAAAGTGTGGACAGAATAAAGTGCCGACAGAAAAAAAGTGCGGACAGAGAAAAAAGTGCCGACAGAATAAAGTGCGGACGGGCAGACAAAACCGGCACCACAATTTTCTTCTCAGAAAAGAAAAAAGGTAAAACAAATTTGCCATATTTATGCAGCTCCTAAAACTTAACGAAGTCCTCCCGCATTCGTTCTAGAAAACCATTACTCATCGTTCTAGACGTATTGCTTATCACGTCGCCTGCTTTCTCGCTTCATTATATTTTCGCCTTTGTTCTCATCATCGTCATCATCATTAGCATCATCATCATCATCATCATCACCACCATCTCTCTCTCTCTTCCCCTTTACAACAAAATTAACATATTTTTCTCAGTCCGTCCAACAGTACCTCGTGACGCAAGTATAGGAAATCGATATCTGTTTTCGCTTTTATTTTCCATGTTAGCTTTTGTTTATTTATCAGGGGGTGGTGGGGTTGGGAAATACAGGGATACTAGGGGTAGGAGGGATACAGAGGATACAGTGATACAAAGGGATACAAAGAAGTACGGGGGTACAGTGATACAAGGGATGCAAAGCGGGTATGGTGATACAAGAGATACAGGAATTCAAGGGATACGATGATAGGGATACAACTGGTTACCAAAGGGATATGGGGGATACAGTGATACAGGGGGATGCCAAAGGGATACAAATGGACATGGGGATACAATGGACATGTGGTGCAGGGATACAAGGGTTTTGATGGTACAAGGGTTATGGGTGATACAAAGGGGAGTTACAAGGGTGTGGGGATGGAGGCAGGGATACATGGATGCAGGGGATACAATGGGGATACAAGGGCTTATCTTCGGAGAGGTGTTTTGGCTCGTAGCTTGCAGAGTATATACGTCGTGAGGAGAATATCATTTTGGAAATAAGAGGGTGAAAGGAATTTGAATTTCTTGCAGTGACATGACCCATGAAGTTTCATGTGTCCATACGTAAATACACACACGCTCACACACACACATACACACACACATATATATATATATATATATATATATATATATATATATATATATATATATATATATATATATATTAACAAAGATATATACATGAGATTGTGGAAGTATATACAATTATATGTATTGTTAGAGTAATAGAGCATAATTCTCTACTTATTTTACTAAAAATCACGAGAAAGCTGAATCTTTTATTAGCTTGTAAATCATTATCTCCATTAGATTAATGGATGGACGCCTTCGCGTCGTCAAGAAATGGAGTTTTAGAATTAATAATTCTGCTTGCTATGAATATTTGATTTCACTGAATATAATTTAATGTATTTAGAAATGGGAAGGTTAGCTTCTGGATTTAATATGCCCCTTTTTGCAAAAACATTTTTAAAAACCTTCTCTCATCCATTATATCTTTATTTTTTAACAGTCAACATTTCACATCTTTACCACCAACATCTTTAGTAATATATATATATATATATATATATATATATATATATATATATATATATATATATATATATATATATATATATATATATATATATATCTTTTATTTAGCTCTCCATTTTTGGGGGTCTTATTTTCGTAGATGGTCTTAGATTCTAAGCACCGTCTAAGACCAGCTCAGTGAATTTCTCTTTTGCAATACTCAAGAATTTTATTTCTGTCCCAGTGTTCCCAGGCTAATCTTTTAGTCTTTACGAGGCAGAATTTTTACTTACTTCGGGTTGTAGGTTCTCCCTTATTCCTTTCGCTTCCATTTCCATGCGTTCGTTGTGACGCCAGTTTAGTACCCATAGATCAGTCAATCACTCCATGTGTTCCCCTGCCCTGGGCTGGATAAAGGCATTGATTTGCCAAGCTGATTGGCCTCTGTATGCTTAGAAATCTTAAAGTAATTTTAGATTGTAAAGTTAACCTCAACCTGTTTTTAGTTTTCTGTAAAAGAAAGCTATTGAGATAGCTATTTGTCTGTCCATCCGCACTTTTTCTGTCCGCCCTCAGATCTTAAAAACTACTGAGGCTAGAGGGCTGCAAATTGGTATGTTGATCACCCATCCTCCAACCATCAAACATACCAAATTGCAGCCCATTAGCCTTAGTAGTTTTTATTTTATTTAAGGTTAAAGTTAGCCATAATCGTGCTTCAGGCAAAGATACAGGATAGGCCACCACCGGGCCGTGATTAAAGTTTCATGGGCCGCGGCTCATACAGCACTATACCGAGACCACCGAAAGATAGATCTGTTTTCGGTGGCCTTGATTATACGCGGTAGCGGCTGTACAGAAAACTCGATTTTACTTGTCACAAAGATCAAACTCACGAGAATAAACTCGGGCGTATGATATGCACCTAAGTTGTTTTCCTTTCATTCAGCCTCTGTCTCAAACCTGGTTTAAAATGTATTGTTCAGTGGGTCAATCTTTTCTTTACATTTCTTTGGTGGTCGAAACAGCGGCGAAGTTTGGCAGGGTCCACGAATAGCGTTCCTAATGAGCTCCGGCTAAACTTTCTTGTTTGACGGAGAAAATAAAGTCTGTCACAGAAGTTTTTTAAAAACTTGAGGAATTGTGATATGTTGTGGTATTTTGCGTTTTACCCCGCTCTTGTTAATGAAAGGGTATTTACGCCGGAATTCATGGGGGCGAGGAATTCCCTGCTTCCAAAAAAAAAAAAAAAAGACGAAAGGACAGTTGGGGAGAACGGGGTACAATTGTTGAGGAGCTGGGATGAAACGGGAACATGCTCCTTGTATTCTCACGCATGTATATTATACAGTTCAAGAAAATTAGTAATTTCTTTTAATGGCAAGTGTATGATAATTGAAATAAGTAAGATCGTGTTCGCATTTATTCATATGCATTGACATACATAATGTAAATTATTGTAGTATATCTGTAATTTTATGTCTGTCGATGTCAGTTTTGTGAAGAGAAACATTCTTATCTTGATTTCCTTTTTACTATTTTATGCTATCAAGGAAAGTCGTATCATTCTGAGAAAAAGGATTTGTAACCAATCCGGTGCTAAAATTGAGTAAGATACCATTTGGTCTGAAGTATTTAATTGATTATTGGACTTCAGTAATGCTATGAATATTGTAGAAACAAGACTGTCAAGTACAGGGAAGCGATGCATTCATGCTAGTAAAGTAACAGGAATCCAGTATGCACGGAAACTCATGTCAGTAATTCCTAAAATCCTTGAAAACGAAAGGCTCTATTATCTTAGAAGCACAGGCCCTAGCTACCTGAGATAGACAGAGCTATTTAATTCCTTGCAATGAAAACAAATTCTTCTGACAAATGCTTCATTTATTCAGTGACCGAAGCAGATATCACGCACCTCGCTCTTCGCATAAAAAAAAAAAATTATAATGAGTAAAAAGTCACAGTAGTGTAAATGAGAGACTGTATTTTTCCAAAATACAAAAGAGGTTAAAAAAAAAGAAGCTCGTCGTTTTTTGAACCTTTTTTGTATTTTGGAAAAATACAGTCATTTACATTATTGTGGCTTTTTACTCATTATTTCCGGTCACAGTATAGTGATGCACCATAGATAAAAAAAAAAATATGCTTTTCATAAAAACCACTCTGTTCCTTTCCCTTTCGAAATGTTTCTATTTCCTTCACAAAAAGGATGTGTACAGTACAAATGAGAAATTATGCAGGGGAGTCAGTCTCTCCCGTGGCACTGGGTGCCAAAACATTATAGCAATGAATAGCTAATGTAGGTTTTATGGCTAACAGAAATTTGAAGTCTTTGTTTCGCTAAATGAAATGTCCCCGTAGGGGAGGGGGGTAGTGCCGTCAGTGAACCTCGTGCGGTTCACTGTAGGCATTGCTTAAGGCTCTTTGCAGCGTGCCTTTTAGGTCCCTAGCTGCAACCCCTTTCGTTTCTTTTACTGTACCTCCTTTCGTATTCTCTTTCTTCTGTCTTACTTTCCACCCTCTGCTAACAGTTGATTCATAGTGCAACTGCGAGGTTTTCCTCCTGTTACACCTTTCAAACCTTTTAGTGTCAATTTCCGTTTCAGCGCTGAATGACCGCATAGGTCCCAGCGCTTGACCTTTGACCTAAATTATATATTCCAAATATATTCCAATTGGCCCAGCCTCGACCTTTTGTTATTGAGAAGGAAAGAGGGAGAACAAAATATTAAGATAATAGTCTTCACCCACCCAACATCCTGAATTAACGAGACACTCCACTAAACCCAGTTCCCAACGCCCGCCTGATAAGCTCGTACTATTGGTCAAATAAACAGAGGCAGATTCCGAAATGTTCTTTCTTTAAGGGACAGCGTCTCTTGAAAAACATTGCGGCTCCGGTCTCTCTCATATGTATGAAAATCCCCGGGCATTCTGAGCCGTATCGTACTGCACGTTTATGTTTATACTTTTGGGGAGAGAGAGAGAGAGAGAGAGAGAGAGAGAGAGAGAGAGAGAGAGAGAGAGAGAGAGAGAGAGAGAGATGTTTTTTCTTTCGGGGGAGAGAGAGAGAGAGAGAGAGAGAGAGAGAGAGAGAGAGAGAGAGAGAGAGAGAATGTTTTTCTTTCGGGAGAGAGAGAGAGAGATGTTTGTTCTTTCGAGAGAGAGAGAGAGAGAGAGAGAGAGAGAGAGAGAGAGAGAGAGAGAGATGAGAGAGATTTTTTCGGAGGGGAGAAAAAGAGCGGTGTTTGAGGGGGAGAGAGAGAGAGAGAGAGAGAGAGAGAGAGAGAGAGAGAGAGAGAGATATGTTTATTCTTTCGGAGAGAGAGAGAGAAAAAGAGAGAGAGGTATGTTTATTCCTTCAGAGAGAGAGAGAGAGAGAGAGAGAGAGAGAGAGAGAGAGAGAAACCCATCTCGCCTATGTAAATTTCATCGCTATTCTTGCCTGACATTTTCGTGAGCCCTGGAAACACCTTGGTCCTTGCTGAAATGACCAAACTACCTTTAGTTACTGTATATTCAGAAACGGATCATTTGTCCCTTTCAGAATGATCAGCGACCCTCCTGATGTTTTCAACATACGAGAGTTCTATTTTATTCATGAAGCGTGCCTGCTTGCTCGCTTGTTGTCTGAAGGGACCTCAGTAATAAATCGTTTTCTCCCTCGAATGGCTTTCTCGACAAGATTATGCAGGATAGAGTAACGGGGGCAGATGATGAATTGTTTGAAATTTTTTTTTTTTTTTTTTTTTTTTTTTAGGTGCCCTTGAGGGCAAATGCTCAGCTGACTAAGAAAATAGTTGCTGGCAAATATGATATCTAATAAAACTTCATGATAAATGAGGAAATGCATGTAGTATGCTGCAAATGTTTACTTCTCATATATGGTAGATATATACTATCTGTTCTCCTGTCATGAACATATCACCCATAAATGGCAGTTTACCATTTTTTTCCCCATTTAGTATGAAATAAACTGGTTGGGATTGATACCCTGAAGGCTGATTCACATTATAACATCACGTCACCGACACATCACGTCACGTCAGAGTACCTGAGAATTTCCTGCATGTAATCAACCATCCACCGTCACGGCACGACGCGTTTTCTTGGCAAGAATATTTTGACGTGACGTGACGGCGCTTATGCAAGTTTCTTACTAGTAAATCTGTGAGACGCTGAGATTGGGCACGAACTGACTGAACGGGATTGTGATGGATAGCGTGAATACAAGGCACGGATGATGGGACGGCGACGTGACGTGATGGTATAATGTGAATCAGCCTTAATTTTGAGGTTTAAAGGATGGAAGAATTTCTGATTTAATACTCTTTAAATAGAATGATTAAAGGGATGATGGGAATTTCCAAACGCCCCCCCCCAACCTCGAATTTGTCCTTATGAAATCTACCAGTAACAGAGAATTCATCTGGTTACGCGAATATTCATTTTAATAATTTATTCAAAGACGAGGAAAAAATGAGTTACGTATGATTTCAATTTGTCACTTAGCCGAGACAAACGTGATGCTTAATCTGAGTCATAGTGAAGAGTAATTCCACGTCTGTGCCAAGAAGCTTGATTTTATCCCGGGGGGATATAGGTGTTACTGAATTTTATAAACAAGTCTACCGGGTAGCATTTTCCCGAGATGTGACCGAGTACCGGGACCTTTCCCTGAAAGAAGCGGGACGCCATATCTTAAAAACTAACCATAGAATTTTTTTCTTGAAACGTTCTCATTGTGTTTCCCTCATCCAAATTTCTATGGAGACCTGCACCTTACCTAATCTAACCCAAACTACCCTAACCTATGGGCATGGCAAAAAAAAAAAAAAAAAAAAACCGGGGCTGGTTTAATACTTGCATACATCTCAGGAGTTGCCTCCGGGTTTTTCATGTGAACGAAGGAGAAGGTTTCAAGGGCAAGGGACGGCAGATCATCCAGCTAATTCGGTGTTTTAAATAAGACCTTATTTATTATTTATAGGCCATAGAAGAGTTCCAGACTTATGCATTTTAGAAACCTCACAGGAATTCCCAATAAAAGTTTCGATATTTTTTAAGGATTCAAAAAGAAATAAGCAAAAAAAAAGATACTCTAATTAGTATTGGTGGCCAGTTTTTATAAATTCGTGAGGTAAAAAGAGAAGAAAAAGAAAAGACGTCGGTTTTTAAAAATTAAAGTTTTTGTTTTTAATTTTCAAGGCCTGCTCTCAGATAGGTCCACGGCCTTCCCTATATAAACCGAAGTGCAGAAGCACTTTGTCTCGTAATATCAAATAGGGATTATTTTGTATATAAAACTCTGAAGATTTTGAAGATTTTCTTTCACCTACCGTAGGAACCTTCTCATCCGAGCATTTGAAACATTCGGAAGATTTTGGACAATATTTATTAGCCAAACAACTCCCTAAATAACATCAAACATCTTTATCTAGACGTGGAATCACCAAAGGTGAAACATTTGGAAGATTTCAAATAAAATTTGTTAACCCAAACAACTCCCTAAATAACATCAAACATCTTTATCAAGACGTGGAATCACCAAAGTTGAAACATTCGGAAGATTTAAAAAAGAATTTGATAACCTAAATAATCCCTCGGATAACACTGAGCGTCTTCATCTAGGTGTGGAATAAACCAAGGATGCCGATAAACTACGCGTTATCTTTTCTGCCTGAGAAATTGAACTCTCCCAACCTACGTTCCCCTCGGCTTTGGAATAATTGCGAAATTAATTAATCTCTGCGACGCCAATAACATTTTCTCCTTCGCCGGCGGCTTTTATTACCAAAAATTCGGCGGGAATGTGGGTGGACCCCTTTTCCTGTCTAGTAGCGATTCTGCAGCGTGGAATATTGTGAAAAGGAGACTGCCCCGTTCGTAAAATTCAAAGCATGATCTAATTTAGATACGTAGATACTATCTCCACTCTCAGAGATAATGGCTGGAGATATTCTAATGAATTTTCTCGATTGCTATATGTTGCCCTGGTTCCTGCCATTAAAGTTGTAGCTGAGTTGGGGAGAAGGTTGAATTCGTTCTTAGGTGTTTTAATGATGAGAGAACTGTCGCAATGTTGTTTTAAAGTGTAATATGAGAAGACAACGGTTTTTTTTTATATCCAGTCCCTCAGGGATCATATGGCTCTGTAAAGATCATGGTATCCAGCCTACTTTTAGTTTTCTGTAAAAGAAAACTATTGCGCCGGCTTTGTCTGTCCGTCCGCACTTTTTCTGTCCGCCCTCAGATCTTGAAAACTACTGAGGCTAGAGGGCTGAAAATTGGTATGTCGATCATCCACCCTCCAATCATCAAACACACCAAATTGCAGCCCTCTAGCCCTTTGTTGGCCGAGCCGGTTGAGCTTCAGACTGTCACTCGATGGGCCGGAGTTCGATTCCCGCGGCCGGCTGATGAAGAGTTAGAGGAATTTATTTCTGGTGATGGAAATTCATTTCTCGCTATAATGTGGTTCGGATTCCACAATAAGCTGTAGGTCCCGTTGCTAAGTAACCAATTGGTTCTTAGCCACGTAAAATAAGTCTAATCCTTCGGGCCAGCCCTAGGAGAGCTGTTAATCAGCTCAGTGGTCTGGTTAAACTAAAATATACTTTTTTTTTTTCTAGCGTCATTAGTTTTTTTATTTTTAATTTAAGGTTAAAGTTAGCCATAATCGCGCTTCTGGCAACGCTATACGATAGGCCACCACCAGGCCTTGGTTAAAGTTTCATGGGGCGCGGCTCATATCACATTATACCGAGACCACCGAAAGATAGATCTGTTTTCGGTTCTTCGGCAAGAAAACTCGATTGCGCCGAAGAAACTTCGGCGAATTTTTTACTTGTTCCCTGCTGGACCTAGGTTATTTTCACACAAGAGCCTTGAAATGGAATTTGAAGCCATTGATCTCTTTATCCAGCTGATATGACCAAGAAATGCGTCGGCAAAGGGAATGCAATTTATTACAAAGGTCCCTTGCACACCAAACAAAAACTACGACCGCAGAAATGATATTCGTTTCTATTGTTTTGACAGCCAAATAATAATTTCTATTTTATTTGGAAAATGATTTTGTACGGAGGAAATAAATTATTTTTGGGTTGATTTCAACCTCTCATTTCGTACCGTAATTATTTTTAAGAAACGACGGTAACCGGGAACAATTCAGTTAGAAAACTATACCAAATGACTATCGCAGCGTGAAAAATATATTACAAATAATAACGAAAGAAATGTATTATTGAGCAAATTCTTGACGTAGAATTCTAATTTCGTATATACTTTTTCATTTTCGTTTTAATGCGCAATACTCAGCATAAATAGCATTTAATTAATATATAAAATATAAAAGAAAGAGAAGAAATTGAGGAAAACCCCAGCTATTGCCCCGCCTCCATAAAAGGAAATCATAAAGGGCCTCGGGCCTCTTATGTGGGCGGTTACGTGGGCGGATTCCAAGAGCATTACCTACCAATAGCGAGAAAACGGGGCCACGGTCCCCTATCTGAAGAGCTCAGCACGGTCAAGGAAATACTTTTTAGTTTTCTGTAAAAGAAAGCTATTGAGATGGCTTTGTCTGTCCGTCCGCACTTTTTCCGTCCGCCCTCAAATATTAAAATCTTCTGAGGGTAGAGGGCTACAAATTGGTATGTTGATCATCCACCCTCCAGTCATCAAACATACCAAATTGCAGCCCTCTAGCCTCTGTAGTTTTTATTTTATTTAAGGTTAAAGTTAGCCATGATTGTGCGTCTGGCAACGGCATAGGATAGGACACCATCGGCCCGTAGTTATACCGAGACCACCGAAAGATAGATCTATTTTCGTTGGCCTTGATTATACGCTGGAGCTTCTGTGCAGAAAACTCGATTGCGCCGAAGAAAATTCGGCGCATTTTCTACTGGTTTTATACTTCATGTTTCCCCCGATGAGTTTACGCGCAAACATATTTCGAAATCCAACTGCGTTTATTGTCCTCTCCCTTACAAAGCTGCTTTTGAATTGGCGTGTCGTAACTAGGTGCGCTGCGAGAAAAAATGGTGAATGTCGAGGAAGTTACGGTACATAGCCGATGCTCGTTAAAACGGGCGAGCCTCTGATGAAACGACCAGTTTCCTACGTTACGAGAGTCTCAGATAAGACTCTGAAAACGAAGGAGCTTCGTTATGAAGCTGTAATGATATAATTAATGCCATCTCTCTGAAAGGAAGGAATGGAATTGTGTGTGCTTAGGATGATCTTGAAGTAACTTAGTTCAGGACCCATATTTCGCGAACTGTATTTGTCGCCAAGAGAAAGGGAAGTGTGTTTAGTATTCTGCCCTAAAATGGAAGACTGCAGTATCTGCAAAAATACAAAACTGAGGAAAAAGGTAGATACTCTCTTGCCTTACTACTGATTTTGCAGATACTGCAAATGGGACCCCCTAAATACTCGATGAAAGCATTGAAGAATCATTCTGAAGATTCAGTAACTTTCGTATTGGCGTTTCACGAGCACACTAGGTGGCATATCTCAGTTTCGAAAATTTTGCAGATACTGCAAATGGGACCCCCTAAATGCTCGTGGAAAGCATTGAAGAATCATCATTCTGAAAGTGCAGTAACTTGTGTATTAGTGTTTCACGAGCCCAGAAGGTGGCATATCTCAATTTCGAAACCTCTGGAGTTACTGCAGTTTTCAATTTTAGGGTAGAATTGTCATGCTACCCTGAATTACATCTCCATACGCCCCCTATTCTAACTCCGGCTCCATATAAGACAGCATCTGCTTCAATCCACAAACCACAACTTTAGGGTAAAAAATTCCGAAGATGAGGATCTTGGCAAGAGGAAAAGAGAAAAAAAAAGAAAAAAAAAGAAAAACCTTATCTAAAGTTGTTGTTTAAGTAAGGAAGATTCAGTGGAAAACTTCGAGAGAAAATGGATCCACTATTGAAAACATGGTTCATCCCCAATTTTCGTGACCTGGAGCGGAAACTATCTGGAAAGAACAAGAAGGGCCCCTCGCCATTCTCTTCCCTGCGCTTTGCCTGGTGGTGGGTGTTCTCTCTCTCTCTCTCTCTCTCTCTCTCTCTCTCTCTCTCTCTCTCTCTCTCTCTCTCTCTCTCCATTTTCCTATATTTCCAGAAGGGTAAATCCTAGTAAATGAGTAATTACGGTTAAAATAATACAAATATATCACGTGAACGATCTGTTGCAAGAAAAACTCTCTCTCTCTCTCTCTCTCTCTCTCTCTCTCTCTCTCTCTCTCTCTCTCTCTCTCTCTCTCTCTCTCTCCATTTTCCTATATTTCCAGAAGGGTAAATCCTAGTGACTGAGTAATTACAGTTAAAATAATACAAATATATCACGTGAACGATCTGTTGCAAGAAAACTCTCTCTCTCTCTCTCTCTCTCTCTCTCTCTCTCTCTCTCTCTCTCTCTCTCTCCATTTTCCTATATTTCCAGAAGGGTAAATCCTAGTAACTGAGTAATTACGGTTAAAATAATACAAATATATCACGTGATCGATCTGTTGCAAGAAAACTCTCTCTCTCTCTCTCTCTCTCTCTCTCTCTCTCTCTCTCTCTCTCTCTCTCTCCATTTTCCTATATTTCCAGAAGGGTAAATCCTAGTAACTGAGTAAAGGTTAAAATAACACAAATATATCACGTGATCGATCTGTTGCAAGAAAACTCTCTCTCTCTCTCTCTCTCTCTCTCTCTCTCTCTCTCTCTCTCTCTCTCTCTCTCCATTTTCTATATTTCCAGAAGGGTAAATCCTAGTAACTGAGTAATTACAGTTAAAATAATACAAATATATCACGTGATCGATCAGTTGCAAGAAAACTCTCTCTCTCTCTCTCTCTCTCTCTCTCTCTCTCTCTCTCTCTCTCTCTCTCCATTTTCCTATATTTCCAGAAGGGTAAATCCTAGTAACTGAGTAATTACGGTTAAAATAATACAAATATATCACGTGATCGATCTGTTGCAAGAAAACTCTCTCTCTCTCTCTCTCTCTCTCTCTCTCTCTCTCTCTCTCTCTCTCTCTCCATTTTCCTATATTTCCAGAAGGGTAAATCCTAGTAACTGAGTAATTACAGTTAAAATAATACAAATATATCACGTGATCGATCAGTTGCAAGAAAACTCTCTCTCTCTCTCTCTCTCTCTCTCTCTCTCTCTCTCTCTCTCTCTCTCTCTCTCTCTCCATTTCCTATATTTCCAGAAGGGTAAATCCTAGTAACTGAGTAATTACGGTTAAAATAATACAAATATATCACGTGATCGATCTGTTGCAAGAAAACTCTCTCTCTCTCTCTCTCTCTCTCTCTCTCTCTCTCTCTCTCTCTCTCTCTCTCTCTCTCTCTCTCTCCATTTTCCTATATTTCCAGAAGGGTAAATCCTAGTAACTGAGTAATTACAGTTAAAATAACACAAATATATCACGTGCTCGATCTGTTGCAAGAAAACTCTCTCTCTCTCTCTCTCTCTCTCTCTCTCTCTCTCTCTCTCTCTCTCTCTCTCTCTCCATTTTCCTATATTTCCAGAAGGGTAAATCCTAGTAACTGAGTAATTACGGTTAAAATAATACAAATATATCACGTGATCGATCGGTTGCAAGAAAACTCTCTCTCTCTCTCTCTATTCCTAGGAGAAGGTAAACACTAGGAACTACTGAGTAATTACGGTTAAAATAATAGGAATAGAACACATGATCTGTTGCAAGAAAATCTCTCTCTCTCTCTCTCTCTCTCTCTCTCTCTCTCTCTCTCTCTCTCTCTCTCTCCATTTTCCTCTATTCCTAGGAGAAGGTAAACACTAGGAACTACTGAGTAATTACGGTTAAAATATCACGAATAGAATACATGATTTTTTACAATAAAAGCTCTCTCTCTCTCTCTCTCTCTCTCTCTCTCTCTCTCTCTCTCTCTCTCTCTCTCTCTCTCTCTCAATTTTCTTCTATTCTCAGGAGAGAAGCACGGTTAAAATAATACATATATAACCCATAATTTGTTGCAAGAAAACTCTCTACTCTCTCCCTCTCCCTCTCTCCCTCCCTCTCTATTAATTTCCTAGCCGTTTCTTAGGATTAAGTTCGGGACTTGCCTATTGGGAAATGCAACAAGGCTGTTCCACCAAGGGCGGGTCTGCCATCTCATTAATCCTCCGGAAAACTATGCCGAAGCAGCCTTAAAGCCGAAGGCATCTACGTTTCGTCCTTTGTATCATTGCTCATCCGAACTTGATTAAGACGCGATTGCATACGCGTATGGAGTAGTGGATGCGGTGGCGGCGGCGGTGGTGGTGGTGGTGATGGTGGTGTCACAGTGTGCTGATGAACAAAAAAATGTATGCAGAATGATGTAGGATTCGATGAATGTCTGCTTGGGACCCATTTTTTTTTCTCCTCCACCAATCGTCCCTCCCACTCCTTGGATATTTTCCATTCGAGTTCCCAGGTCTATCTCCCAACCATTTTTTTTCTTCGTTGAGGAATCAATCGTTCCCCAATCATGAGTTTTGAGTGAACTGTAGTGCAAGGCTTCCTTAAGCCGTCGGCTCTTGATTTGAACGCCGAGAGAGAATTGGTTCTAAAAATTCGTAAGATAATGAAGGACTGCTTTCTTGTACAAAGATCTGTAACTTTGTTTGTGAAGTATAGAAAGTAACCAAAAATAATGTTAGAACTTCATGCTCTCGTCGTGTTGTTTACGATATCACAAGCATTTATTTTATTTTGTGGAATGATAAATCTTTCATAGAAATTTACACTTACATACTCACACATACACACGCACATACACAAATTATATTACTGGCTTAAGGGGAAGAAACTAGATGATAGTTACTTACCCACTTATGATTTAACTGGTGAATTGCTAATGAAGTATATATATATATATATATATATATATATATATATATATATATGTATACATATATGTATATATATAATATATATATATATATATATATATTATATATATTATATATATTATATATATATATATATATATATATATATATATATATATATATATATATATATATATATATATATATATATTGTTATGATATGGCATCACACAGCTGGCATCGCAGGAATATTCAAGACTGTTACGAACAACCGTTTCTGTCCCTTGGCAATGCAGCATAGGCTACCACTACTACAGTTGCACCAGATTCGAATACCCTCGAAGAGGCAGGTTCCAAAACCACTCGAGCAGCTTTCGAAGTTGTGAGTTCCACTATGCTGTTGTCGTGTCATGTCCTACAATGCTCTCCAGACAGACTAATATAAATACCTTGCATGAACATGACGTCATTGGTCGTTCTGTTTTGAGACAGAGAGAGAGAGAACAGTTAGCTGTCGTTCGCGTTACTGCACCCTTCGATTATATTTTGGCCTCCTCTTATGATTCGGAGTGCCTCTTGGGCATATTCATGTCGTGCGCCTTGTCCGCTGGTATAGTGGTTTTAGTGTCGTGGCATGCCACTCAGATGTGGCATGTTCGCGTCTCCCCAAGGGCAATGAAAAATCACCGGTTCTGTATCATGATCAGTTACTGCTGCAGTGTGAGGTCTATTGTCGGAGGTTGAAACCAACATTCTTTGAAAGCTTGAATGTCAAGTCAGTGGCCCCTTTGGTGTGCTTGTTCCATGTGCATAGGTTTCATCTACTGAAATGACAGTAATTATTTATGATAAATATCTCTCTCTTCATCTGCACTGTGGGTTTATAATTGCACTAAAATTCACATTCAACTTTTAAAGCCTCTGGAATTCTCTGTCACAAAATATCAATACGGTAAAGGGTAAAGAAAGTGAAGAAACATCATTGGGTAATTGACACAGTGAGTGTGATAACATCCCTACTGAGGAAGATGATGTTCCTAAAGCTCGTTAGGATGATTACTTCCACTGAGCCTGAATATGTTCTTAGAAAGTATCCAGCAACACATCTTAATGCAAAATGAAATGAAGAAGAAAAAAACATGATAAAAAAAAACAGTGGGAATTGGAGCTCAGAAAAGAGGGTAGAACGCACAAGGAAGAGCAGAAGGAGAAGGACTGGAGGAGGAAATAAAAAAAAAAAAACAACAGTGAGAATTGGAGCTAAAAAAAAAAGAGAGTAGAATGCAGAAGGAGGGAAAGCAGAAGGGAAAGGACTGGTGGAGGAAAGATTAATTCATCAGCAGATGGAGACCCTTATTCCATGTCGGACTTCCATGTCAGATAGCCCACTAATTTCACACTTGCCAGCTGTATTGGAGAGCCCCAGTGCTCTTAATTTGATCTCCTGTTAAAAAACGAGTTAAAAAATTAGTCAAAAGCTTCTTGGAAGTATTTATTTCCTGTTAAAAAACGAGTAAAAAACAGGAGTCAAAAGCTTCTTGGAAGTATTTATTCTCCTGTTAAAAAACGAGTAAAAAAAAGTGGTCAAAAGCTTCTTGGAAGTATTTATTCTCCTGTAAAAAAATGAGTAAAAAATTAGTCAAAAGCATCTTGGAAGTACTTAACCACCTGTTAAAAACTGAGTAAAAAAATGTCAAAAGCGTCTTGGAAGTATTTAATCTCCTGTAGAAATAAACGAGTAAAAAAATTCAGTCAAAAGCGTCTTGAATGTGTCCACTCCAACCAGTTTCTGTTCTGGCGTCAGAAACTGATTTCTTGGTCTGGGTTCATCTGTGCTGGCCCTTCCCCACTTGATTCTGCAGTCCACTTCTTAATGAAGAGATATGAAGGGAGATTCCTCACCAAATGCATTGAACATTTCACGTGGGTTTCACTTTGTAGATTATTTACCTTTTAGCTCAGTTTAAAATTTTGCATGGTGCTTGTGACTTTCAGAGGTGGTATTGTAATGCAATAAAGGCATATTTTAATATTGTTCTTGTGCATAGACAAGTTGTTATAGTACGTAGTCACGAAGGAGTTTTAGATACTGCTGACTCACAGATATCGAATAGCAAAAGAAGTATTCCATGATTTTCTTACAAACAAATGTCAATGGAAAAAAACATAAACTCTATTTTATTTCTCAGAATAATTTAGTGTTAATTAATGTATATTGCAGGAATAGGGAAAGCGGCTGCGAATCCGTCGCAGAGACGCAGAAGTTCTAACTAGAAAGCAAGACGAAACAAAACACAAAGAAATACAGATAAGACGGCAGCAGATTAAGTAAAAGAAAAAAAAAAAAACGCAGAAAGCGAAGGAAGATGAATAGAGTTTAATTAGTTTCTTCTTAAAGAGAAACAATCCCGACATCAAGATAAAATCTTTTTTTTTTTTTTTCATGAGAAAGTCTTGTACAAACTCAGCTCCGGGCGAGGTGTCTGGAACCTTTTGAAAGATGCATGCGCGGGAGTTTTGTAGTTGGGGAGATGTGGACGAGCATTTTGCTTATTGAGGTTTTTTGTTTTAAGGGTTTTACCAAGCTTTGAGAACCCCGAAGAGGGTTTAGTGCCGTCAGTGCACCTCATGCGGTGTGCGGTAGGCATTACTTGAGGTTCTTTGCGGCGTGCCTTCTCTAGGCGCCTAGCTGCAACCCCTTTCATTCCTTTTACTGTACCTCCTTTCACGTTCTCTTTTTTCCATCTTACTTTCCATCTTCTCCAGCGAGGTTTTCCTCCTGTTACACCTTTCAAACCTTTCTACTCTCATTTTCCGTTTCAGTGCTGAATGACCTCATAGGTTCCAGCGCCTGGCCTTTGGCTTAAATTCTATATTTTATTCTGTTGTCCTAAGCGTTGAGAGGCTTGGTTCGGAGGAATCTTGGGTCTATTATAATCGGAAAAATAATTCACCTTTTGATATCCACAAGAAGAAATTTAACATGGGCGAAGATGCAAACATAGGAGTTTGTAGTTGGGGCAGTATAAACAAGCATTTTGTAGATTGATGTTTTTTGTGTTAAAGAATTTTAATAGGCGTTGAGAGCGTGATATTCAGAGGAGGCAAGTATCTGGCGAAGCCCTGGGTCAGTTAGAATAGCAAAAAATAATTCAACACTTGATAGCCACAATAAAAAATCCAGTTATCCTATTCATTAATCATTGTCCATGTTCAACAGAGCACTGGCCTCGAGTTGTTCTCGACTATCCATAAAACATTCAGGGAGGCGCCAAGTCATTTTATCTTGCGAAAAGAGTAAA
This sequence comes from Macrobrachium rosenbergii, assembly GCF_040412425.1. NCBI lineage: Eukaryota > Metazoa > Arthropoda > Malacostraca > Decapoda > Palaemonidae > Macrobrachium > Macrobrachium rosenbergii. The sequence continues at coordinate 47,733,408 of NC_089762.1, read as the reverse complement.
GAAAGTGAGAATGAATGTTCACATTTAATTACCATAACCGTTGCTGAGAAGTCGAGTTATTATCCCCAAGGAAAGGTTGATAGATTATATCTGTAGCGTGGCATTTATCACGAGAAATTATGTTGTCTAACGATGAAAGTGCCTAGTGAAGGAATAATATAAAGTTGAGATTTACCAGCAAACATTCTGGTTCCAATGAAAGAGATGTAATGAAAATGGTAGTTTCTTATCTTGAAACTGACAGATGTGCTCTTTGCTTTTATTTATGACCTCGAAGTGTGATCAGAAGATTTAACTATTTCGCTGGCGAGATTAATACGTTCAATTATCATATTTGTATAGATTTTATGAAGATAATTTTCCTCCCGGGTTAATTGCGAGTTCATTAACTTAATTCCTTTCCAGTTTTTCAAGGTGGTATAGAGAGAGAGAGAGAGAGAGAGAGAGAGAGAGAGAGAGAGAGAGAGAGAGAACCTTCGCATTAATATGTCAAGAACATTCAAGAACCTTGATTAAAATAATTTAAGTCTTTATATATATATATATATATACAGACATTCACGAAAACGTGTAAACGCATGTGTGCTTCAGGGAGTTAAACAAACTCACCAGTTTGAAGAGTAACAATCTCGGCCTTGTGCGCGCGGCCACGCGCGCTCTCTTTTGAAGCCCGTCATAAAGGAAATGGGCCCAGTATTTGTGAAAGCCTGAAAAGAAGTGTTTAACGGGTTTCCAAGACATACCAACACGGGCCAGAGGTCTCACGGATTTTCCCCGCTTCCTTTGGGAAGACTTCGGGAGATGGAATTCCGTAAATTCATCTCTTAACGAAAAACAAACAGACCTGCCCAAAAAAAAAAAAAATAATAAATAAAAAAAAAGGGACCAGTGACATTTATTGATACTGGATTGAGTTGTGACTTTTATTGCTGCTAGCTACTGTTGCTTTTTCCGTCTTATTTATTTATATAGTTTTATATATTTTTAAATTGGTTGGGACTTCGCGTAACGAAGGTTTTTTTTCCGGTGAAAATAGGTATTGTTTAATTCGTTAGTATGTTAGTTATATAAATAAAATTTTTTTTATGTTCCTTTTTTAAATAAATTTTTACTTCATCGGGCAGAAACGTTTGTATGCCAGTAAACTGTTCTTGTAAATTAATGTTTTATGTGTTTTTTTAATGAATCTTTATTTCATTAGATAAAAACATTGTGTGGTAATGTACATTCATTGCACGTTTATTAATATTATCTGAGAAGAAATTCCTATTAATACTAGGTATTTTTTTTTCCTATGGTCTTTTATGTTAATTTTTTAGAATTAATTTTTACTTCATTTTTTTTAATGAAGTTTTATATCATTAGGTAAAAATATTGTGTGCCGATGTATGTTCATTGCGCGTTTATTAATATTGTCTGTGATGAAATTCCTGTTATAGCTAGTTATTTTTTTCCTAAGATCTTCTTTTATGTTAGTTTTTTAATGAATTTTAACTTCAGTAGGCGAAAAAGTTAGTGTGCTACTATATTATTATACTGTTATTAAACATTTTTTATTGTTGAATTTTGATTGTCAAGAAATTATTATTAATCCTAATTATCTTTTCATATTGTCTTCTCAATATATCTATCAATAACTGATGTATTACCATGAAGAATCACCTGTATACGAATAACTTTGAAAGTAAAACATTTGAAACATTTCCCATTATTCTCGGAAGGAAATAGAAACACCCCACCACTTTTCGCTGACACCCATTACAATCATACACCTTCATCCCCTCTACCCATCACCCTCGCTCCCTCCCACAAACCCCACCTAAACATATTCCCCCGGGGGATGGGGGCGAGGGGGAGGTGGTGTTATGACGCCTAAATAGTCCATTAGTTGGTTCTCATCCCTCGAGTGACCCCAGACTTGACCTCTCTGTAAGACTCGGCACTCTCCTTAATTACTCGGCCTCGAGGAGGTAGTTTGGGAGGGAGGAAAATACTGGAAGATGATACTTCGTTCATTTGCTCCCACGAGCTCATGATGGAATGGAGGAGGGGAGGAAACAAGGCGAATAAACGAAGGAGATGAGGATGAAGAGGAGGAGTGTTCAAGATGTGACAGAAACCGAGATTTTCTGAGGCGTGAGGTTGTGGGTTTTTGGGTAACGGGGGTTCATTAAATGGGTTGACTCAGGGGTTATTATTCGGAGGATTCTTTTATAGATTCTTTTTAATGTTTTTTTTATTGTTTTTTATTTATTTTTTTTTCTGAGGTGTGAGGTTGTGGGTTTTTGGGTAACGGGGGTTCATTAAATGGGTTGACTCAGGGGTTATTATTCGGAGGATTCTTTTATAGATGCTTTTTAATGTTTTTTTAGTTTTTATTTATTTATTTATTTATTTATTTTTTTGGAAAACGGCTGGAGCGAAGAAAAAGATTAATTTTTGGTGGCGTCAATAATTACTGCCTCAGGACGTGTTATTCTGAGGATTCTTTTACAAATAAATTTTTTTTTAATATTTT
>NC_089762.1:47670890-47725890 GCF_040412425.1 Macrobrachium rosenbergii | reverse complement strand
TCCATTTTAAAGTAATTATTGATGATACATAGAATATCAGTCATTACAATAATAATAGCCATAATAATCATAGTCATAACAGTACTATTAGTATTTATCATCACCATCATCATCATCATCGAAGAATAGGAAGCGAAAATAAGAAAATGTGAAAAATTCCAGCACAGATGCGGACAGTATCCCAAGAGTCCAAAATTGATTCGAGCCAAGAAAACATACACTTGCCGGTGTTAAAGGTGAAAGGACCTCTTCCAAAATCGTTATTATTTTCGTTCCATGATATATATACATATATATATATATATATGTATATATATATAATTATATATATATACATAATATATATGTACATATATATATACTTATATTTATGTATATATTTCTCTTCACAAAACTCCTTATTCCCCTTTCACACCGGGTTACGCCATATTGATATACCCTTTTCGGTTTTCAAAAAGTCTCTAGGGATGAGGTTGCCACCCTCACGCCCCTCTCGTGACCGCGTTTGACTTTGGTATCCATTCACAGCTGGGTCAACTGATGGGTGGCGGTTCTAGACCCAACCGCGCACCTTGAAAATACGAGCCCAGTGCTCAGTTCCTTGGTCTCACAGAGGAAGGACAGTATCCTTTTTATATATATAGATATATGTATATATATAAATATATATATAGATATATAAATTATATATATATATATATATATATATATATATATATATATATATATATATATATATATATATATATATATATATATATATATATATATATATACATATACATACATACAGTATATGCATACATATACATGTGTGTATATATATATATATATAAATAATTATATATATTTATATATATATATATATATATATATATATATATATATATATATATATATATATATATATATATATATATATATATATATATATATATATATATATTTGTATAAAGATCCACTATAAGATGCTACACGAGAAGAAACCTTCCAAAATCCCAAATAAGAAGAACCGACTGTCACTTCGTACCTCGGAAGACTCATGGAAGACTTTTTTTTTTTTTTTTTTTTTTTGACAGAGCGCGACACAATACAAATGGGTTGGTACAGGAAAGGTCAGGAGAGGATGTCTTTATGGCTGCGTGAGAAGGCTGAGAGAGACACGGTAAAAAAAAAAAAATCCAGGACCTACAACATCGACCCAGAGAGGAAGCTTTGGTTGGAATTGGTAAAAGGGGGTTGGGGGCGATTGTGAGGTTTCTCATATGAGATTTGTGATGTAGTTTTTAGGGGGGTGGACGGGGTAGATACTTTTTTTATTTAAATTGAATGGGAGTTTTTTTATAAAGATGATAAACTTTGTGTAAGAATATGCCCAAGGAAAGTGACTGGTTTGATGCCAATTTAGATGTGATTCTGTTGTTTGGTGATTTTAAATGAATGGAAATTTATTATATACAGATAATAAATCTTGTTTAAGAATATACATCAGGAAAGTGACTGGTTTGATTCCTAATCAGGTCTTGAGTTTCCGTTGTTTATCTTTTATATTTGAAGATCAGTTATTTTGGGACTTTCTTGTAAAGAAAATAAACCTCGTTTATGAACATTCATAAGGAAAGTGACTGGTTTGATGCCTATCTAGTTCTTGAGCTTCTGCGGTTGAGTGTTGTTCGTGAAGATAAATTAAAACCTGGTGTAAGAATATGCACAAGGAAAGTGACTGGTTTGATGCCAATTTAGATGAGCTGTTGTGTTTCCGTTATTTGTTTGTTATATATGAAGATAAGTAACTTCGAATTTAAAGAAACGGTTAGTATGTTTATTGGAAAAATAACGAAAAAACGTTAAAAAGAATGTTGCTAATAAATGCCATAAGTAGTAAGGTAACAAAGGTAAATGAAAATCAAAACGATAGTGAGAAATGTTAATATGGGTCATAATAGGAAATAAAATAAGGATAAATGCAGTGGAGGAAATGATTCTAGATAGGCAGGTGGAACTCAGAAAATGTCATGGCACAGCAGTGGACGTTTTAGAGGACAAGACACTGATGAGATTTGATTGTTGAGGCGACTTTCTTTATGAAAATGGAAGTTTGCCTCTCAATGTGACAGAAAAGAAACGCTGGGGCTGTTGGAAATGGGAAATGAACTCTCTATGCAATATTCTCGAGGATCGGAGATCGAGATGTTGTGAAGTAAATTGATAGAGCAAGATTTGATAGGGTTAACATTTATAAAACTTTAGAGTGCTTTCAGATGATGCTGTCGCTTTTAGAAAGCTGATTTTTTTTCTTCTTCTAGAAGTCTGAAAGAAAGTGGGAAAGCATATTCAACATTGAGGCGTTATATATACAGGGACTGACTTGTTGCTTTTCAACCTTGTTTGTAGGAATAAGAAGAGGCCGGATAGATGAGAATGCGTAAGAAATGGCTAATAGGGTTCGCGTGTTGATAGGTTAGCAGTGAATGGTATAAAATAAGCTAAGGGGTCCACTGACTACTGATAAGGTTCCGTCCTAGGGGAATGAAACGAATATATATATATATATATATATATATATATATATATATATATATATATATATATATATATATATATATAAATATTTATAATATATATATTATATATATATGTGTGTGTGTGTGTTTACTTATATGAATGTTTATATTACTACTTAAATGCATGTTCATCTTGGATGCCCGAAAGCTTTACACATTTATTTGCAGACAAAATGCATTCGTGCCAAAGATAGAGAAAGCAGACCCTCTAACAAGTAAATCTCAAAAGAAGAACAAGAAGAACAAGAAGAAGACGGAAAAAGAAAAACGAAGTAGCAATGACATATAATAACAATAACTCGAGAAATTCCATTTTCCGAATGGTTGGTTCAACAGCGTCAGCACAGGGACATTTTCCGCCCTGTAATCCTTCGTCGTCCAAAGCCTGATGAAAGTCTGTACTCTTATCTCTCTCTCTCTCTCTCTCTCTCTCTCTCTCTCTCTCTCTCTCTCTCTCTGATAAGGATAATCTTTGTCTTAAAGGGAAAGATGTTCACGTTCAGGACACGTTCTGGTCTGCTTCAGAGAGAGAGAGAGAGAGAGAGAGAGAGAGAGAGAGAGAGAGAGAGAGAGAGAGAGAGAGAGATTCATACAGTAAACATCGTTGTCTGAATTATCATGGTGCCTTTAATTTTATTTTGTTTTTTGGAAGATATTTAGATATTTTGAAAACAGTCCCTCTGAGAGAGAGAGAGAGAGAGAGAGAGAGAGAGAGAGAGAGAGAAATTTATGCAATGCCCCTCCTTGTCGGAATTCAAATGGTGCCTTTAATTTTATTTCGTATTTTGATTTTAGGAAATCATTTTTATATTTTAAAAAGCTTTTTTTTTGTTCCATGATGATTACTGGCTTTTGTGTCTACAGTAAAATTATATTTGCAAATATTTTGAGTTACAGTTCAGTGAAGAGCATTTCAGCTAGCTGGGTCGAGTGGTGGGCGGCAAGTATATATATATATATATATATATAAAATTAATTGCACAGGCATCGTGCTTGCCTCACTAGTTAGAGAACCCGATTTCTTCTCCTGGTTAAGAATGGAGCGACACAGACAGCTTTTGTTAAAACCCAGTTAATTACACGATTGATACCTATTTAATACATATTCTCCTATGGTGGTCACAACCAAAGTTGAAGAAGATGGTACGTTGCTGGCAACTTCTCTCAAATATACTACCACCTGGAAAACAGTTATAAGTTAAGTATGTATCTTAGTTTAACCAGACCACTGAGCTGATCAACAGCTCTCCTAGGGCTGGCCCGAAGGATTAGATTTATTTTACGAGGCTAAGAACCAACTGGTTACCTAGCAACGGGACCTACAGCTCATTGTGGAATCCCAACCACATTATGACGAGAAATGAATTTCTATCACCAGAAATAAATTCCTCTAATTCTTCATTGGCCAGTCGGAGAGTCGAACGCTGGGCCAACAGCGCGCTAGCCGAAAGCTCTACCCACCCTTCCAATGAAGAACTGCAAACAGTTATAAACACCTATCGGAGCCACCCTTCGTAAAGGAGTTGTTCCGGGGTTAATTCTTTCGTTTGCTTCTTCTCCCATCCCTTCGTAGGATTCCATTCCTTCATTCCCCCGGAGTCGACCAGATTAACTCGAAGTCCAGGGGCTCAAGGCGAATTCATCAAAGGATTTTCCTCCCTCATTCGTTCAGTTCGACGGGAAGGGCTTAAATTCATGGGGTTCAGGTGAATTCATTTAGTTATGAATTCACCTGGTTCCGTGGGGCTTGAATTTTTTTTTCTTCGATATTGACGAGTGATTACGGATTGCAGTTTAACTGTAAAATTATGAAGAGTTTACTCTTCGCTAACTGTCTCTGTGAAAGATTATCTTGACTGTGTATGTACATAGAATTTATTTGAACTGATACAAGGTATATATATACATGTTCTGTATATACATGTGTTTATATATATATATATTTATATGTATATTATTTATATATACATATATACATTATATATACATATATATATATATATATATATATATATATATATATAATATATATATATATATATATATATTTATATATATACACACATATATATATATATATATATATATATATATATATATATATATATATATATATATATATACATATATACACACACACATACACACACACACACACAGGTGAGTAACTAGTGACAGTAGCATTGTTTTAAACAACCCTGGTCACAAATCCAAACTTTAGTTTTTGCAGTTTTTCTATAGATGGTGTCACATGGCCAAAGGTTGAGCAAAAGATAAAAATAAAAAACGATATCGCCACACTTGATGTTGCATGGGAAACTTTATGGGAAATGTTGCATAGCTGGTTGGGTGCTTTGCCTGAAGACAAATGCATTTTTTTTTATGCAAGTGGTGAATCACAGTAGAACAAAGGAGAGATAAAAAAAAAAGGGTCGGTGGATTTTCTCTCTCTTGGGTAATGTCAGACAGAACGGCTACAGGTTTATGATAGCTCTGGAGACCAGGGAATGAGAATTTCAAAATGTTCGAGTTTTGAGATTTTATCCTGCTTCAGAATAAAGTATTTAGATACATTTCCCTCGACCCCTTTTTGTAACCTGATTACTAATAATTGTAGGGGTTGTCAGAAGAGGAGGAATTTTATGTTACTTTTATGGGAAGGTAGAAGGTCTTCTGCTTATATTTCTTCAGTGCTCGAGAATAGATCATCTTAAGTTATTTACTTTATTATAAGAGAAGATTAATGATAAATAGTTCCTGTGTGTGTGTGTGTGTGTGTGTGTGTGTATGTGTGTGTGTGTGTGTGTGTGAGAGAGAGAGAGAGAGAGAGAGAGAGAGAGAGAGAGAGAGAGAGAGAGAGAGAGAGAGAGAGAGAGAGAGAAGGTTTTTCGACAATAAATGAAACTATATTGATATAGAGAGAGAGAGAGAGAGAGCAAGTTGCCATTGATGAATGAAACCTTATGCTAATATAAGAGAGAGAGAGAGAGAGAGAGAGAGAGAGAGAGAGAGAGAGAGAGAGAGAGAGAGAGAGAGAGAAAGCTTTCAATGATGAATGAAATCTTGTGCTAATATAAGAAAGAGAGAGAGAGTTTTCATTGATGAATGAAACCTTATGCTAATATAAGAGAGAGAGAGAGAGAGAGAGAGAGAGAGAGAGAGAGAGAGAGAGAGAGAGAGAGAGCTTGTTTTCAGTGATGAATGAAACATTATGCTAATATAGAGAGAGAGAGAGAGAGAGAGCTAGAGCAAGTTTTCAATTATGATGACCTTACGCTAATATAAGAGAGAGAGAGAGAGAGAGAGAGAGAGAGAGAGAGAGAGAGAGAGAGAGAGAGAGAGAGGTCTTTGCGACGATGAACGAAATCCAGCATTACCTCAAGACCAAGGATATCAAAACAAACGCCGCATCAAAGAGCAAGCAGAGAAATGGTATGACAAGCAAAACATTATCATGACGGAATTTGTTTCACTCCTCTGCGAATTTTGACTGTCAGAATATTGGACAGGCCCGCAGGGAGGAGAAAATATTTCCGGGAAATGTGTTTCGTACACAAGGGGTACACGTGGGTAGGGTATTATTTCTCGATGTCACGAAGGAAATGCACTCTGTTATGGATACGCTGTTTTCCAATAATGGTGGCTCTTGAGAGGAAAAAAGTTCTCAGTGAAATATTTTAATTTTTTTTTTTTTTTTTTTTAGTAAGCTAAGTCACCATCCTTGAGGTAATCATCGCTTTTGGAAATGTGGCGAATATACATAAAATCTTAAATCATTGCTTAGAATAGAATCATATATATGTTATTAGATAACTTAGAACATAATTATAGAATTATATACATGTTGTTAGATAACTTTTGGTCTGTACATGAAGCCAACGTGCAGAGTACGGGCAAGGTCAAGGTCAAGGTCGTGCTTAGAGGCCACAGGTCAAATGGGAGTTTGTCAACACAGGGGCACTCTGTTCCATACACATCCTCTTTAGGTATACTAAAATTCAGTCAATATATATTGACAGTGATGGAGATTTTAGCCACTGGAGCAAAAGGTCAAATTTTCATCAAAATGTCACAAAAGAATAATAAAATAAAATAAAATAAATAAATAGATAAATAGAATCATCATACGGGGTCACTCTGAATGTTTTCCAATGGTGTCACCAAAATCTGTTCTTGAAAGCTTGTTGAAGCACACATTAAGACGGGTAAACCAAGACCTACTCCCAGATTCGAAGGCTTAGGTAATTGTGACAAGTAAAAGATATTGAAATGAATTGAATTGAACATAGAATTTAGCCCAAAGGCCAAGCACTGGGACCTATGAGGTCATTCAGCGCTGAGACTGAAATTGACAGTAAATGGTTTGAAAGGTGTAACAGGAGGAAAACCTCAAAGCAGTTTCACTATGAATCAATTGTTAGGAGACGGTTGAGGAAAGTAAGATGGAAGAAAGAAAATAGCAGAGGAGGTACAGTAAAAGAAACGAAAGGGGTTGCATACTACTGCCCCCTTCAGGGAGTAAAAGATATTGCAGATTTTCATCCATGACTAGAAGACTGATACTCAGTCTTAAAGAAAAGTTATACCGAAAAATGTCTCTGGTACTGCGCTCTATACAGCGTCGTGGAACCCCGATAAAACATGGATGCTGACCCCCTGCAAATAGCTGAGCACGCGGCGACTCTTGGAGGCAAGAACACTAAAGACGATAGCTGAAGGTTCCTTTTCTGAAATAAAGCTGATGGAAGGTGGCCACCAGGAATAATATTTGCTAGCGTTAGTCCCGGCCATTATTAACTCGATTTTGGGGATGTGAAAACACTACGTTGAGCTATTTTTTGTATGTGTGTGTGTGTATGTAAGTGAGAGAGATAGAGAGAAAGAGAAAACAGTATTCTAACAAAGGTCAAGACAAGTGTGTGTTTGAGAGAGAGAGAGAGAGAGAGAGAGAGAGAGAGAGAGAGAGAGAGAGAGAGACAGTATCCCAACAAGGTCAAGACAAGTGAGAGAGAGAGAGAGAGAGAGAGAGAGAGAGAGAGAGAGAGAGAGAGAGAGAGAGAGAGAGAACAGTATCCCAACAAGGTCAAGACAAGTGTGAGAGAGAGAGAGAGAGAGAGAGAGAGAGAGAGCAATATTCCAACGAGGTCAAGACAAGTGTGTGTGTGTGTGTGTGTGTGTGAGAGAGAGAGAGAGAGAGAGAGAGAGAGAGAGAGAGACAACCGTATTCCAACAAAAGTCAAGACAAGTGTGTGTATGTGTGTGTGTGTGTTTGTGTGTGAGAGAGAGAGAGAGAGAGAGAGAGAGAGAGAGAGAGAGAGAGAGAGAGAGAACAGCATTCCAACAAAGGTCAAGACAAATGATCTGAATCATTGAAACAATCGTCTCTGCGGAGATTACTTTGTTCGTTGCCCCCTTTGAGAAACCCGAAATTCTACCATAGTTGCAGTGAAATATCTGTGTTCGGGCGTTGTATTTCGTCTTCAGAGAAAGATGGCAAGGAGAGGGGAGAGAGAAGAAGAAGAAGAAGAAGAAGAAGAAGAAGAAGAAGAAGAAGAAGAAGAAGAAGAAGAAGAAGAAGAGGAGGAGGAGGAGGAGGAGGAGGAGGAGGATGAAGACTGAGGGAGAAGAATACGAGAATATGAAGTGACGTCTTATTCACCATCTAGTACGCCATTGAAAAGTATAAAATGCTACGCCCACGAATATTCTTTTCACATAAGAAAATAATGATGTACAAGTTCGTACCGAAGCTTTAATGAAGACTGTCGATCATTTTTCCAGTTGGATTTAAATTATTTATAGATAAATTGCTCTTTTTTTCCATCTCACTTTCCACCCTCTCTTAACAACTGATTCATAGTGTAACTGCGAGGTTTTCCTCCTGTTACACCTTTCAAGCCCTTTCTGTCAATTTCCGTTTCAGCGCTGAATGACCTCATAGGTCCCAGTGCTTGGTCTTTGACCTAAATTCTATATTCAATTCAATTCAGTTCAAGATATGAGCACTCGAAGTTTTCGCTGAAAGAACGAGTTATTAATTTTGTTTATACGTTAATGACTGTTGTGTCAATCGTAGCCTTTTGTTCACTGAAGGTTTTGCTAAAACAGCGAGTCATTCTCTTTGTTTCTATGTTAATGAAAGTTGTATCAATTGTACCTGTTTGTTTACAGTTCAAGTCTGATTAGCTCCATGTTCAGCTGTTTCTCTGGTACCCTCTTTAGTGGAAAGTTACTTAATTATTATATCCGGAATTGTAAGTCATTGTTCTCCGTTTTAAAAACGTATATTGTATATATATATTTATACATATATATATACAGTATATATATATATATATATATATATATATATATATATATATATATATATAGACTCAGTACTAGATTTTTGAAAAGGTCGTAAATGTTTTTTTTTAGTACTAGATTTTTTGAAAAGGTCGTAATTTTTTTTTAGTACTAGATTTTTTTAAAAAGGTCGTACATTTTTTTAAAGTACTAGATTTTTAAAAAGTTGTAAATTTTTTTTAGGTATTAGATTTTTTGAAAAAGTCGTAAGAATTTTTTTTCAAAGCACGTACAGTTGGGAGAAACATTCAGAGAGAGAGAAAAAAAAAAGAAGTACAAGAGAGAGAGGGAAAGAGAAAAAAGAAGTACAAGAGAGAGGGAGAGAGAGAAGTGATGGAATCCAAAATCGTGGCAAACCGAGTTAAAAATGAAGAGTGGCCGATTGGAACCTTTTTTTTTTTTCCTCTTTTTTTTCCAGGACACTCCTCCATTGTGAAGGATAATTCGTGCTAATGAAGAGGGAGCATCGGACCGTCAGACGAGGGTGAGGGTGTTAGCCCTGTTACCGGAGAGGAGAGGGGGAGGGGGGGGGACGCGGCGTTTCCAAATCTTTTCCATTTCGTAACTTGATTTCCCGTTTTGGAATGTCTACTTTTCCCCCCTCTTTCCTTTCGTAAATAACGGACGGCGTACTGTTGCACGGAGGGAACGAACGGGATATGATGAAATACGGACCTTCCTTTCGCAAATAACGGACGGCGTGCTGTTAACGGAGGGAACGAACGGGATATGATGAAATACGGACCTTCCTTTCGCAAATAACGGACGGCGTGCTGTTAACGGAGGGAACGAACGGGATATGATGAAATACGGACCTTCCTTTCGCAAATAACGGACGGCGTACTGTTGCACGGAGGAACGCGGGATATGATGAAATACGGACCTTCCTTTCGCAAATAACGGACGGCGTGCTGTTAACTGAACGAAGGATATGATGAAATACGGACCTTACTGCAAATAACGGACAGAATGAACGAGACGCCGTACTGATACACAGAATGAACAAACGGGATATGATGAAATACGGACCTTCCCAGTGGAGTATTTAGAAGGGAATAGCTTCCTGTCCTTATGCAAGACGAATCAGAGTCTTGAAAAACGCTGTTGTAGCAGAGGGTACTTTGGGGCAGCTTGTAAGGCTGACGACTGTTTTTTTAAAGAATAACTTTCTTTGTAGTTATTTTTTTAAAAGAATAGCTTTCTTTGTAGCGGTTTTTATAAAGAATAACTTTCTTTGTAGCTGTTTTTAAATATTTTTTTTTGGTAGCTGATTGATAAGAGTGCCCTAGAGTTGTGGCTTCTTGACCCCGTTGAAAAACTTTTTTTTTTTAAAGATTATTCTTTTTTGTAGTTGATTATTAATTATGTGTATTTTTGCTTAGGTTAAAATTAAGCCATTTTTTATATATAGCTTATTTCATCTCTCCATATTACTGAGAAGGGCCTTTCTTTCAATAGCCCTTTCGTTGCTTACCTTTTCTCCAGTTTTATTTTATGTTTACTGAGAAACTTCCTCCTTTCAAGAGCACTTTTAGTATTTACCTTTTCCTCCAAATTTTTCTTATGTGAACTTTTGCCACGACATTATTCCATGAACTTCTGTTGGTGAAAGCAATTGATTTTTTTTCCATTTCTTTCTTTTAAAGCATCAAGTTTTACTGAAGCCATCTTTTTGAGGCGAGTGAACCCAGAAGAAGTGATTTCCAATTATCATTTTTATTTCTTGGGTCAGTTTGGGGGAAAGTTTGGTTCAGAATATAAATTTTTTTCTGCTTTGAGTTCTGCACAAACTTTTCGCTTTTGTTTTTAGTTTTCTGTAAAAGAAAACTATTGTGCTGACTTTGTCTGTCCGTCCTTACGTTTTTCTGTCCGCCCTCAGATCTTAAAAACTACTGAGGCTAAATGGATGCAAATTGGTGTGTTAATCATCCACCCTCCAATCATCAAACTTACCAGTTTGCAGCCCTCTAGCCTCAGTAGTTTTTATTCTATTTAGGGTTCAAGTTAGCCATAATCGTGCTTCCTTCAACGAGAACACCGAAAGATAGATCTATTTTCGGTGGCCTTGATTGTACGCTGTACAGAAAACTCGATTGCGCCGAAGAAAGTTCGGCGCATTTTTTATTGTTTGTTTATAGATACGTTACTGAGCACAGTATGAATATAAATGGTTTAGTTGAAACAGTAGTTAATTGTATGGTAAACATGCTTTATTCGAATATTTTCGTGCTTTTGATTATTGATGTATGTTCATCATCATTATCATCATATGTATCATCATACCATATCATCATCATACTCATCATCATCATCATGATCATCATCATACCTGGCGCTGCCTGGGATAACTCTGAATGACAACCGATAAACTCTCTCTCTTTCTCTCTCTCTCTTTCTCTCTCTCTCTCTCTCTCTCTCTCTCTCTCTCTCTCTCTCTCTCACTTTTTCCCTCTTGGTATTCATTAAAATAATAATTGTCGCCGTTGAAACCTTTCATCTCTTCATTCTTGATTAATGTTTTTGTTATCAATCCAGTACTCTTAGTTAAATAGATGTAGAGACTGCACATGAATCTACGACGGATGCTGAAAGATCAATACTGCCCTAAAATGGAAAACTGCAGTATCTGCAGACTTTTCGAAATTGAGATATGCTACCTACTGGGCTCGTGAAACACTTAATACACAAGTTACTGCAGTTTCAGAATGATTCTTCATCAGTGCTTTCCACGAGTATTTAGTGGGTCCCATTTGCTAAGTCTCTGCAAAATCAGCAGTAAGGCAAGGGAGTATCTACCAATTTTCTCAGTTTTGTATTTTTGCAGATACTTCAGTCTTCCATTTTAGGGCAGAATAGCGATCGTTCCGAAAGGCAGTTAATCAGGAATTATTGAAGTATTTCGCCTGGCGTTGAAATTAGCCGCTGGAAAACCGGTATCACGCTAATCAGATAGTTTTCAACGCGGAAGCCATTTTGATTAAGGAAGAAAATCCAATTTTTCGCCTAAGTTGATTACTAGTTTTGACGGCGCTTTGAAATGTAGTTGCTGGTGATATGATGCAAAGAGAGTTTTTGCTTTCGGTTCGGGAACTTATTGTTCGTTGCAAGTTTACGAATCATCATAATTTCTCAGCATGTAAATTGTTGTATTGTTCCTACATTCAGTATCTGGGTTACTGTAATGCACATAAGCACTTTATAGAAGAATTAAATATGTACAAGTAGTATTTCACAGAACAATGAATCAGTCAACTAATCGCGTGACAGACTGACAGACAGACCAGTTAAATATGTACAAGTAGTACTTCACAGAACAATGGATCAGTCAACTAATCGCGTGACAGACAGACACACAGACAGACAGGCAGGCAGGCAGACGTGTTCATTTATATCAGGCATAACAGCAAAACATCAGCCCAAATTTAATGTCTCAGTCTTGTTAACCAGAGGGAAGTTTTTGTTGACCTTCTGTCAATGGTCAAGGGCCGGGATGTTAAGGTTGTTTAGTTTAGGATGATGAATAGTCAGCTATTCACTGATAAAAATAGCTTGAACTAGATGAAATTCATTAGAACCAGTCACCAAACTTGGAGAAAGAAGTGCTGGAACCAGTCACCAAACTTGGAGAAAGAAGTGCTAGAACCAGTCACCAAACTTGGAGAAAGAAGTGCTAGAACCAGTCACCAAACTTGGAGAAAGAAGTGCTAGAACCAGTCACCAAACTTGGAAAAAGTGTTAGAACCAGTCACCAAACTTGGAGAAAAGTGTTAGAACCAGTCACCAAACTTGGAAAAAGTGCTAGAACCAGAGAACCAGTTCTTAGAACCAGTCACCAAACTTGGAGAAAGAAGTTCTAGAACCAGTCACCAAACTTGGAGAAAGAAGTGCAATGAAAATACGAGGAAAGTGCCCCCTGTTGATAGAAAGTGACGGAGACGTACAGTAGTTTTAGGGGCATTTTAAAAAGCTCTTATTTCTTCAAACTCGAAGGTGAGTTGTTGGATAACATCGCAATTAAAAGAATTTTCTGCTTGCCGTTTCCGTCTCCTCTGTAATCCTACCGAATCTCTTTCACTTCAGCTGCTCTGAATGAAAAATTGAAATTTGTTTTCGCCGACTGAAAATGTGTTTTTTTATGAGCATTTTTTTTTTGAAATTCTCTGATTCTTGTCTTTCATCCTTGAACTCTTTTTTGAAAATTTTTTACACGATTCTGGTTTTTGGATGTTTTCATTAGGAAATTTCCGTATCCCAATTACGGTTTTTCAGAAATAATCTCACGGCCATTACATATTTTTTGTTCGCGAAAAGGGTTTTGAATAGGTAGTGCTTTAAGCCATCAAATTCTTCAGCGTGTGACGGTGATCACAAATATGGTGTAAAAGTTCTTTCAAGATTTTATGTTAGATATTTATTAGTTTTTAAAGTTTTTAAAATTTTTCTCCCATTTCATATTTGATTGTTTTATTGCAATATAGAGCAGTTATATATCTTTATATGGGAGGTGGGCCTCCCCGACAAAATTTAGATTATACATATGAAGTGTACCTAAGTATTGATAATATATTCGAACAGATATGAATATATACATATATATTCTTAAATATTTTTATATGAAATTCTTTTTAAACTTATTTATATACTTTTAGTTTTCTATTTAAATTTATTACGGCGTCAATAACCTAGATGTTGTGACGCCAGTTTAATAAACATAATCAATCAATCATTATTAAAAAAACTGTTTTGTAGGTCACTGCGTTTTCGGATTATTTCACACATTTCTTGTCCTTTATATACATATCTTTTCCCCCTTTCCAGAATCACTCTTATCATGCCTTTCAGGGTTAGTACGCGGGAGGCAGTGACTTAGTGATTGATGGCTGAGTGCGTTAAGGCACTGCCTTCCAGTTGCCAGACCTGAAATATTTGAGGTCAAGTTCTGGTCAGTGTGTGTACTTAACCTGTACAATTTCCCTTGTAAGTAATTCTCAGGGTCTTGTGAATTCGATATTAATGGCCTATTTGAGGTTTAATTATTTCTCTTCATCTATCTATCTATCTGTCTATATTTATTATAAGCTCAACACCTGTATACACCCCATAAGCATGTCTGTAGCCAGTAAATTTTGTTAATACAAATGGTATTTTTCGGGTACATATATAAATATATTTCAGGCCTACATAATTTTCCTGTAGAAAATCATAAATCCTTCACGTTTTGATAAAAGAATGGACAGGAGCAAATCGGTACTATTTAGCCGATATAACCATTTCAGAGACATTTATGAAATCTTTTGCTGGAGCCTCCCTGTAGTGCCTTCAGTGCACCTCACGTGGTGCATTGTAGGCCTCACGTGGTGGACTGTAGGCCCCTAGCTGCAACCTCTTTCATTCCTTTTACTGTACCTCCGTTCATATTCTCTTCCTTCCATCGGGCTTTCCACCCTCTCTAACAGTTGTTTCGTAGTGCAACTGCGTGGTTTTCCTCAAAACCCTTTCAAACCTTCTTACTGCCAATTTCCGTTTCAGCACCGAATGACCTCATAGGTCCCAGAGGTTGTCCTTTGGCCTAAATTCTGTATTCTGTTCTATTCTGTTCTTTGCTGTAGTCTGTTCATAACAGTCTCTCGTATCTGTTTATTCCTGCCCAGTCTCTAATCTCACAGATTACTTTAACAATAATTTTAAGTACTTCGTCACATATGTAACCTGTTTCCTACTCTCCTCTTTGTAAAGGAAGAATAGAGGATTATTATGCACAAAAGCATGAAACGCAGATACAAAGGAAATGAGATAGATCTGAACCCAGTTAAAAAAAAATGTGAACCAGATCTCTCTCTCACATTTCGAGCAGTCCATTTCTAAATCCCGCCTTTCGTCCCTGATAGGGAATCATTAGCTTCGACATTATTGACGATGTCCAGTTTCCCATTGTTAAGCCTCGTGGGCTGGCGTTGTTTTGACAAGGCCAGCTCACTTAACGGAGACCGGGATTAACCGTTATTTTTCCCACGTGTGTGTGTGTGTGTGTGTGTGTGTATGTGTGTCGCATTGGATAAAGTCGAACGTGTTTTTACGTCTTTTTGGCAGGCGGGATAATAGGTGGCCGGTAGTAAAGTTACAGGAAAAAATGTCACAATTTTGGCTAGGAAAAAAAGTCACGGGAAGAAAGTCACAATTTTGGCTGGGAAAAAAAGTCACAGGAAAAAAGTTAGATTAGTTTACAGTCTTTTGTTTATGTTTTTACGGTAATTCCCAAAGGGGGCTTGTGCTAAACACGCCGCAAAGGTCGATATGGACTGGGTTGCTACCCTGGGGGGTCACTATCTAGGAAAGATTAATGTGACCTTTTTTTTCCTATGACTTTTTTTCTGTGATTTTATTACCTGTGACTTTTTTCTGACTTTTTTCCTGTGACTTTTTTCTGACGTTTTTACCTGTGACTTTTTTCTGTGACTTTTTACCTGTGACTTTTTACCTGTGACTTTTTCACTTGTGACTTTTTCACCTGTGAATTTTTTACGTGAGACTTTTTCCTGTGACTTTTTTACCTGTGACTTTTTCACCTGTGAATTTTTTACGTGAGACTTTTTCCTGTGACTTTTTCTTGTGACTTTTTTTTCTCTAACCTTTTACTTGTGACTACCCGTGACTTCTTCTGTGACTTTTTCTGTGACATTTTTACCTGTGACTTTTTCCTGTGACTTTTTACCTGTGACTTTTTCCTGTGACTTTTTTACGTGAGACTTTTTCCTGTGACTTTTTTACCTGTGACTTTTTTCTCTAACTTTTTTACTTGTGACAACCCGTGACTTTTTCTGTGACATTTGTCTATGACATTTTTACCTGTGACTTTTTTTTTTCCTGGACTCGGATAACATTAACTTTTACGGAACGAAATAAAGCGAGGGCAAAGACAGCAATTAAAGGTTAATCCCGCAACAGGTGCAATGCTAAAACAAAACAATTCAGAAAAGGTATATCCACTGCAACAAATAAACACGCAGTTTTGACAGTTTTAATGTGTACTGACACATCTCCATCTCTAGGTCAAATTGACACAGCGAACTAGATTTTAAATGGGGATAAATATCAAACGGCAGGCAGAGTCAATATCATTATCTCGATAAAGAGATTAAAGGCATACATTTTTGAGATGGGCTCAACAAACTCAATAAACCGACTGAACAGGTAAATGCAGGTGTGGCTTTGTAGTACCTGTATTTCAATACCTGTATCTAAATCTGTATCTTTATATCCACATTTCGGTCTATATATATCTTTCAGTTTTGTTACTTGTTCTTGTGTTTCTGTAGGTGACTTTTATGAAGTCTTTCCTTTTTAGTTTTCTGTGAAAGGAAACTGTTGTGCCGGCTTTGTCTGTCCGTCCGCACTTTTTTCTTTCCGCACTTTTTCTGTCCGCCCTCACTTCTTAAAAACTACTGAGGCTAGAGAGCTGCAAATTGGTATGTTGATCATCCACCCTCCAGTCATCAAACATACCAAATTGCAGACCTCTAGCCTCCTAAGTAGTCTATATTTTATTTAAAGTTAAAGTTAGCCGTAATCGTGCTTCTGGCAACGATATAGGACAGGCCACCACCGGGCCGTGGTTAAAGTTTCATGGGCCGCGGCTCAAACAGTATTATACCGAGACCACCGAAAGATAGACCTATTTTCGGTGGCCTGGATTATACGTTGTAGTGGCTGTACAGAAAACTCGATTGCGCCGAAGAAACTTCGGAGCATATTACTTGTTTCGTTAACCACCAAGGTAACTTGGCTTAATATCATGAGAGAAATTTTGTATTTGAATGGTGTGGAAATTCAGACTTTCAAAGATTGTTGGTTTCAACCTCCCACCGCAACAGACCCCACACTGCGGCAGTAACTGATCATGATACAGAGCCAGTGGTTTTTCATCGACCTGTGGGAGACGCAAACCCGCCACATCTGTGTGGCATGCCACGACACTAACCACTATACCAGCGGACCAGCAATATAAATTAAAGTTGATTTTGATTCAATTAGAAAACAATAAAAACGCACTCATTCGAACTTTGTCGCAAATGAATAATTATCCCTTTACACAATACAGTTTATAATTTACAATATCACACGATGAATGGCAGCAATAATAATGGTGATTATAATACAAGTATCGATAATGATAATCGTAATTATAACACAAGTATTATAATGGTGATTACAATACAAGTATCGATAATAATAATCCTAATTACAACACAAATATTAATAATGATTACAGCCACGACAATGGACCAAATGACCTACTATAGCCGAGAGGGGTATTTACCATAAGTAGATAAACGTACCAGTGACTGTTGACCGCCGTCACAAAGCATAATTGACCTGATACGAGTATGTAAATGCCGCTGCCGGAATGTCTGTCTGTTTCACCCGCAATTTGCATTGGCGCGGGGGTGGGGGGCGAGAAATGAATTCGCCGTAAATTGTACAGTTTGGTCGAATTTCAATAGGTCGACGTTTTCAGCGATTATTTATGCGAATTTCACTCTTGTCTGACCGCCGCCGCCGGAAACTAGCATTGCGTCCGGTAATCCGGTTTTCAGCGTTTAAGGGGTGCCTTGGGTCTTGGGGCCTTTGGTGAAGTTTTCCAAGAATTTTGGCCCTTCTGTTCGGTGTCACCCTTTCGGAGTTAGCGAAGGGGCCTTTGAATAGATGGGAGTGGGTCCTCTTGTCAAAGTGAATTCGTAATGCCTGGGGAGATGAATAGTAGAAAGTGTGTGCTCGTGTACCCATATTCTTGTTCATGTTGAAGGAGGGCGCATGAATACTACTGCCCAAATTAGCTTAATTGCTATAAAAAAAATGAGACTGACTGATATGATTATCAAACAAGTAAAAAATGCGCCGAAGTTTCCTCGGCGCAATCGAGTTTTCTGTACAGCCGCTATAGCGTATAATCAAGGCCACCGAAAATAGATCTATCTTTCGGTGGTCTCGGTATAATGCTGTATGAGCCGCGGCCCATGACACTTTAACCACGCCCCTGTGGTGGCCTATCAAATATCGTTGCCAAAAGGACGATCATGGTTAATTTTAACCTTAAATGAAATAAAACTACTGAGGCTAGATGGCTGCAATTTGGTATGTTTGATGATTGGAGGGTGGATGATCTACATGCCATTTTGCAGCCCTCTAGCCTCAGTGGTCTTTAAGATCTGAGGGCGGACTGAAAAAGTGCCGGCAGAATAAAGAGCAGACGGACAGATAATGCCGGCGCAATAGTTTTCTTTTGCAGAAAACGAAAAAGTGGGTTGGCAGTACCCATGCATTATTTCCTAACGAAGATGATACGACGATAATGAACATTCCTTATTAAGCTACAAGCTTATCTCTTAAACAGAAGCGAGTCAGATGATTTGGGAAACAGAAGGTAAGCAGAGAAGGTCCCGTTCCAGAGATGCATTGCGTGAAAGGCGCTCGAGTTTTTTGCGACTTTTGCACACTTTATATAAGGTGAGAATCTTGACATGTACAAGAAAGCCGGGAAGAAGAAGAAGAAGAGAGATGTAGTTGGTGAACTTGTAATTCTCTCTCTCTCTCTCTCTCTCTCTCTCTCTCTCTCTCTCTCTCTCTCTCTCTCTCTCTCTGTAGGAAATGAAGTGATGTAAAATAACTCATTGATGAATGTTATTAACCACTCTGTGTCTTTAACTATTGGACGAAATTCTAAGGTACTCTGATGGAAATGATGTTGTAATTCTCTCTCTCTCTCTCTCTCTCTCTCTCTCTCTCTCTCTCTCTCTCTCTCTGTAGGAATTGAAGCGACGTAAAATAACTCATTTACGAATGTTATCAACCACTCTGTCTTTAGCTACTGGGCGAAATTCTGAGGTACTCTGATGGAAATAATATTCAGTCTTCTTTAACCTCATAAAATATAGATTGTTTTTCTCGCGGTTCAACAACTCTAATAAGAGATCAGAGTTTTAGTCTCTCTCTGCGCGTTGTACGTTGGTGGTATATAAATTTTTTATCTCTTGGATACATTGAGTCCCTTTTTGATTCATTGATTTTTTCCCTGCAGATTTATTGACCAACGTTTTTATTTATGTACCGGTGTAATGGAACGTTTTTATTTTTATTATTTTAACTTGGCTCTTCTTCTGTTTATTTCTATTAAAAAAAATTCATGTGTATTAATAGTCCGTCAGTTTTGAGTGTAACTTTTGTCTGTTTGTCCGTCCGCACGGAGATTAAGAGTTAAGGGTTAATTGTTACGGGCGATTTCCCCCCCCCCGGAAAAAAAAGACGCCTAATTTAACCTGAAATTAACATTGGAATCACGAGTATTACACATCGGACAATGTAATTCCGATCGCCATTTTTTTTTTTTTTTGCCAAAATGTGGCCGATTTTTTTTTTGATCCAATATAGATCACCAATTAATCAAAGTTACACCGACAATCCATCAATCCAGCATGATTTCATTAATTATGAGTCAGAGTAATGGCAATTATTTGTCAGTGTTATTAATAACGCCCCCAAAATAACAAGTCACTACTGCAGCCTCGGTCGTTTCAGCAAGAGTAATGTGAATCAGTTATCCGGCACGTGAATATTTTTAAATAATTTACTGTAAGTATCGATATATATATATATATATATATATATATATATATATATATATATATATATATATATATATATATATATATATATATATATATATATATATATATATATATATAGTTGGAATATATATATATATATATATATATATATATTGAGAGACCTGGGTTCGACCGTGAGTCAGAAATTTATTTCTGTTCAGTATTAAAATGAAACAAGAAATTGAAATTTTGCATTCGATTTCAGATCTTTTCGTTTGCCTTCGAATTCTTCCGTTCGTTCCAATTTGCTTTCATTAAATTCCTTGTTTGCTGTTTGGTTATTGTAAATTTTTATTTATTTTATTTTCGTTCAGTTGACCTCCTGCTTGCGTCTAATTTTCCGGTAACTCTCGGTGTTATACTTTTGTATACAAACATATCGTTTTTTCATAAAGCGAGAAATTATATCGGTAGGGTCCAGTATTAAGTTTCATACATTTGCTTAGATCTGCATGTTTGCAATTGCAAAGATTCATTTTTTTTTTATGCCAGGAGATAATGAAAAGATGATGTGAACGGGTCAAATCTGTTTCGTACTCTGATGAGAATAGAATGTTAGATAATTCTGTTACTGACAATGGCATGAATCAGAATGCTAGATAATTCTGTTATTGACAATGACAAGAATCAGAATGTTAGATAATTCTGTAAATGACAATGACATGAATCAGAATGTTAGATAATTCTGTAATTGACAGTGACAATTGATGAAAAACACGATGAAAAATGATTTATAAGACTTCATTTTGTATATATTTTATTTTGCCTGAGGAACAAAAGTCTTAGGTTTGAATTTTTTTGGTGAAACGGTTTCGAATGGGCATTGTCGTTCATTGATGAAATAATGGTTTATGAACAAAAGTGGTTTTTTAATGTTATGATATATAGCTTTAAAATTTATCTCACTTCCTTGTGATTTTAGAGTTTGCTCATTTTTTGTAAAAATAGTGTTCTTTCAATGGTCCTTGTATGTAAAGGATAAAAATATTTCAGTGATGAGCTGATTGCATGCAAACGTGAGTTTTTATTATTATTATTATTATTATTATTATTATTATTATTATTATTATTATTATTATTATTATTATTATGATGATGATGATGATGAGGCCTGAGAATCGGCGACAGAATATTTCACGGTTATTTCCACGTAAAAAAAAGTTCTTCATATCCGATGGAATGGCCGCCAGGGGAGACGTTCCGAACAGTAGTTTCTGGAATCTTCTAAATTCCAAGTCCTCTGTGTCTTGTTTAAAATTGCAAGTTATTCCAAGTCCTCCTGTGCTTTGTTCGAAAATCCAAGTCATTCAAAATACTCCGTGTTCTTGTTCGAAATTGCAGGTAATTCCAAGTCCCCATTTGTCTTGTTCGAAATTCCAAGTCATTCCAAGTCCTCCTGTGTCTTGTTCGAAATTCCAAGTCATTCCAAGCCCTCATGTGTCATGTTCGAAATTCCAAGTCATTCCAAGTCCTCCTGTGTTTTGTTCGACATTCCAAGTCTTTCTGTGTCTTGTTCGAAATTCCAAGTCCTCTTGTGTCTTGTCCGAAATTCCAAGCAATTCCCAGCAATTCCAAGTCCTCCTGTGTCTTGTTCGAAATTCCAAGTCCTCCTGTGTCTTGTTCGAAATTCCAAGTCTTCCTGTGTCGTTTCCGAAATTCCTAGTAATTCCCATCCATTCCAAGTCCTCCTGTGTCTTGTTCTGTCAACCCCAAAAAATTGAAATAAATAAAATCATGAAAAAAATGAGTGGCTTTGGAGGGAGGGAAGGGCCAAGGGAGGGAACTGAGCAGTAATTTGGGATGTCAATGAAAATTTGAATGATTGCCATAAATTTCCTGCGGACTCAGTTATGTGGTTGGAATTTACCGGAATACATATTTATATTTTTAACTTTTATGGTAATGATTTGCATTTTGTTGCATTGCACACTTCTTTGTGAGCGTGAGTGTGTGTGTGTGTGTGTGTGTGTGTGTGCATCTACGCTCTGTAGTTGCGTATGTACGCACAATATGTCGAGTAACGGTCTGCAGACATATGACATTAAAATTAATATAACTTTTTGATACTGCGTAATATTAGTAGATATATATATATATATATATATATATATATATATATATATATATATATATATAAATATATAATGAATATATAATTTATGTATATGTATTATATATTATATATATACACACATGTAAATTCATTACATACCACATGGTCTAGTGGCTACCGACCTCGCTTCATGGACACGAGACCCAAAATCGATCCTAAGGGGAAGGGTAACACGACTTACGACCATTTCCTTAAGAAATTCTCTTCATTAGCGGAAGCGTGCACGATATATCATTGTTTTGGCCACAGGGAGAAACAAAATACGGGACACTTGAAGTCTTGTGCTCGTTTTATAAAAAATGAATTCTGTGCGTAAGAAAAAATTAGCAATTGCTTTTTAGTCATTGTCTCGTCATTGTACATTTCTTGTTAACTGTGCTATTATACATTGCTGCTTAGCTATGATATTATGCATTGCTGGTTAGCTATGATATTATGCATTGCTGGTTAGCTGTGCCATTATACATTGCTGGTTAGCTGTGTCATTATACATTGCTGGTTAGCTATTTCATTGTATTTTGCTGGGTAGCTATGATATTATACATTGCTGGTTAGCTGTGCCATTATACATTGCTGGTTAGGTATGCCTTTATGCATTGTTGGTTAGTTATGCCATTATACGTTGCTGGTTAGCTATGCCATTATACATTGCTGGTTAGCTGTGCCATTATACATTTCTTGTTAGCCATGTCATTATACATTGCTGGTTAGCTATGCCATTATTCGTTGCTGGTTAGCCGTGCCATTATACGTTGCTGGTTTGGTATGCCTTTATCCATTGCTGGTTAAGCTATGCCGTTATACGTTGCTGGTTAGCTCTGCCATTGAACATTGCTGGTTAGCTTTGCCATTGAACATTGCTGGTTAGCCACCTGTTGCCAAGTTTCGTTATCTGGCTTGAACTGGCCCTTTACTCTCATTCTCTGGCCTCATTTATCGATAAACAATTAGCTGCTCAGTTCAGCATAACCTGGCATCTCATTATAATAGGACGACGTGGAAGGGGAAATTTGCAGAAGGGAGAGAGAGAGAGAGAGAGAGAGAGAGAGAGAGAGAGAGAGAGAGAGAGAGAGAGGATAATAGGAGGCAGGGAGAGGGGAAAGGATGAATAAAGACGAGGGGAATTGAAAGCATGTAAGAAGATCTTTACAATTGTGTGAATTATTGTTCAGCAACGATGAAAAAAAATATACGAGAGAGAATTATTCTACAAAGTCAAGAAGAGGTATTTAGAATACGTACGGTAGAAATTCAGTTGATATTGTCTATTAAGGTTGAAATGATATCGTTATTCAATTTCTCTGTTCCTCATTCAAAGATGGCCCTCAGAAAGACTGCCCTCTGAAAGACTTGGAATCTCACTGCCTTCCCCTCTGATTATCACTGTGGTAAGATCGACTGACGGTTGCCTATCCTATCTTACGCACAGCTGGTACAATCCCTCTTCGTTCTTAGTTTTAGGGTATCTCGTATGATTATTATGGAGATCTTAAGACTCTTTATGTTGTCGATTTTGAGTCATCATTTTGTGAGTGTATTTTGCTTACATTATCTCGCCCTATCTTGTTTTCAGTTATCTATGGTGCATCACTTTGTTATGAAAGGAAATAATGTAAAGACCACAGTAATTTAAATTCCAGAGTATTTTTTTAAAAATACAAAATAGGTAAAAAAATAAGGGTGGGGCCTCCCAGGGGTGGAGAGACCGTTTGCGCAGAGTCCTCTTCAGCCAAGAAAAAAATTTTTTGTATCTTGGAAAAATACATTCTCTCATTTACATGATTGTGGCTTTCTACTCATTGTGTTCAGTGTAATTACATGTTTTTCTGAGAGTAGATTTGCATCAAAGGCCATCTGTAACTGCCCCTGTACAGATTCCAGAGATTAATCCATCTTTGACTAATGCTTGAGTGCCTCCCACAGAGAGAGAGAGAGAGAGAGAGAGAGAGAGAGAGAGAGAGAGAGAGAGAGAGAGAGAGAGAGAGAGAGAGAGAGAGATACTGTATTGTATTCAGTGGAATTACATGTTTTCTGAGAGTAGATTTGCAGCAAAGGCCATCTGTAACTGCCTAGTACAGATTACATAGATTAATCCATCTTTGACTAATGCTTAAGTGCCTCCCAGAGAGAGAGAGAGAGAGAGAGAGAGAGAGAGAGAGAGAGAGAGAGAGAGATACTATATTGTATTTAGCGTAATTACATGCTTTTCTGAGAGCAGATTTGCATCAAAGGCCATCTGTAACTGCCCTGTACATTATTCCAGAGATTAATCCTTCTTTAACCAGTGCTTCAGTGCCTCCCATAGAGAGAGAGAGAGAGAGAGAGAGAGAGAGAGAGAGAGAGAGAGAGAGAGAGAGAGAGAGAGTGAGACTTTCTATCACCTGAGTGTCCATGTCGTAAACGTCCCTTCCTCGTGGAACAAAATCCCGGACCTTGAATTTAAAGTCGATTCATATCCCCCCGGGAGATTTGCAAATGTTAGATAGTTGCAATTTCTGCGAGAAGTGGCCACAGGTGTGCCAGGGAACCCGAATGCCCGACATAACGACTTATGCGGACGTTTTACAGAATAGATTAGAGGCGGTTCGATTGTAAAAAGAAATTGATATGCCAAGTTTTAGAAAGGGGCTGGTCTAAACTAGAGCAGTTTGTCGTTATGGGTAATGTCGCGTTTAGGCGAAGTCTCACTTGATAGAGAATTCGGCATTTACTTGAGCTATATACCGGGGGGTTATGATGCCGTTGGGAAATCGACCGTGAGGCAATACGACAAGAGGGATCAGTACTCAATATGCAAAGTGATTATGACGGATTTCATGCCATTATTCCTTAACGATAATATTTTGCGCTGATTAACTACATGTCTCGGTGAAGAGTTATTAATTTCCTGTTGCATGGTTTGAATAGATATTTATTATTGTGGAATTATATTATAAAGTATACGATTTTGTTTTCGAGAAACAGTTGACATAATAAAAGAATTAAATATTCCAAGAGAATGAGTGATGAAAAGTGTTCTGGAATTCTGATTAGTTTTTAACCCCAAGCGGAAAATCTTGAAATAAAATGTGTGAGAGTCATGTGGAAATTAATAGCAACCTAAGTAGGATAGGTTGGAAGAAAGTTAAGAGTTTAAAAGTGTGTGTGTTTGTACGTTTATGTTTGGAAGGTAGCTCAAGAATGGGGAAACGGATCTTGACCAAGCTTGACAGATAGGATTTTGACGAAGTTTGACAGATATAGTCATTAAATGAATGTGTGTGTGGGCGTGTTTGTTGTGTAATTTCGGAAGGTAGCTCAAGAACGGATGAACGGATCTTGACGAAGTTTGACAGATATAATCATTAAATGTGTGTGCGCGTGCCCGCGCGCGCGCGTGTTTGTGAAGTGTGTAATTTCGGAAGGTACCCCAAGAACGGATGATAGGATCTTGACGAAGTTTGACAGACATATTCATTGAATGACCTTCTTCATATGGGTAAATATATGAGAAATCTTATCAGAGTAAGAAGATACCTTTTATCTTCATATGCTTCGTCGTATCAATGATTTATGACTTAGAGGAGTTGGACAGCCAGGTGGAAAGAGAAACCTTCAGTATAGTTCACAAAGCAAGGCGTGCTGGCTGAAGGTGGCAGTCCCCTGCGGAGTAAAGACCGGTGGAGGAATTTGATTTTCAATATATATTAGTCATTCTCTCTCTCTCTCTCTCTCTCTCTCTCTCTCTCTCTCTCTCTCTCTCTCTCTCTCTCTCTAGATATGACGTCATAACTCTTTTTTTTTGTATTTATTTATTTATAAGACACCAGATGAACCGTACATAATTTTGCCTTACCACCAGAATTTTGCCTTTCATCCATAATTTTGCCTTTCATCCATAATTTTGCTTTTCATCCATAATTTTGCCTTTCATCCATAATTTTGCTTTTCATCCATAATTTTGCCTTTCATCCATAATTTTGCGTTTCATCCATAATTTTGCCTTTCATCCATAATTTTGCTTTTCACCCATAATTTTGCGTTTCATCCATAATTTTGCCTTTTATCCATAATTTTGCCTTTCACCCATAATTTTGCGTTTCATCCATAATTTTGCGTTTCATCCATAATTTTGCGTTTCATCCATAATTTTGCCTTTCATCCATTTTCTGGAAGAAGATATATCTTTACGTTAATTTAGTATTCAATTTAGCAATAACATGTCTGGTCTCTTCGATTTTCCATTTATACGAAATGAGTTTCTTTGGCCATGATACGGAATGCCTAAATTTCATCTGTTTATAATTTGTTTACTTGTTTACAAAAAGTTATGAAGTCTGCAAACAAGCGTCACTTTCGCGAAATAATTTTATACACTATCAAGCCTATTTTTCCCCTGTTCCACGGTAAGAGTTAGTCATGAATATTTTAGGGAAGTCATGTTCGATGTTTATCTAATTAGCATTTCCTCTCCATGACGTAAAAAAAAAAAAGAATAGAAAAAGTTAGAATTCCAATTTAGTTCCGCGGAAGAAGGAATCTCGCGCGCACACAGAGCGTCATTTTGCAGGAGGAAAATACAGGGAGCCTGAAAGTAAAGGCGCGAATTGATAACGCCGCCTTCTAAATGAATGAAATACAATTAAGGACTCTCTCTCTCTCTCTCGCTATAAACGACATCATATTCCGCCCCTCCTGGCCTGAGCGCGCGCGCGCATCAAAACTAAAAGAGGGAAGAGCGATTTTCATCTCGGTTAATTTCCAGAGAGAGAGAGAGAGAGAGAGAGAGAGAGAGAGAGAGAGAGAGAGAGAGAGAGAGAGAGAGGACTTATTCAAAATTCAATATCGCGGCTCGTCCTTTGAAATCGCTAAGATAATTAAAAGCGATTTGCATGATGCATGCCGGCCCTACATTGTTCCTGTAATATCTAACAGTTGGATAAAAAAAAAAGAAGATGAATCTCGTAAGCTCGGGAGTTCATATAAGATTGGAATCGGTCGGGCAGTGGATGTATTCATTAATGCCGACGTCAAAATACCAATATTATCAAGAGATGTGAAAGCACAGCGCTTTCCATTATTAAAGGCAGTTTGTAGGGTTCCATCACAGGCTGTCTCCTCTCTCTCTCTCTCTCTCTCTCTCTCTCTCTCTCTCTGTCTACGGTCCCGTGGATCAGCTATATTGACTTTGGGACAATATTAACATATCACTTTGACTTCATCACTGCATTGATTTCGCCCGCGTAAGTAGATTGTAACGACTTGCAATACAGTGTTGGGGGAAGGTGGAAATGTGCTGAAAATAGCGGAGTAACGGATAATGGCTGACAAATTTGTACGGATTGCAGTAACTTGAATTTATTCCAAAACTGTGGACTTTATCGCTTGGTGATTGGTATCGAATCCTGTGAGAGTAATAAGAGAAATATAAACAATTTTATCTTGGCAATTGGAATCGAATCCAGGAGAAAGTAATAAGAGAAATATATACAATTTTATCGTGGCGATTGGAATCGAATCCAGGAGAGAGTAATTACAGAATTGTGAACAATTTACTTTTAGAAAGGTCAACTGATGTTATTTGGGATAAAAGATGGATACGCATTCGAATTGCGCTGCAAATAGCTAAAATTACTTTGTAATGACTGACAAATTTAAACTCTGAAATATGAACAATTTGGCTTTGTGTCGTACCCTAACTCTAGATGATGCTGTTCTACTAATTATAGGTTGACTGGGGGGATAAGATATCAAATAACAGAATTAGAGAAGCAACGGGCGTGCAACCGGTCGATGAGTACGTTAGGTTCTCACGCTGGAAGTGGCCAGGCCATGCGTATAGAAGACAGGGGATGGTACGAGATACACTGGGGTGGGTTGCCCCTGGGTAGAAGAGTTAGAGGTAGGCCAAAGGAGACGTTGTTGAGGACGAGGTATGAAGCAGGAGACGAGTGTTGGGGAGATCTTGAGGAGTTAGCCCAGGACAGAATGTGGTGGCGTGAGTTCATCGAGGCCCTATGCATCCCCGTGGGTGCCACGTGAAATGATTGATTGATTGTATTGTTTATGTAATTAATGCTTTTGTTGATGGGGGATTTTTTTTGGCATAAATTCTTCGTTCCTTATTGTGATGAAAAATGTTGTGATGACAGCTGATTATTTCGTAGTGGGAAAAATCGTAAGTTTCTCAATTCAACGACACTTTCCTCTTCTGCAAATTTTAACAGCGTCCATGATGGTCAGTGTCTGGAAAGGTGATCATTGGCACCTCTATTTTTTTTTTTTAGTTATTTGTACGGAGAGGACCTTTTAAGGGTAGGTACCTCCAAGTGTCACTGCTCTTAGTTCAAAAGAGGTATAAATCAGTCCGCCCCACCCAGGATTCGAACCAAGACCTCGTCGCTGTTAAAGTGAAAATCATGGCAATTGGTTTTATCTATAAACATTATTAGTTTTCTATAAAAGAAAACTATTGTGCCGGCTTTGTCTGTCCATCCGCACTTTTTCTGTCCGCCCTCAGATCTTAAAAACTACTGAGGCTAGAGGGCTGCAAATTGGTATGTTAATCATCCACCTTGCAATCATCAAACATACCGAATTGCAGCCCTCTAGCCTCAGTAGTTTTTATTTTATTTAAGGTCAAAGTTAGTCATGATCAAGCTTCTGGCAACGATATAGGATAGGCCACCACCGCATTAAACCGAGACCACCGAAAGATAGATCTATTTTCGGTGGCCTTGATTATACGCTGTAGCGGCTGTACAGAAAACCCGATTGCGCCGAAGAAACTTCGGCGCAATTTTTTATTTGTTAATTGTTGAAACGGATGGCAGCAAGGATTCCATGATTCAAATTCATAACGGGAATGATTTAATTTGCGCAATATTTTGGTCGTGATATAAATCTCTAGCAGTATATTTTTTTTATGTCAGGGTTGAAATATTATTGTTTGCTGCGAAATCTTTGTTTAAAGTTGTGGAAATTGTGGTGTAATGTCTCATGCGTCTCTTTTATGCTCTCTTTATTTTTCCACATTAAGATGGACTAAGTAATATTAAAGGTTCATACACGTGCCGCCTTCACTAGAAAAGATGTATGCTTTTCCGAGTAATGAGTTGCAGGAGAAGTTATAATAATAATAGTAATTGCGATGATATTATTATTATTATTATTATTATTATTATTATTATTATTATTATTATTATTATTATTATTATTATTAAATACATGTTGAATAATTTATGAAACTGTATATACGAGATAGTTTTTATAAAATGCGCAATATGTCTGTAACTCCCATATTTTCTTCCTGCTCCTATTATTATTATTATTATTATTATTATTATTATTATTATTATTATTATTATTATTATTATTATTATTATTATTATTATTATTATTAAATACGTGGTGATTGAAATATGAAATTGTTTTAAAATATACAAGAATTTTTTTTTTAAATGTGCAGTGTGTCAGTAATTCCCATATTTTCTTTCTCATTTTACCTTACTCATTTTTTTAGTTTTCTGAAAAAACTGTTGTGCCGGCTTTGTCTGTCCGTCCGCACTTTTTTCTGTCCGCACTTTTTCTGTTCGCCCTCAGATCTTGAAAACTACTGAGGCTAGAGGGCTGCAAATTGGCTCGTTGATCATCCACCCCCCAATCATCAAACATACAAAATCGCAGCCCTCTAGCCTCAATAGTTTTTATTTTATTTAAGGTTAAAGTTAGCCATAATCGTGCTTCTGGCAACGCAACAACAGAGGCCACCACGGCCGGCTGAGAGTTTCATGGGCCGTGGCTAATACAGCATTATACCGAGACCACCGAAAGATAGATCTATTGTCGGTGGCCTTGATTATACGCTGTACAGAAAACTCGATTGCGCCGAATAAACTTTGGGGCATTTGTTACTTGTTTTTACTGCAACTTTAGTTAACGTATTTAAAAAACCTCATTACTTTAATTGACATAGATTTTTTAAATTTCATATGTACCAAGCTAAAATGTCCATTTGCAGGTAAAAAGGCTTCCGAAGGGTAGAAGAAAAGAGAGAGAGTAGAAATTGGACAAAACGAAATTACATAAACAATGGCAAAGTGACAAAGATACATTTACGTAAACAAAAATAGAAGTGCAAATAATAAAACCTAAACAGTGATTCACGTCATTTCCAGTTTGTAACACTGTTCACTGTGGCGCTTCTGAACACGTCACTGCTGTTGAATAAACTCATGTCTTAATTTTATTTTGTATGTGTGGTATTTTCCTATGGAATCCATCTTGATTATTTGCTTTCATATATTTATCTGTATTCCTTCTGCATTTTTCCGTTGTATTCAGCTGTTTCCCTGTTTTGACGTAGCTGTTTTAAAATATAATTATGCAAATATAGTCCTCAGTATTAGTCAGACTTTCGAGGTGGAAAAAAACATATATTGAAGGGAAAACTATAACTGAAACTCAAGGAAAACTATTAGTATTAGACCAAGAGTATTAAATAAATATATTATTTATGGGCATCAGTACCCAAAATTTGATTTACGCATACAAAATTTATAACACCAGATCATGTGTGATATTTTGTAAGTTGCATATTTCAACGGAACATTTTTTTCTCATTCCCACTCGTCCCGTAGATTTTATGCTCCGAAATGCAGCGGAAAAGGATTATAATGGTTTTATAGATATTTGCAGTGCCATGCAAGTAATGGACTGCGCTAGCCACTTATTGCGTTTGCTAATGGAGCGTCTGGCACCTATTTCCAAATGCTGCCAAATGGTATATATATATATATATATATATATATATATATATATATATATATATATATATATATGTATATATATATATATATATATATATATATATATATATATATATATATGTATATATATATATATATATATATATATATATATATATATATATATATATATATATATATATATATGTGTGTGTGTGTGTGTGTGTGTGTGTGTGAGCGTGAGTTTGTGTGTGTGTCTGTGTGAAAATTTTGAAGTTTTGTATTTAATTGGACAACTTGCGTTTTGCCACGAGAATTAATTTAAAGTTTAGGAAATTGCTATTATAAGTTTACGAGTGCAGATATATTTTGCATATTGCTTTTGGGAAGTAGCCTCGCAAGACCGAAATTCTAAATGCCAGGAAAATCAAAGTCAACGCTGATTGCTTTATACATACCTATATATATATATATATATATATATATATATATATATATATATATATATATATATATACATATATATATGTATGTATACATGTATGTATATATGTATATGAATGTATGGATGTATGTATATGTATGAATGTATATGTATATATGTATGTATGTATATGTATGAATGTATTTATATATGTATGTTACCTTTCGTAGCTGACATATTTTACGCATTTCCAGTAACAGTGCATAGGCAATAATAATAATAATAATAATAATAATAATAATAATAATAATAATAATAATAATAATAATAATAATAATAATAATAATAATAATAATAATTTGCATAATTATTTTCTCTTTTATATTAATACAGGACGATAATTAGCGAATGTTCATACTCTGTTAGAGAGAAATACATCAGCATCGTGTGTAATGTAAAGCAGATTTTATTCTCAGTACAGCAGAGGAGGTAGTGAAATACGGGGGATAATCCCGTAGAGTTTAACGGCAGGTTTCCGGCAGATGAATTCCGGGATCGTAATTCAGTTATTCCTTGCGGTGTTTTGCTAGTCGCCGATTTCGACCAGCCCGAATGATAGGACGCAGCCACCCTATATAACAGGACGGGTTTAAGGAAAGGTCTGATAATAATAATAATAATAATAATAATAATAATAATAATAATAATAATAATAATAATAATAATAATAAACGTATATCGCCCATCGGAAAATTTACAGTAGCATCAAGTCGTGTTTAAGTTCCTCTTGATAGTATAATAATAATAATAATAATAATAATAATAATAATAATAATAATAATAATAATAATAATAATAATAATAATAATAATAAACGTATATCGCTCACCGGAAAATTCACAGAAGCATCAAGTCGTGTTTAACTTCCTCCTGAGTTTATAATAATAATAATAATAATAATAATAATAATAATAATAATAATAATAATAATAATAATAATAATAATAATAATAATAATAAAGCCACAGTTATGCAGCTGTACAAACATACGTAAGGAGATAAACTACAAATACATTTGTACTGTCACATACTGTAGATTTATTTTTTCTCCATTTGATGATTTATGACACTACAAATGTTTTGTGCTAATAATGATGACATTAAAGTACATCATCATCATCATAGAAAAACAACACCAAAAAAATATGGCAGCGAGCGTTGTTTCGATCCACTAAACAAATCAATTGGCGTAACCGAGCTAACAAGGAGTAAGTCAGCAGACAAATAAATGTTGTTGCAACTGTTATTTGCTATATTCGAAAACCGTGCGGATATTTTAGCCCCGGGAACAATACAAAACACGCCGCGAGTATTTCGTTCACCTGGATGCCTGTTTGCACAGCGGTACAGAACTTTCCAATAATTGTAAGGCCGCGTTGATGTACGCACAGTTCATTATTTGCTTAGTGTCTCTGTTGCTATTATCACGTTGGATCAGTTGTCAGAATTAAAAGGTATTTTGGCGTCGCATTCTGTATATTGGCGTTCCCGTGTGTGTCTCTCTCTCTCTCTCTCTCTCCCTCTCTCTCTCTCTCTCTCTAACAATTTACTCAAATGTGATCTGATGACTAGGAGGGGAATTTCTCTCTCTCTCTCTCTCTCTCTCTCTCTCTCTCTCTCTCTCTCTCTCTCTCTCTCTAACAGTATTATACTCCAAATGTGATATGACTTAGGAGGGGGATTTCTCTCTCTCTCTCTCTCTCTCTCTCTCTCTCTCTCTCTCTCTCTCTCTCTCTCTCTCTCTCTCTCTCTCTCTCTCTCTATAACAGTAATCTACTCCAAATGTGATATGACTTAGGAGGGAAATTTCTCTCTCTCTCTCTCTCTCTCTCTCTCTCTCTCTCTCTCTCTCTCTCTGTCTGTCTGTCTGTCTGTCTGTCTCTCTCTCTCTCTCTCTGTCTCTAACAGTTCTCTCAAATGTGATATCTTGGGGGGAAATTTCCCCCCTCTCTCTCTCTCTCTCTCTCTCTCTCTCTCTCTCTCTCTCAATAATGCACTCCAAATATGATATGACTTACGAGGGGAAATCTCTCTTTCTCTCTCTCTCTCTAATCTACTCCAAATGTGAAATGATTTACTAAAGGAAAACCTTCCTTTCTCTTAAATCCCTCCTCCCCCAAATAAAAGAAAAGCAACGTCTTTTTTATAATTATCAGCCTTTTCCTGATGCGACTCCATTTCTTGAATTGTTGTAGGAATGAAAGGGAAGGATTATATGGAACAAAGTCAATTTTGATGTTTGTTTGTGCATTGGTAAACTTACCTTCTTAATCAAACGAACAGTCTTATGATTACATAGTAAAAAGTAATGGGCTACAGATTATACAATTGTCAAAGGCGAGATACCGGCCTGATGATTTACAAGGGAAAGCAGCTTATCACACTTCTAGCTTATAATGAAGAAAAAAAAAAATTATTTCTCAGATACCTCTTGCGTGGTATTTATCAGAAGCATAAAATTAAAGATTTGATTAGGTGAAATGTTATTTTTGCGCCGGTCTCATTTATCATAGCAATTAATGAATAACTGAATTATTTTCGTGTACATGAATTCCCTACAGAGGCCCAGGAGGACTTGGACCTTTAACTAACATAAATTCCGCCAAAATATCTTTCTGCCAAAAAAGTTGAGTGTAAGGTTGCGTTGTTCGATTTACTCTTTTGTTGTCCCCCACCTTGACTCTAATCTGTGACGCGGAGAAACTAACCGATTCCCTTATTTACGTGTTAATGAGAGGAGGCAAATCACGCTAATGAATGCCGCCAGTCTGCTCCGTAAAATATTGGTCTTGCGATAACATCTGTTTAATTACGTTATAAATTAAGTCTCGTCGAAGTTTAGGCGGTGTACGTTATAAAGGAAAAAAAGTTGAATAATGAAACCTTCATGTTTTATTAATGGCAGCAGTGATTTTAGCGTTCTGTCGTGAATAATGGGTCTGGCACACCAGATTCGATTGACGAAGACGCTTGTTCTGCCAGGAGGGAGATAACTGTAACGCACATAAAAGAGTTTGGATAAGTAGAATGAGTTTGATTGAGAAGATGAAAAGCTGCAAGGACAAAATAATCTTTTAATTGTTTCATCATGCTGAAAAATATTAGGATTCATTATGAATATATTTGATTAAATTCCTCTAATGAAATGCCAGGGTTCATGTTCACATTATCAATGTCCAATATTAAAAATGTCTTATAATGAAATAATATACATAATCTGTTGCTGCAGATATTTGCTGCTTAACTTAGTGTCATCGTTATGGATAATACTGATATTAGATAGATGTTATTAGGTCGAGTAATCTGACCACCGAGAGATTCCTCTCATATTTCTAGGGCTTTCCCGAAGGCTAGTTTACACTGAGAGAGAGAGAGAGAGAGAGAGAGAGAGAGAGAGAGAGAGAGAGAGAGAGAGCTCAGTTTTGAAATATTGGATCATTGACCTGATCCAACTACTAAGCAGAGGCCGAGATTATGATAACTTAGATATTAAACTATCTATCACAATGTTCACAGACGTATTTACGAGAAAAGTACTTGCTGCATGAGCCTTGACATTATAAATAATTAATTGTTGCCGTAATTCAAGATTATCCTGGTGATGTTAATTAATGAAATAAGGAGATCAGAAAATAACAGAAAACTTTATCTTAAATTACTCAGCACCTAAGGACGAGATTTAACTGTCAGTAACAAACGTCTCTAGGAAATATGTGCTTCGAAAGTGGATGTGTATAATGTGTAATTTCTGGAAAGGATGATGATAGTGAGTCCAGGAAAGTGTTAGGTGCGAAGGTTGGCACAAGAAAAGATTGATAGATCCATTTATGTAGAATGGCGTCGTTATATGAGGCTTATTAATTTAGAAGCGCAAGAATGATTATTTTTTTTTAGATATAAGTAGCAACGCAGTGTCTGTTTTGGGGTGGCTGAGGCGTTGGTGATGGCCCTTTGTGCAGTCATATCAAAAAGCTGATTTGGTAGTTTTCTCAATAAAAGCGTTTATCCTTGAATCAGAAGTTAAAGAAGAACCTAGCATTTAACATAGCAGGAACTGTTGTCTTATTTCCTGCTTGAACTACCCACCTCAATGGGAAGCCAACCTGGGCATTGGGCTAACCTGGGCATTGTAGTAAGGTCTGTGGTTGGTTCGACCCACCAACCCACCCACCAGTCAACCAAGCCGTGAGTGGATACCAGCAGGAATCTTGGAACAGGATAAGGGGAACGGACCTACCACCCCCTCTGCCCCTAATGAATTAGTAAGAACCGGAAGACTAAGTTTGCCTGGCACCACTCCTGTGAAATGGAAATAGACTTTTGGTGGAGCAGGCAAATATTCGCGTTAACTTGAATTGTTGAAAACGAACAAAATTCCTGCGTGGGATTTTTGACCCAGACTCTTGAACCGGTGGTTTTGGGAACTAGGTCACTTCTTGACTTAAGGAATTATCCACGACTTTTTGGGTTTCGCACTGGTTAAACGAATTATCCACAAGGGGCGAGGAATGTAATCTTTTGGGAGGCTGTACATAACGACTGCAATATAGTGTTTGTCTTGGTAGAACACTTCGTTTAAAGGTGTTTTTCAGCATGCTAGATATATTAATGTATGGGGATTTGCATTGAAACTTAGTATATTAACCTATTTTATTGAGAAATCTTCAAATATTCTTTCGTGCAACGAACTTGCTCAACCAGTAATCACTTCAATATATTGTTTGTCTTAGCATAATAAGTTGTTAAAAGATGCCTTTAATATATCAGGTATAGTAACCGGTAGGAATTTTTTGTTTTCTGAAAAGAAAACTATTGTGCCGGCTTTGTATGTCCGTCCGCACTTTTTCTGTCCGCCCTCAGATCTTGAAAACCGGTGAGGCTAGAGGGCTGCAAATTAGTATGTTGATCATCCACCCTCCAATCATCAAACATACCAAATTGCAGCTCTCTAGCCTCAGCGGTTTTTATTCTATTTAAGGTTAAAGTTAACCATAATCGTGCTTCTGGCAATGATATAGGATAGGCCACCACCGGGCCGTGGTTAAAGTTTCATGGGCCGCGGCTCAGTACCAAGACCACCGAAAGAGGGATCTATTTTTGGTGGCCTTGATTATACGCTGTGCATAAAACTCGATTGCGCCGAAGAAACTTTAGCTCATTTTTTACTTGTTAAGAATTTTTGATTCCCATACAAAAATAAAATTAGAACAGATTCTGTTGAGAACTCTCGAAATATTCTTTCCTACAAAGAACGTTTTTTTACTTGTTGTTAAGAATTTTTGATTCCCATATAAAATAAAATTAGAACCGATTCTATTAAGAACTTTCGAGATATTCCTTCTTACAAAGAACGTTTCCAGCCAGAAAACAGTCCTAAAACTTCGATGCCTCCCGTGTAATCTCGCCGAAGGGTATATTAGTACCTGGAATGGATAACAGATTAGATTAATTAAGCGATGATATTGGAGCGCTGTTTGATCTATCCCTCACTCCCACCTTCTCTCTCTCTCTCTCTCTCTCTCTCTCTCTCTCTCTCTCTCTCTCTCTCTCTCTCTCGGTGGAAGCCACAGATGAAAATTGATTGCGCTTCATTCCGATTGAATTCGTTTTTCCTGTCGCCATTTGCGAACAGAGCCCCAGATCGATGAGGGGCAATATTTAGTTTTCAATCTAGATCCTGTCGCCAGTTATTCATAACATATATATAGATGCGATGATATATATATTTATTTTCAATCTAGATATATATATTCTTATAATATTAATATATAGTTATTCATATATATATATATATATATATATATATATATATATATATATATATATATATATATATATATATATATATATATATATATATATATATATATATATATATATATATATATATATATATATTTTGTGTTCGTGTTTGTGTGTGTGTGTCATTTTTATACTTGTGACTTTTTAATATTCGTGGAAATTAAGCCCAAACATCATTTAATATCGAATTCACTATACCTTGGGAATAACTTATACCCAAGGAGAACTATAATTAAAAACTTTAGAGCTAAATGATCAAAGTTGATTGTCTATCATTGCATCTAAATCAAAAGGTCAGGTTCGAATCCTGGCCGGGGTGTATGACTCATTAGCAGTAATTCCCACTGGGTGTAAATTATTCCCAAAGTATGGTAAATTCGATATTAAAATACATTTTCCGGTAATATTTATATATGTCCTTATCTTCCACTTTCTTCACTTTCCATATAGTCTTGTAATTCGTCTTAAACTTCCTTATCCCATATATTGTTCCTTTATTTATCAGGGATGGGTTCAAGTACATGTGCCAGTAC
This sequence comes from Macrobrachium rosenbergii, assembly GCF_040412425.1. Taxonomy (NCBI): domain Eukaryota; kingdom Metazoa; phylum Arthropoda; class Malacostraca; order Decapoda; family Palaemonidae; genus Macrobrachium; species Macrobrachium rosenbergii. The sequence continues at coordinate 47,688,662 of NC_089762.1, read as the reverse complement.
TTGTGGACAAGTACAAGTACTGAAGGATAAGTAAAAGCAGAGCAGATTTGCATAGTACATACGTACAAGTCCAAAGTACTTAACAATGTACTTAAGTAACGTATAATATTTATCAGTTTTATATTCAGTGTCAACACTTAAGTTTCGCACAAGAGAGTAGGCTTGGAATAATTGAAATACCTTCGTCCATACCAACTTTTTCCTTCCATAGACAATCTACCCTCTGCCAAACCTTTTTGCAATACTCTCACTGTCCTGTTTACTCAGGCTGTTCTGTGAGACACACACCCCTTTTCTCAAATTTTTACGTCTTATCTTTCTAGCATTCATTGCAAGAGAAGTTATACCTTTGACATTTTGCAAAAGTAGTCACGCCTGAGACGGCTTCGAAAAGGAGGAGAAAGATTAAACTCAGAAAAGAACAAAAACAAAACCAGGATGAGAAATTCAAAAGCTTGGCAGGAGAATGAAACGACAATTTCCGTTTCCCAAAGAGTAGATGCGGGAAGAGGTGTTTTGTGTTGTTTTGATCGTACCTTTGATCCGGCCCCCCCTTTCCTCTTTCTCTCTTTTACAAAAATAGGTTTTCTTGTTGCAAGAAGCGCTAATTGCCTTTTATTTCCTGTTGGTCTCCCGTTTTGCTTTTTTCTCTAAGAGTATGACTGTTGCCGTTTAGTTTGCAGATAAGGTTTGTATCTTGTCAGGAGATTCTCGGTTTGCCAAATTTTATTTGTATATCCATTGCTATAACTTTCTTTGTATTTGTAGGGATTCTCTGCTATTGCTCATATAATCATACTTTATTCTGTACTTACTTTATTTTTATATGATTGCTATTCTTCTTTCCCACGTTCCAGCTTGCTATCAACTTTTTATGTTTCTTCATTTTTAGTAACACATTATCATCCACATCCCTTACCTTCATAACTACTCTATAACCTTTGATTTCATTATCTCCGTCACTTCCCCCTTTTAATAATGTATCACCTGCTTTCAAGTTTTCATTATATTCCTCAGTTTACAATTATTTAATCACCTTCGATTTCAGTGCTTTCATTTATTTTCCCATTGAAATATCTTCTGGTTTTTACTTATTTTTTGTATAACCTTCGTTTCAGTGTTTTCATTATCATCTCCCTTTTAACATTATTCTGTAATGTTGATTCCACATTTTCGGTCACTTCCCTTCTCATTATTTCATCACGTTTGGTTTCCTCTTGTCATTCATTATTCCCTTTTCATTGTATCACCCACGGCCTCATCACCCATTTCCCTTCTCATTATTTCATCACCTTTAGTTTCCTCTTGTCATTCATTATTCCCTTTTCATTGTATCACCCACGGTCTCATTACCTATTTCCTTCCTCATTATTTCATTACCTTTGGTTTCCTCTTGTCATTCATTATTCCCTTTTCATTGTATCACATACGGTCTCATCACCTATTTCCCTTCTCATTATTTGATCACCTTTGGTTTCCTCTTGTCATTCATTATTCCCTTTTCATTGTATCACCCACGGTCTAACATTTTATGTCACCTCCACTCTTATTATATTGTGTTTAACGTCTCCGGTTGCATTGGCGTTTATAATTATTATTGTCTCCCTCCCATGTTTTTATCACCATCTCTCTCTCTCTCTCTCTTCTTATGAACTTACCACCTTTGATTTTACGTCAACAATAACTTGTTTAGTTTACTTTCTCTTATTTTACTTTCTGTAATTTTACTTTCTCCCATGTATTGCAGAGATCCATCCAAGATCCATTTCATTATTATTATTATTATTATTATTATTATTATTATTATTATTATTATTATTATTATTATTATTATTATTATTATTATAAAATCAAGATCCCATGGTCATAAATACAGATGAAAGCAACGCTCAAATAATAAAAGAACGAGTAAAAAATGCGCCGAAGAAACTTCGGCGCAATCGAGTTTTGAGTACAGTCGCTACAGCGTATAGCAAGGCCACCGGAAATAGATCTATCTTTAGTTGGTCTCGGTATAATGCTGTATGAGTCGCGGACCATTAAACTTTAACCACTACTTGGTGGTGGCTTTGGTGCTAGAAACACGATTATGGCTAACATTAACCTTAAATGGAATAAAAACTACTGAGGCTAGAGGGCTGCAATTTGGTATGTTTGATGATTGGAGGGTGGATGATCAACATACCAATTTGCAGCCCTCTAGCCTCAGCAGGTTTTAAGATGTGAGGGCGGACAGAAAGTAGTGCGGACGGAAAGACAAAGCCGGCACAATAGTTTTCTTTTCTGTTCGTAGATAAACAACCTTCACAAACACACTTTAGAAATTTTAAGCAAGGGCTTAAGGACCCTTAAGTCCCAGCCCCACGTGGCTGAGAACTATGTGAAGGGAGGCTGGAGATGAGTGGAGATTTGTGAAAGATAAAGCACAGCAAAGACACGAGTGGCGGAATTTCAAAGCGGCCCCTTGATGAAGATGATGATGATAATAATGATGATGCTGATGATGATGATTACTGTCACGGTCACAATTAGATAATTGACCCATTCCCTTTGATTATCCGTCCTCTTTCATTCTCCCCACTTTCAGAATGACCTCGTTTCTCCTCTCCCTTTGTCGTTACCCTAATTTTTTTTTTTATTTTGATTTTGATTGCCCGTTCTAATGCTCTCCCGTCCTCTTTGGTTACTCTGTTCCTTTTCATTCCAGACATTTTTCCCTCCCTGATGAATCCTTTCCACTATTCGCTCATTCCTCGTTATCCTTTGATTTCTTCCTCGTACTCCCGTTCTCTGTTTTACAGTAAACTTTGCTAAGATAGTTTTCTTCGTGAGATATTTATCTACATTTATTGATAAAAATTTACCCACTGATTTCACTGTACCGTTTACCGGTATTTCACTGTACCGTTTCCCGTTATCTGTGGTTCTAATTCCTTTACTTCATTTTGCAATGAATGGACTCCGGTCCATGAACCCCCTGTAGGTCGTTGCTAGGTTCAATTGGTTCTTAGCCCCCCCAGCCCCCTCCTAAGATATACTTAACAACAACAACACACATCACACACACACACACACACACACACACACAGTTTCTCTCCTTCACTCACATCAAAGTAATCTTCTTAATGCTGTAACTCTTTAATCTTTCATCACAAATCTGCCCTTATTCTTCTCATTCTGTGACAGAAGTTACGCGGCCACGGAGACTCTTAAATGTATTCTCTCTCTAATTTGGTCTAAACAACTTGATAGTTATGGAGTCTACCGAGACATTTTATCTTACTGTATTTTGCTAGTGCATTATGCTTTCAGTACAGAAGCAGGAAAGTTATTGTAACGCCCTTGTTTTATTGTGCTTCAGGCTGATTGCACCGTTTCGTAACTTAGCTTCATTCTGTATTTTTTATTTGGAAAAAAGACACCTGATGCATATACCAGCAGAATATGCAGGTGATTATTTCAGTGCCAGTCCACGTTTTTAGTACTATATAAAACGCATTTTCACTTGTCACCTTATATTTTGTAGTCTACCGGTTTAGTAATTCATAATCTTCAACGACGGTGTATAAAAAAGTCAGATTATATATTGCGATGTAATACTGTTCTCTGAATTATCTTTAAAGTATTATAAATGTACATTAACCACTGAGAAGCATTTACTCATTTTTTAAAAATTATTTTTAGGAGTATATTTCTTTTTTTCATCTGCCAGGCTTCTATGTGGCACGGGGAAAAGCTAAGTTTTCAATATATTCATAAATCTGTTGGTGCTTTGCGTCATTAGATATTTAGTCTCTCTCTCTCTCTCTCTCTCTCTCTCTCTCTCTCTGTCTGTCTGTCTGTCTGTCTGTCTCTCTCTCTCTCTCTCTCTCTCTCTCTTTCTATATATGTATAGAAATGTATATATGTATGTGTGTATGTATGTATGTGTATATAATATGTATGTCTATAAATACATATGTATATATATATATATATATATATACATATATATGTATATTTATATATATATATATATATTTATATATATATATATATATATATATATATATATATATATATATATATATATATATATATATATATATATATATATATACAGTATATATGCAACTATAGACTTTCTATATTACAGTTGACTTATTAAAACCGAGCTGAATGTGGTACGAGATATATTTTAATATTTTTCTGCTCGCCATTTCTTTATGTTGCATACGAATGAGTTTTCCATTTCAACGAAAGCAATTTTATGATAATGAGTTTTATGGCGAGGCTTAATTAATTTGAAAACGCATTATACACAAAAAAATATATATTTTCGATCAGTTAATTTTTACAAGCCCTTGTTCATGTACGATTGAGAAGGTTTTGTATTTTTTGTAGCTAAGAAGATTACCTCTACAGAAATATAGAGCAGCAGGGAATCATTATTTTCTGAAAAAAAAATGTAAAAAATAAAAAATAAAAAAAATATGACCTATATTCCATGATTAATGCTCATAATTAGGTTGACATTTTTAGTAAGAGGAAAAATGCATCTGAAATTCGCGTGTATCACCATGCAATCATAAAATTTCTGTAGCATTTTTGTATTGTTTCCGTGTCTCACAACTCTTCATTTTTATCGGTATGAGTATATTTTTTACCCCTTTTGTAGCTTCACACTGATGATATTTTGTTTTTGAACATTGAAAACGAATCTCGATTGACCATTTTGAGTTTTCTGAAAAGAAAAAACTTGTGCCTGCTTTGTCTGTCCGTCCACACTTTATCTGTCCGCCCTCAGATCTTAAAAACTACTGAGGCTAGAGGGCTGCAAATTGGTATGTTGATCATCCACCCTCCAATCATCAGACATACCAATTTGCAGCCCTCTAGCCTCAGTTGTTTTTATTCTATTTAAGGTTAAAGTTACCATAATCGTGCTTATGGCAACGCAACAACACAGGCCACCACGACCGGCTGAGAGTTTCATTGGCCGCGGCTCATACGGCATTATACCTAAAGATAGATCTATTTTCGGTGGCCTTGATTATACGCTGCACAGAAAACTCGATTGCGCCGAAGAAACTTCGGCGCATTCTTTACTTGTTTCTTTATAATGCCGAGCTTCGGAATTTTCCTCCCGTTTCTGATTTCCACAAATCTTATAACCTTGCCCTTTTAACAGGAAGGTTTATCCTTTCTTTAAAGATAAGTAAACGAATATGTATTGCGTTTTGTAATTTAGTAAGACAGAGAAAATATATAATCGTCGGATTTCTCAGTTCGTGAATGCTTCTTTCCCTGCACGGCCGAGCTTTGAAATTTGATTCTTCTTGTTGTTTTTTTCCTGAGGAAGGTTCATTATTTCCTTCCTTTCTGTTTTTTACTTTTTCTTTCGGCCTGGGCTACAAGGGGCTGGTTTGGCCACACTGTTGATTTTCGTGCTAAAATGCAATAAACAAACCGTCACAAAATTATGGCTCATATACCAATTAACGGGATGGAAACATGTCAGTAGCCGTAAGTAGGGAACGAATCTTTCTGTGTGTGAGTGTGTGTGTATGTATATATATATATATATATATATATATATATATATATATATATATATATATATATATATATATATATATATATATATATATATATATATATATATATATATATAATTTTCTGCTCACTCGCCGTAATTTGCCGTCAAGGTCTCCGCTAATTCCTTAAATTTATTCTTGTTAGCATCACTTCAATCTGAAAACAAAAGCGTCTATTTTTATTGCGAAATCCCCAACTTCAAACGCAGATCCTGACAAAAAGCTTAAATAAATCATTATTTTTTTTTTCTTTTATATATTTTTCGGCGCAGAGAGAGAGAGAGAGAGAGAGAGAGAGAGAGAGAGAGAGAGAGAGAGAGAGAGAGAGAGAGAGAGTTTGTAATTTAGGCTTCCGCCTTTCACTGTGCTTTTAAGAATTTTATTTGTTTTTGGTCTCTACCCCACCAATCCCCCCCTCTACCCCCAGTCATCACATCTCCCCCTCCCCTCCACCCACCACCACCACACACATGAAAGCATCACTGCAAAAATAAAATTAATAAATAAAATTTTAGCTAAAACGTGAGAAAGACTGTTTCTGCCTTTCACTATGCTTTTAAGAATTTAATTTGTTTTTGGTCTCCCCCCACCACCCACCCTTTCCCTCCCAAACCTTCCCTCCTCCCCCCACCCCCACAAAAGCATCACTGCAAAAAAAAATGATAATAAAATTGTAGCAAAAACGTGAGAAAGACTAAAACGATTTACAGCCAAGAGAAATTTCATAATCTCTCACAATACATTGTTAATCGCAGATTTAGAATTTTGTGATCATTGTTCGTTCCTTCAGAATTTCATCGTAGTAATTTAGTTTTTTGCTCTATCAGTTGATCTTTAGATGATTTTTAAAAGGAAATTCCGATTACATAGTGATTCAATCATCTTGAAGGTATCGAAGGCTTCTGGGCATTGCTGCTGGACTGGGTTTAAAATGATTGGCTTTCATTGTAAACTAATTATCTTGGTAAGGATAAATCATAATTCATTTATTTTTTTGATGTTTATTATTTGGCTGAGATTCCTTCCTTTGTGACTGGTTGTTTTATTTATTTATATATATATATATATATATATATATATATATATATATATATATATATATATATATATATATATATATATATATATATATATATATATATATATATATATATATATATATATATATATATATATATATATATATATATATATATATATATATATATATACGTTTATATATATATATATATATATATATATATATATATATTTATACACACAAATTAGATATATATATACATTTATATATATACATATACATATACACATATACAGTACAGTATACGTATGCCTGTCTCTGTGAGTGTGCGCGCGCGCGCGTGTCCATGCATTCATGAATATCCGAGAGGAGAGTGAACCATCCCATGCTTATTAGGAACACCTGATTGATTCATCAAGTGAATCACCACTGAATCCAAGGATGAATCAATTAACTTACGTTCGTGCAATCAGTCAATCGAAGTTGATTCAATTATTAACTGTTTGTGATCCGTGGCTCTGACGCGTTTGTGTTCTGATAGACTCGTTCCAAGACTTGTTCCAATTTTGATTTGAATCAGATTGTATTATTTTTTCACTTGATTTAGAATGCTGCAGAACTTTTTTTATTTTTAAATAGAAATGTCTAAATTTGTTGTTGGAGAATTAAGGTCAGATTGTATTATTTTTTCACTTGATTTAGAATGCAGAACAAAAGAAATTTTTTTTTTAAACAGAAATATTATTTTTCACTTGATTTTGCTGCAGAACTTTTTTATTTTTTGGTCAGAATTAAGGTCATATTGTATTTGTTGTTGGAGAATTTTCCATTATTTTTTCACTTGATTTAGAATGCTGCAGAACTTTTTTATTTTTAAATAGAAATGTCTAAATTTGCATAGATTGTCCCTTTCTTCCGAATTTTGTTGTTTGAAAGTAAGCGTACATCGTTGTATTTTTTTAAAACTTGATTTACAATGCTGTACTTATTTAAAAGAGAAATGGTTCAGTTTTTAAGGACTGGCCCTTTCTTCCGGAAAATTGATTTTAAATTGTATTTTTTTATTTGATTTAGAATGCTGTATAATTGATTTAAAATAAGAATTATCTAAATTTTCCATAGATTGGCCATTTCTTCCCAAAAATTAATTTTAAATTGTATTTTTTTTCACTTGATTTAGAATGCTGTATAATTTACTAGTAACTGAAATACCTAAATTCTTTATGTCACTCACTTCCACCTTGTAGAATTCGTGCATTTTCTTCCCGAAAATCGATTTTAAATTTTATTTTTTTAACTTGATTTAGAATGCTGTAGAACCTGCTTAAAACAGAAATATCTAAATATTTATAGACCGTCCCTTTTGTTCCCGAAAATTGATTATAAATTGTATTTTTTAACTTGATTTAGAATACTGTATAATTTATTTGAGACAGAAATACATAAATTCGTAAGGACTGGCCCTGTCTTCCCAAAAATTAATATTAAACTGTATGTGTTTCACATGATTTAGATTTGCTCTATGACTGATTTAAAATAAAGATGTCAGATATTTATAGATTGTCTCTCTCTCCCAAAACATTGATTACTCGAACGGTACCTAAACTTCCAATCGAAACTGATCACCAAAAATGCGTATACTCACGGTTTTATTTGGCGTAAAGCGTAATGTTCTCTCCCTTGCGGAGCAGCTTTTGCCATCCTGATATGCAAACCGGGTAAGAAAAAAAAAAAGATTTTGAGATAAGATTAGAACTTTAATTAGTGCCGGTGATAATTACAATTTCCAGATGCGCAGTAAATGGCAAACTATCTTTTCGAAGTGGACTCTGTAACGAGAAAGCGAGCAATATTAAAAATTTGAACCTGGAGTGAATCATTTACCTCTGTTTGTTCTTGGGGGAATCGAATTTATATCTCTTTTTGGATTGTCCATCTTTAGTGATATGCAGTTTTTAATATTTTTTTCCACGGAGTGCAGGCCGTTAATTTTAATACATTAGTATTGAATTATATATATTTTTTATTGAACTGCTAGTGTTGTGGAAGTTTCTTCACCGAGGTATCCACCCTTATTAGTGGAAACGACTTATTGTTGTGTGTCAGTTATTATACATACGTGTATATATATATATATATATATATATATATATATATATATATATATATATATATATATATATATATGTTTATATTATATATATATGTTTATATTTTATATATATATATATATATATATATATATATATATATATATATGTATATATATATATATATATAATATATATATATATATATATATATATATATATATATATATATATATATATATATATATATATATATATATATATATATATAATATATATATATTCACAAACGTCGTTTAATATCAAATTCACTCAACTCCGGAATAAACACCGAAAAGAAATTCATAACTGATAAATGATGTGTAAATATGCACATATATACACACATACATACACACACACACACAAACACACACACACACACAAATACATATTGTTTCTTCATACTCCCTTTGTGACAGCCACCAACCGAGCACAGTAGTCACGGTAATCTCTCTCTCACTTTTCTCCATTTGGCGGTGTTTATGGTTATTGAAAAGGCACTTTTATATTCGCCTCCTGCACTCCGCCATTGCTCTAAACAATGTCGGGTGTCAGCTGGAAGATATTGGACATAAGTTGTCTCTTGATGTTGTGTGTTCTGGATTATGTTGCTTTGGGTCTTTGTGCGTTGCGTAATGTATTCGCTTTTGAATTGCTTTTTTTTTTTATTCATTTTATATACCGGTGTTTCTTCACGGCTAAAATTTAGTGGACTTAATATATTCTGTTTTTAATTTTTTTTTTTAATTTTATACCGGTATTTTTTTACCGCCCAAAATTTAGTGGACTTAAATATTCTGTTTTGAATAGCGTTTTTTTTATTAATTTTACACCGGTATTTCTTTACCGCCCAAAATTTAGTGGACTTAATATATTCGCTTTTGAATTGAGTTTTTTTTACCTTCTTATTCATTTTATACCGGTATTTCTTTAGCGCCAAAATTTAGTGGGCTTAATATATTCGCTTTTGAATTGCGGTTTTTTCCTTCTTATTCATTTTATACCGGTATTTCTTTACCGCCAAAATTTAATGGGCTTAATATATTCTGTTTTGAATTGCGTTTTATTAAATTAATTTTATACAGGTATTTCTTTGCGGCACAAAATTTATAATCGGACTTACGGCATCATTTGAATTTTTCTTCGTGTATTTTTATATGAAATTTATATATACATATTTTTCTGTTTTCTTTCTCTAATGATTTTATATCTTGTTTCTCACCAGAAGCTTTCAGTTATGCTTTAATAGTGACGGAGGTTTATGCTTGTATGTTTTCTTGATCGTGCAAATCTTGTATTAAAGATAAATGATATTTATTCTTAAATCAATTCACGACATCAAATTTCCCTCCGCCTCTAAGCCACAAACATCGTTGAATATAGAATTCTCTCTACCTCGGGAATAACTGACACCCAAAGGAAATTATAATATATAAGAGCTTTTGCCCCGGCCAGGATTCGAACCGTGGCCTAGTTCAGAAACAACGACGCACAGTGACTCTGACCACCTGGCGCCGAAGAATCTATCAGTTCTAATTCCACTTGTGTGTAAGTTAAACTGAAGTCGAAATTAAACGATATTTGTATGTGTAAATGTCTGTGTATTTTTTGGGTACTAAATTTTAGTTTTCTGTAAAAGAAAACTACTGTGCCGGGTTTGTCTGTCCGTCCGCACTACTTTCTGTCCGCACTTTTTCTGTCCGCCCTCAGAGCTTAAAACTACTAAGGCTAGAGGGCTGCAAATTGCTATGTTGATCTTCCATCCTCTAATCATCAAACATACCAAATTGCAGCCCTCTAGCCTCAGCAGTTTTTATTCTATTTAAGGTTAAAGTTAGCCATAATCGTGCTTCTGGCAACGATGTAGGACAGGCCACCACTGGGCCGTGATTAAAATTTCATATGCCGCGGCTCATACAGCATTATACCGAGACCACCGAAAGATCTATCTATTTTCGGTGGCCTTTATTATACGCTGTAGCGGCTGTACAAAAAATTCGATTGCGCCGAAGAAATTTCAGCATTATTTACTTGTTTTACATTTTATTTAGTCAAAATTTTCAGGGAATTGCTTCCATTCAGAGCAATTCCGTAAAAACTCTGATAGTCAAGATTTCATAAAATTAGGAATATTTCAATCTATGTCGGCCATCTTGAAAGGAGTAAATGCTAAACGTTTTCATATCTTTCCTCATTTAATTTTTCTTTTTCGTTTCTTTTCGTTTCCATTTTACGTAGTCAGCGTATCAGAATATTATTTTATCAGTTTTACCCGTGACATTTTTATTCCTTTCAAATATAAGGTCACTGTTTCCCTGTGGGGGTATGTGCACTTATCATATATGATTCCCACAGGGTGGAAGATATTTTCAAGGTAAAGTGAGTTCAGTATTAATGAGCTGTTGGTAACTTAGTATTTGAGAGTATCCAGTATGCATATTTTATTTATTGAATTTGAAAAAGACTGGCTTTTAAATATCCCCTTATTTTGCATATTTTATTATGATTTGTATGCTGATGCCCACTTGTTTTTATTGAAAAAACTCCCATTGGCTTTTAAATATCCCCTTATTTTGTGACTTAGTATTTGAAAGCAGTCAGTATATATATTTTAGTATGTTGAAGTCCACTTTATTTTTATTGAAAAAAGTCCTATTGACTTTTAAATGTCCCCATATTTTGTGACTATTTAAAAATAATGTCTTATTGTCTTTTAAATATGTTTTATCATTTTAAACGAAAAAGTCCACTTTTAATTTTTGACTTAGTATTTTTAAATGAAAAAAGACTTACTGACTTTTAAATATCCCTGTATTTTGTGACTTTTAGATATCCCCTTATTTCGTGAGTTGATATTTTTAAACGAAAAAAGTCTTGTTGTCGTTTAAATATCCCTTTATTTTGTGACCTATTTTTAAACGAAAAAAGTCTTATTGACTTTTAAATATCCCCTTATTTTGTGACTTTTAGATATCCCATTATTTTGCGAGTTAGTATTTTTAAACGAAAAAAATTCTTATTGTCTTTTAAATATCCCTTTATTTTGTGACTTACTATTTTTAAATGAAAAAAAGTCTTAGTGACTTTTAAATATCCTTTATTATGCTTTCATCAATTATGACTTTCGTCTGCCTCACCTTTCCTTCAGGACTCTTTTAATGCGACAGCACTCCCGTCTGGATTTGGCATTGCCAAGGCAACACACCTCTCGCTTCGGAAGTCTAAGCTAAATAATTCATTTGAAAAGTTAAAAAGCTGGAGTGTATATGCGTGTTTCGGCGCCGGGGGTTGAACTTTTTTTTTTTTAGCATTTCGACTTGATTTGGTTGAAAGGGAGATGAAGAGTTTTTTTTATTGATTTTAAATTTCGTGTTTTATGACTGGGATTTGAATTTTATCTTTCAAGTTTTATTTCTTGTATAATGAGGTTTTTTGTGAGTTTTATTTCTTGTATAATGCGATTTTTTGTGAGTTTTGTTTCTTGTATAATGAGAGTTTTTGTTTTGGTTTTAAATTGCGCGTTTTTTATGGCTGGGGTTTGAAATTTTATCTTTTGAGTTTTATTTTTGAATATTGAGATTTTTTTATTGATTTTAAACTGCGCGTTTTATTACTGGAATTTTAATTTTATCTTTTGAGTTTTATTTCTTGTATAATGAGGTTTTTTGTGAGTTTCATTTCTTGTATAATAAGATTTTTTGTGAGTTTTATTTCTTGCATAATGAGATTTTTTGTTATTGATTTGAAATTGCGTGTTTAATGATTGGAATTTCTGTTTTATGTTTTAGTTTTATTTCTTGTATGAGATTTTTGTTATAATGCTGTATGAACCGCGGCCCATGAAACTTAAATCACAGCCGGTGGTGGCCTATCCTGTATCGTTGCCAGAAGCACGATTATGGCTAACTTTAGCTTTAAATAAAAAAACTACTGAGGCTAGAGGGCTGCAATTTGGTATGTTTGATTGTTGGAGGGTGGATGATCAGCATACCAATTTGCAGCCCCCTACCCTCAGTAGTTTTTTAAGATCTGAGGGTGGACAGAAAAGTGAGGACGGACAAACAAAGTTTTCAATAGTTTTCGTTTGAAAACTAAAAACGGCAAGATTTTTTTCTGTGCAAAAAGTAGCTTTGAAACGAAAACACCCATTTGATTACAAGTTTCATGATACCACTTGATATAATGATTAGATGTAGAGAACAGATAAAAAAAAGGTACAAATTTTCATTTATATATTGCCTTACATTCCACGGTCAGAAGTGGCGTGGAGTTCCGATATTTGTTTTGGGGAAAATATTCGTTTTGTTTAGTATTCCTTTTGGTAAATAAGATTCGGTGTTCTAACGGATATTCTGCAGGGTTATTTGAAATTTAATCTGACGGTTGAATAATGCCGGTGCGACTTGCTGACTGTGTTATGAGAGAGACCTTACAGACCTTACAGTTCGTTCGGGTTGCCCCAGGTCCCTCAGTGAGAGAGAGAGAGAGAGAGAGAGAGAGAGAGAGAGAGAGAGAGAGAGAGAGAGGAAAGTAATCTTTCTGACGTGTCCAGCATTGCCATTCGGGCATTACAGAGTTTATTGCAGCAAATCATCCTTTCTATTCAATTTTTTTAAAAGTAATTGTTCCTTTTGCGCGTCATCTTGCTATCTCACTTTCCTTTCGGGTTCAAAAGAAGGAAAATAGAAATTGAAGTTTCGGTCTTTTAGTTTTCCAGAGGATTTGAAAACAGTGCTTCTGTAAATGTCGTGGTTCATGAAAACTGTTTTGCGGACGCTGCGGTTAGCAAAAAATGTTTTACACACATGGCTCGTTTACTTAAAAAAAAATGTTTCGTTTTTAATCGTATTTAGGTGAAGGTAGATAATGATTTGCCCTTATGCACTTCATGTGAGTATTAGGATAATTAAAAGAAAAAACTAATTACTCTGGTTTTTTCATTATGTAAATTAATTCTTTCTTCACTTTTTCACTTTCCAAGCCTCCTTACTTTAAGCATATCACGATGACGCCCGAGAGAGAGAGAGAGAGAGAGAGAGAGAGAGAGAGAGAGAGAGAGAGAGAGAGAGAGAGAGAGAGAGAGAGACTTCACTTTCCAACCCTCCTTACTCTAATCATGTCATGATAACGCCTTTCGAGAGAGAGAGAGAGAGAGAGAGAGAGAGAGAGAGAGAGAGAGAGAGAGAGAGAGAGAGAGAGAGAGAGAGAGAGTTCACTTTTCGACCCTCCTTACTCCAAGCATTTTTTGATGACGCCCGAGAGAGAGAGAGAGAGAGAGAGAGAGAGAGAGAGAGAGAGAGAGACTTCACTTTCCAACCCTCCTTACTCTAATCATGTCATGATGACGCCTGAGAGAGAGAGAGAGAGAGAGAGAGAGAGAGAGAGAGAGAGAGAGAGAGAGAGAGAGAGAGAGACTTCACTTTCCAACCCTCCTTACTCTAATCATGTCATGATGACGCCGAGAGAGAGAGAGAGAGAGAGAGAGAGAGAGAGAGAGAGAGAGAGACTTCACTTTCCAACCCTCCTTACTCTAATCATGTCATGATGACGCCCGAGAGAGAGAGAGAGAGAGAGAGAGAGAGAGAGAGAGAGAGAGAGAGAGAGAGAGAGAGAGAGAGAGAGAGAGAGAGAGAGAGAGAGCATTTTTTGATGACGCCTGAGAGAGAGAGAGAGAGAGAGAGAGAGAGAGAGAGAGAGAGAGAGAGAGAGAGAGAGAGACTTCACTTTCCAACCCTCCTTACTCTAATCATGTCAGGATGACGCCTGGAGAGAGAGAGAGAGAGAGAGAGAGAGAGAGAGAGAGAGAGAGAGAGAGAGAGAGAGAGAGAGAGACTTCACTTTCCAACCCTCCTTACTCTAATCATGTCAGGATGACGCCCGAGAGAGAGAGAGAGAGAGAGAGAGAGAGAGAGAGAGAGAGAGAGAGAGAGACTTCACTTTCCAACCCTCCTTACTCTAATCATGTCATGATAACGCCTGAGAGAGAGAGAGAGAGAGAGAGAGAGAGAGAGAGAGAGAGAGAGAGAGAGAGAGAGAGAGAACTTTAATCATGTCATGATGACAGAGAGAGAGAACTGCAATGGAAAGGAAGACTTGATATAGTGACAGACAGATAGGAGGCCCGATAAAGAAGCGAATAGAGCCTCGCATGAGCAAAGGCTGTCGGACCGAGAGAGACCAGATAAACACCAGAAAGCTCCCTGAACTGAAACAGGAATCTCAGTCTTAAATGGCATCAGCTATTCTAAGTCAGTCTGGGTCGTTTGTGCAGTCGCGCTCCGCAAACATAAGACACATTTATTCAGTCTTAAATGGCATCAGGTGTTCTAAGTCAGTCTGCGTAGTTTGTGCACTCGTGCTCCGCACACATAAGACATTTATTCAGTCTTAAATGGCATCAGGTGTTCTAAGTCAGTCTGCGTAGTTTGTTCACTCGCGCTCCGCAAACATAAGACACATTTATTCAGTCGTAAATGGCATCAGCTGTTCTAAGTCAGTCTGCGCAGTTTGTGCACTTGCGCTCCGCAAACATAAGACTTTTATTAAGTCGTAAATGGCATCAGCTGTTGTAAGTCAGTCTGCGCGGTTTGTGCACTCGTTCTCCACAAGCATAAGACATTTATTCAGTCTTAAATGGCATCAGCTGTTGTAAGTCAGTCTGCGCAGTTTGTGCACTCGCACTCCGCAAACATAAGACATTTATTCAGTCGTAAATGGCATCAGGTGTTCTAAGCCAGTCTGCGTGGTTTGTACACTCGCGTTCCGCAAACATAAGACACATTCATTTATATATAAAAAAAGACCCTATTAGAGGATTTAATTGGGCCCCATATATCCAGACGAAAGCGGCGCAGAATGTTTACCCTCCAGACCTGAGACCGTAAACAAATTAATGAACCACATTCTGGGAACTAAATTATTCATAAGACGACAGCACAGATTACCGAAGATATATACCTGCACAGAATGAAATTGATTTAGCAAGGAAAAGATTTGATCAGAAAGAGAGAAACATCCGAAGAGTTCACAGAAGTTTAGAAGGTTCAGATTTGCGGAATTCTAAAACATGTGAATGAATGATTCGCTGAACGGCACCACCAACATGCAGCAAATGTATAGAACTTCTCCAAAATTCCAGAGGTCCTTTATTCCTCACACTTTTGGACTGTGGAACAGTCTCCCTACGAAGGATGTCGCGCCATTGGAACTTCAAAAGTTCAAGCGGAGATGCAGTGTATTACTACCCTAATACTATTCTCCTTGAAATTTTATTACATTTTTATCTGTTTATTAATTTGTTTATTTACTTTTTTAATGAGTGAGGTATCTTCTTTCTGTATTTCCCTTTACCTATTCTTACTTCTTCCTAATGAACACCTCTAATATTCTTTGGAGACTTCTTGAATTTCGAGCCAATGGCCCCCTATGGTGGGCATGTTCCATATGAATAGGGTTCATCTTCTGAATAATAATAATAATAATAATAATAATAATAATAATAATAATAATAATAATAATAATAATAATAATAAAACATATGACACGAAAAAGTACAAATGAAGTAGAATCTAATTTTAAGAAGAATATACGTGAAACGGAGACAAAATGTTCCCCATTTTAATTTCTGGTGTGCATATAAAAGGAGATTCGAAATGAAATCGGCTGGCTCTCCTATTACGGGACTTGAGAGGGAAGGGAACGAAAGAGATAGAGTCTGGAATGCATATGAGGTGGGCGGAAATGGTGGGTGGGGGCGGGGGGGGGGGAGGGCGGCGGCCGCTGAGGCGGCTGGGATGAGATTGGGAAAAGGCTTATTGGATTAGACGGATGTGTTACGAAATGGGTGGTCGAAGTTTCTTCGGCGCAATTGCGTTTTCTGTACAGCCGCTACAGTGTGTAACCAAGGCCACCGAAAAAAGATCTATCTTTCGGTGGTCTCGGCATAATGCTGTATGAGCCGCGGCCCATGAAACTTTAACCACGGCCCGGTGGTGGTTATCCTATATCGTTGCCAGAAGCACGATTATAGCTAACTTTAACCTTACATAAAATAAAAACTGCTGAGGCTAGAGGGCTGCAATTTGGTATGTTTGATGATTGGAGGGTGGATGATCAACATACCAATTTGCAGCCCTCTAGCCTCAGTAGGTTTTGAGATCTGAGGGCGGACAGAAAAAAGTGCGGCCAGGAAAACGTGCGGACGGACAGATAAAGCCGGCACAATAGTTTTCTTTTACAGAAAACTAAAAATGGAAAGGAAAAGGGAAAGAAGATTAGAGTTGTAATTAGCAATGAATGAAAGCAAACGCAACTGGTGATTCCGTTACAGGAAGCAATCGTAAGATATTAGATTGTTTGCTCTAATTGAATATAGAAATTTAACCCAATCACGTGTTCGTGGATAATGGGTAAGCGATTGCTTTTAACAGAACTAAAAAATGAAATTTATTTCGAAATTTTCGCCAGATTGCGACATAAATCAGTCAGTGGATCAATAGATTGGAAATTGGTAATGTGGACGAATAAATAAATATATAAATAGATAAATAAATAAATGAATGAATGAATGAATAAGTGAATGAATAAATAAATATGAATGAATGAATGAGTGAATTAATAAATAAATATATAAATAAATAAGAAAATAAATAAATAAGTAAGCAGTAAATTAACTGCATAATTGAGTAAATAAACAACAAAAAGTCAGGATTTCCATTTTATGGTCATCCAGAGTCAAGGGCCTCTACATTACCTGTTTGTGTGTGTGTGTGTGTGTGTGTGTATGTGGCAATGAATAGACATTTTCACACAATTTATTTCGGCCCAGAATCCCTTTCATCACCCTGATTAAAATCTCTTTTAGATCCCATATTTTCATAAAGGGAGTGACAGCATTCTAGTTGCGTAAGTGTGGATGGCTAAATAGAGACTCAGTAAATATTATTCCGTTAGAAATTCACACCGAGAGACACATTCTGAATGCGAGGCGGTTCTATAAAAGCATCTACGTCGAAACATCATTACAAAGGGATCTCTTTCAGAA
>NC_089762.1:47653390-47665890 GCF_040412425.1 Macrobrachium rosenbergii | reverse complement strand
ATGTATTTTGCCGTGCTGGGTACTAGTCCCTAGGGGGAATCAAATGTCCTTAAGTACATTTGATCCCCCCAGGGGCTAGTACATATATATAATTTTATATATATATATATATATATATATATATATATATATATATATATATATATATATATATATATATATATATACAGTATATATACATATATACGTATATCTATCTATCTATATGTAGTATATATACACATACACATACACATACACATACATATACATACATATAACCCATGCGTGCAAAAATCCATGCGAGTTTTAATAATTCATCCGGGCCGGAGATAATATTCATGGATTCATATATTCATCACCATTTGCACAGGTTCCATTTATAGAGGCTGCGATTTAATCTAACATGTAAATCGCGTAACGGATCATGTAATCAAAGGAGCGGAATTCGCTTTGGTCGTCCTTTTCCTTCAGTGTCCGCCGATCAAATCGCCATTTCACTTATATTTTCCTCCTGTTTTCTTCCGTATTCTTTTCCGCCTTGCGGTTATTTACTCTCTTTAATTATTATTATTATTATTATTATTATTATTATTATTATTATTATTATTATTATTATTATTATTATTTTCCTGTATTCTTCCATGTTCTTTTCGCCTTGCAGTTATTTCTCTCTTTAATTTCTTGTAGGACTTCTTTTTATCCGTTTATTATTATTATTTATTATTATTATTATTATTATTATTATTATTATTATTATTATTATTATTTTTATTATTATTATTTTCCTACTGTATTCTTCCATGTTCTTTTCACCTTGCAGTTATTTCTCTCTTTAATTTCTTGTAGGACTTCTTTTTTATCCGTTTATTATTATTATTTATTTATTATTATTATTATTATTATTATTATTATTATTATTATTATTATTATTATTATTATTATTATTATTATTTTCCTACTGTATTCTTCCATGTTCTTTTCACCTTGCAGTTATTTCTCTCTTTAATTTCTTGTAGGACTTCTTTTTTATCCGTTTATTATTATTATTTATTATTATTATTATTATTATTATTATTATTATTATTATTATTATTATTATTATTATTATTATTATTATACTTTTTTCCTCCTGTATTCTTCCATGTTCTTTTCGCCTTGCAGTTATTTCTCTCTCTAATTTTTTGTAGGACTTCTTTTTTATCCGTTTATTATTATTATTATTTATTATTATTATTATTATTATTATTATTATTATTATTATTATTATTATTATTATTATTATTATTCTTCCATATTCTTTTCGCTTTGCAGTTATTTTCTGTATGTTGGCTTCAACGTTCTTTGAATTTTTGTAGGATTTCTGTTTTATCCGTTTATTATTATTATTATTATTATTATTATTATTATTATTATTATTATTATTATTATTATTATTATTATTATTATTATTACTGGAGAAGCAAAGTCACAGTTATTTGTATGTACATATATTTGAATATAAATATACATATACATAACTGTGGATTGCGTCTCCATTTTAAGACTCATGCTACTATGAGTGTTTTTTAATTATTATTATTATTATTATTATTATTATTATTATTATTATTATTATTATTATTATTATTATTATTATTCAGAAATAAACCCTATTCGTATGGAACAAGCCCACCACAGGGGCCAGTGATATGAAATTCAAGCTTCCAAAGAATATGATGTTCATTTGAAAAAAAGTAATACTAGAAGGTAACAGGAAGTAGAAAAAGAAGAGATTAGTTATTATTAAAAAAATTAATCAAAAATATAATTAAAATACATGAAGAATTGCTTTTAGGTACTTATTCATCTTCGCTTGAACGTTTGAGGTTCCAAATGCACGACATCCTCATTAGGGAGACTGTCCCACAGTCCAACTTCTTCTTCTTCTTCTTCTTCTTCTTCTTCTTCTTCTTCTTCTTCTTCTTCTTCTTTTAACGTGCTTTTTCCCATTTTTTGTATGGGGTAAGCACGATGCCTTCTTATGAAGGACTCTGATTTGACGTTGGGGTAGACCGTAGTCTCGATTGGCTGCCCTGCCTGACATCGCTTAGACCCCGGTAGCGCATGTACAGTTGGACACAGGTTTCCCTGGTACACCTTCATGAGAGAGTTAAAAAAAATTTTATGGTAACAGTGTTTACTAAGGGGGATGGGGGAGGAATCTTTCTCCGTTAGCGAGAGTTCCACCAATTAGCTCTGGAGTTCGTTTATTGGGAGGAGTGATTAGGTTTGGTTGAAGAAAGACACACACACAAGGAATGAAAAAAATCTGAGTAGGTTACATCGCTGTATACAAGATTACTGTCTCACTTTTAATATAAGTTTATTAAGATTCCATTTAACTTTCGGCCAAGACGTTATTTTACCACTGTGTCTGTTATTATATATGTCATATTCATTACACAATACTTAAAATTCATCAAAATTTTTAAATTATATTGGTATTGGTGAAAATCACGAACATCATAACGGGATATTTTAACCTTATCACGTAAGCCAAGTTTACAGTATCAGTTGCAGTGCGTTTCGTACAGATACTATAATAGGCAGCTATAAAAGAAGTGCAGCAGCACTTGATTGAATATACTCAAAAACTCCGTGGAGGTGTTGAAAGTTTCTGACACAGTGGCTTCTCTCTCTCTCTCTCTCCTTTTCCAGAATTCTATATATTTACAAGAAAGAGTGAGTTTAATCCATCTTTCTTCTTTTAAATGTTGCTGTATTCAGTAAATCTACACTACTATAATAGTACTAGGAGAAATACTATAAAAACACACAGGCATTAAAGATAGACAAGAAAATATTTTTAGGTGGAACTTTTCGTCAGCCATACATTCTATCCACGATCATTATCTACCTCAAGACGGAATAACATTATGTTATTCGTCTTCATCTACTACCTCTCGTCCATTCATCGGAGTCTCGACTGGCCCACCTTATCCCACCAATTTCAGTTGTAGCAAAGGTCATCGGTACAGCAAAAGAAAGAAGGTTTTCAGTTTGAACTACGTTTTATAATTCCAAAACCTGTAAGACTGCTTAACAACAGCAACTTAATCCCCAACCCCACCCTCTGCCTTAAATTATATATATATATATATATATATATATATATATATATATATATATATATATATATATATATATATATATATATATATATATACAAAGCTACAATCCCTTATCCACACCGGAAATAAGTTTGGAATAAAGGGGGATTTTTTGTTGATAATTAATCACCGTCCGTGATTACCAGCGACGGACGAGGACTCAGGACACAGGGACATAGTCCTGAGTCCTCGTCCGTCGCTGGTTAACTCACGGACGGTGGAGTTTTATTATCAACTAAAAATGTTTAGGAATACCTATATGAAAATATATTATTGGTGATAAGCAAATTATTAAGACATGATAGCTTTCTGATTGTATATGAATCACGGTGATGTGATAAATAGTCATATATATATATATATATATATATATATATATATATATATATATATATATATATATATATATATATATATATTAGTTTAGTCAAGATTAGATGGTCTTAATGGCATATCAGAACTGCATACTTAGCGCAGCGGTATTTCTAGAAGTCATCATGTCACTTTGCGTTAGCTAATATGAGAGAGAGAGAGAAGCCACTGTGTCAGAAACTTTCAACACCTCCACTGAGTTTTTGGGTATATTCAATCAAGTGCTGCTGCACTTCTCTTTATACAGTAGCTGCCTATTATAGTATCTGTAGGAAACGCACTGCAACTGATACTGTAAACTTGGCTTACGTGATAAGGTTAAAATATCCTGTTATGATGTTCGTGATTTTCACAAAGCCAATATAATTTTAAAATTTTGATGAATTTTAAGTATTGTGTAATGAATATGACATATATAATAACAGACAGTGGTAAAATAACTTCTTGGCCGAAAGTTAAATGGAATCTTAATAAACTTATATTAAAAGTGAGACAGTAATCTTGTATACAGCGATGTAACCTACTCAGATTTTTTTTTTCATTCCTTGTGTGTGTGTGTCTTTCTTCAACCAAACCTAATGACTCCTCCCACTAAACGAACTCCAGAGCTAATTGGTGGAACTCGCTAACGGAGAAAGGGTCCTCCCCATCCCCCCTCAGTAAACACTGTTACCATAACATTTTTAACTCTCTCATGAAGGTGTACCAGGGAAACCTGTGTCCAACTGTACATGCATCGTACCAAATCACCAGCTCCCTTTCTCCCAGTCCGACGGCGTGAGGCATAAAGGACCTCTGAAAACTGAGTTCAACAGCGAGGTACATTTACCGCATATTGGTGCTGCTGTTCAGCAAATCTGTTTTGTAAACAGCTGCTGTCATCGTATTATTTTCCGTCAAGCATGTTTCGATTTTTGAGATTTTTGTGTTCCAGCGTGATATTAGTTAATATTTTTTTCCAGAGATATTATTGGCTTGCACGACAAATATTTTTTGTAATCGTGAGAATTATGAATCATTATTAATGAGTGCGTGAATCTTTAGGCACCAATAGCCATTAGGGGTCATTTATAAAGGACATCAGGCTATCAGAGGAGGGTGTGGTTATAGAAAATAAAGCAATTTTTAGACAGGGCGAGTTGACGAACGCATTTACTTTTTATTCTCGCCCCAGCTGAACGATTTACCCTTTAGTAGGATAAACAAAGATCCCTTATCCACACCGGCAAAGTTTGGAATAAATCTATTGATGGATGATTAATCACGGTGATTATGTATGATTAGACTAACATAATCCTATTACTTATAACTCGTAGTTTTAAAGTAGAGAATGTTTAGGAATACCTGTTCCGTATTATGGTGATAATCGGTATAAGACATGATAAAAAGTTTGTCAGTGTTGTCTAATTAAATAATGAAATATTATTGTTTGCCTGGTGATGTTTACAAAATAAGTAATGATAATAAAATTACAGTTTTTGAGCTGACAGCTGCTAGTTCATCTTTTGTGATATCACATAGCCATCGGTGTATACACATCCCTTAGGGGGTTAGTGCCATCAGTGCACCTCATGGGGGTGCACTGTAGGCATTACTAAAGGTTCTTTGCAGCGTCCCTTCTTTAGGCCCCTAGCTGGAACCCCTTTCATTCCTTTTACTGTACCTCCGTTCATATTATCTTTCTTCCATCTTGCTGTCCACTCTCTCCTAACAATTGATTCTTTCTGTCAGCTTCCTTTCCAATTCTGAATGACCTCATCGATCCCAGTGCCTGGCATTTGGCGTAAATTCTATATTCCATTCCATTCCGATATATATACACTCATATCAACGAATAGTGAAATATGGAATCGAACCAGTTGTTAAAAAAGAACAAACAATTAACCCTGAATTTTCCTTATTATTCTGCCTCCTATCCTCACCCGATATCTTTCTAATTTCTAATTTCCTGAAAAACTCTGCAAAACTTGCGTTTTCCAAGAAGTGAATTTGTGTGTTTTTTTTTTACCTATTTTACCAGTTATTAAAAACTCATTGCAAAACTTCCGTTTTCCAAGAAGTGAACTTTTTTTTTTTACGTATTTTATTCAGTGGCTGCAAGTGGACTGAAGAATTCTTAACGATTAGTGAAGTTAATGGAATATGATATAAATATTCTGCTGTGAGAAGTTTGCGATTTTTGTTGGTGGTGGATTTTAGTTGAAAGTTTTTAATTATATATCTTTGATAAGGCTGTCTTTTCAGATGTGGTAATTCAGTAAATATGCTAAAACGAGTTTTTTTTCATTGAATACGTCATTATTTAAGTATTTGCACCAACGAAAATAACAACTAGTTACCCTCTTTTAAATTCACCATTTTGTGTGTTCCTCCAAGATAGATATATATATATATATATATATATATATATATATATATATATATATATATATATATATATATATATACATAATTGTATATATATAAATGTCCGTCTTTTTCAGATGTAGTAATTCAGTGAATATGCTAAATCGAGTTTTTTTTTCTTGAATACTTCATTATTTAAGTATTTACACCATCGAATATAACATCTATTTACCCTCTTTTATATTAACCAGTTTGTGTGTTCCTCAGAGGTGTATTGTTTTTTATTTTCTTGTAGTTTTCGTATTGTTATATTTAATTCCTAACTATCAACGTAATCTGCCCCAATTCCAGTACATTTTTTTTTATTTTCTTGTAGTTTTCGTATTATTATATTTAATTCCCAACTATCAACGTAATCTAATCTAATTTCCGTACATAAACATTGCATAAATTTGCTCGGAAATGCGGACAAAAAATAAAAGGTTATAAATTAAACGTAATTTCAGCTGGTATTGAAATTATGTTTTTGAGAATTTGTTTTATCCGAATACACTATGATTTCACAGTGTACTCGGGTAAAAAAAAAAATAATTATTTAATAGTTTTTTAAGATCACGGGAACGGGAAACTTCGCCTCCACGTCGGTTACTGCTGGGCAACGATAGGAACCCATTCCGGAAAACGGAATAGGTGCCACTTTCATTCCAGATTTCAATTTCCATACACATGCAAATTGATTGGCTAACATCTGTTGTGCGTGTGTCTGTATGTATACTACCTGTGTAAATAGCGGGTAGCCGCCGGGACACGCTTTTGGAAAGGATGGAATTTGTAGAAGGAAATGAACTCGGAGGCGAAATATTTCGGATCAGTTCGACTGCGCGAAAAAAATATGTAAAAAAAATCTAAAAAAATATCCCAGTCATTGGTAAAAAAAATATCCAAGTCGTTGATTGATAAAAAAATTTACAAAAAATCCCAGTCGTTGATTGAGAAGCATCAAGTTGCTGTGGTGAATAGTTTTTTTATATGTTTTTTTTATTGGAGAACAAATTTGGGAAGGATGTTTTATTGGAATGTTATTCATTGGTGGATTTTTTTTTTTTTAGATGATTACTAGGTACTTTTAACTCGGAGAGTCTACAGTACAATCTCGGTAGTAAAATGTAACAATTAGGGATGTCATGTCAGTGTTTCGCAGAAAAGTTTTATTAGGTATGTATGCATAATATATATATATATATATATATATATATATATATATATATATATATATATATATATATATATATATATATATATATATATATATATATATATATATATATATATATATATATATATATATATATATGTGTGTGTGTGTGTGTGTGTGTGTGTGTATGTGTGTGTGTGCAGAAATGAGAGGATTGGGGAGAGAGAGAAAACGAACTTGCAAAATAAGATGTTTACGCAAGAGATTCCTGGGAAAAAAGTTTACGCAAATCAGTAATAATAATAATAATAATAATAATAATAATAATAATAATAATATAACACGAATAAGGAAAACAGTACTAATGGCAACAATGATAACTCTCGGAATATCGGCACGCGGAGACGACGCCCCCCGGGGGAATACCGAGCATTAGGGCGAGGAAGCAGCTTTAAGATAATATTGTCAGGGGACTCAACCTGGGCTTTTATCCCCGGAGAGGTTGTCTAGAGGAAACTTACATTATCAGAAGGAGAAGAGGTGGAGGAGGAGGAGGAGGAGGAGGAGGAGGAGGAGGAGGAATAAGGGAAAGTAAGAGTAAGCCAAAGGAATTAGAGACATGAATGATTTAACGTCTTTGTAAAACATTGCGTGAAGATGGTATTATTTTGACAGTGAATATCGCAAGGCCAATGGAATACTCACGTAACCATAGTGATTATTTGTGTACAGACTGTTCTTTAAGGTTACCATAAGCATAACGATTCCCTTTCTCATCTAGTTTTCTAGGAAAGCATTTGACAGGGATAGATACTGAAGAGTAATTTATGTATTATACATGAATCCCCTTTCAGTCTTTTTGCTGTACCTCCATTCATATTCCTTCTTATATATATCTTTCCACTCTCTCCTATCAATTGTTTCATAGTGCAACATCGATGTTTTCCTCCTGTTACGCCTTTCAAACCTTTCTACTCCTAATTTCCCTTTCAGCGCTGAATGACCTCATTAGGCCCCAGCGCTTGGCCTGTGGCCTGAATTGTATCTTCCATTCCATTCCATTATAGATGAATCCATCTTTAGCGATATAACTCACTTCAAGTTCATCATCCTTGAATTTTTTTTTTTTCATATAACCAAGAACACTTATAATGACTGACTTTACATCATCATAGCCAAATATACGAGTTAACGAAGATGCTGTTCGCTAAAATATACCTTCCCACCAAAAATTTAGGTTGATGTTTGTACAAAAGAAAAGAAAATTAGATTCCTTTGTGACGACGTAATTGCCCCGTAAATTGAGAGAAAGAAGACAAGGGAGAATGCTGGACGCCCCATTATTAGTTTTTTTTTTGTTTATTTTTATTAATATTAAGGTTCTCATCTTTAAAAAAAATCCATCCGGAGTCTGTGTGAACTTAACGCCAAGGGAAGTGACTGTGATTAAATAGTGAACCTTCTCTTCACGTGAATGGCTAGGAGATTTTGGTTTTAAAGACAGACTGGTGATATTACATTTGGCCAAGTTAGAATAAGTGGTTATTGTTGGGATGTAGATTATATGACTCGATCATTTTAGTTGGAGTGCAATAGTTAGAATTAGATCTTTGTAGGTCTTGGGAGAAATGTTATAATAAAACGATTTATTTTGTTGAATTGAATTTAATTGAATATAGAATTTAGGCCAAAGGCCAAGCGCTGGGACCTGTGAGGTCATTCAGCGCTGAAATGGAAATTAACAGCAAAAGGTTTGAAAGGTGTAACAGGAGGAAAACCTCAAAGCAGTTGCACTATGAATCAACTGTTAGGAGGGTGGATAGCAAGAAGGAAGAAAGATATGAAAGGAGGTACAGTAAAAGGAACGAAAGGGGTTGCAGCTAGGTGCCTAAGGGACGCTGCAAAGAACCTCCGGTAATGCCTACAGAGTCTGTCATGCAGTGAATCGTTTATCAGTTGATCTGGAGCCGTGGATACATTGAATCGCGTCTGTTTGTAGCCGTAATGATATTCATAGGTGCGTATTCATGGAAATGGAAATGCAAATTGACTGTGTCGAGGCCGTAATTAGTTGACATTAGCCTTTCATTTACATTAGCGAGACTTTGTTCCGAAGGAATTGACGTCATTGCTACAGCAACAACAACAACTAATAGTAGTGATACTACTAGTGCTACTAATACTACTACTACTACCGCTAGTGCTTTGTAGCAAATATTGCTTACAAAGCCACGAGTCTTAAGATTAACATGGCTGTTTACCCGGCCTGCGCTCGTTATCCCGTAGGGAGGGATTGCGCCGTCAGTGCACCTCATGCGGTGCACTGTAGGCATTATTTATAAGGTTCTTTGCAGCGTCCCTCCCTTAGGACCCTAGCTGCAACCCCTTTCATTCGTTTTGCTGTATCTCCGTTTATAGTCTCTTTATTCCACCTTTCTTTCCTCAACCCTCTCCTAGCAATTGTTTCATAATGGCTCACTTGATGGAACGAAGCTCAACTCATTTTTCTCTCCAGACAGAAGCATTTCAAAGAGCTTGAATATTTCTGTTGGCGTTAAAATGCTGTGGGATTATCACTCTCATTTGACGAAGTGCTTATCAGACAAATGACGCTCGTTCTAACATATCCTATGGTGCATCATTATATTGTGACGGGAAATAATGAGTAAAAAGCCACAATAATATAAGTGAGAATTTTTTTGGGGGGGGGAGACACTCTCTCATTTACATTATTGTGGCTTTTCACTCATCTCCTACAAAGATTGGTGATGACGTTTCGGAATGAAACATTCACCCTTTTTTCCACCTGCGTTCGGATTGGGGTCATTTCATTTATATGCTGCTCTTCCGAGAGCAAATCCGATGCTTTTGTGTGGAGAAAAGTCCCGTTTTACAAACCCGAGAAAGGATGGAAGACCTCATCTAACGAATCATTGTATTGTATTTCAGTTTGCAAAAATTAGTTTATCTGTTTTGCTCCTAATGGCTGTTTGGCCCAGAACAGCAAGAAAATCATGCTAAGTGAAGAACCACTTTAATTTTTTAGTTCATTTCAGCAGTAAAATTATGTATGAAATAATTCTACCATATTCATAAAGTTCCCATTTCACTGGCATTCGATTCAAGTTTTGCCTATTCAAAAATAATAGGTGACTTTTCAGGCAACAGTGCTACCATGTACTGAATTATCCCATTAGTTTTAATATTTTGTATTTACTATATTTAATATTACTGTTATACTGTTTTTAAATTTATGTTTTCTTGTTTTTCTTGAGGCAACATTTGCGCAACAGATGCCTCCCGTCCTGAACAGGTGGTTCACAAGTGGGTTCATCTTTCAAATTTACTATATTTGTATTTAGTATATTTTCTGTCATATTATTTTTAAATTTATGTTTTTTTTCTTGAGGAAACATTTGCGCAACAGATGCTCCCCGTCCTGAACAGGTGTTACACAAGTGGGTTTATCTCCCGGAGACTTGGACATTACCTTAAATGAATTAAACCCATGCACCGTCTCCCGGAGATTCTATTACTATGTATCCAATTCCGCGAGGACCTATCCCCTTCCTCCAACGACTTCTGTAATCTTCTTTTATGACCCGGGACTCTCTTTCGTGTCTCGTTTTGGCGCAACTTATTGGGGCCTAATTGCTCATTGGACCTGGCGTTTCCTTCCCCCACCCCTCCCCCAGGCCCCCCGACGTCGCCTCGTAATGGATCCTCCCAGGGGAAATGTGATAACCGAATGGGACACGATTGAGTGCCTCTTCGTCAGTCGCTTCTCGTCTTTGGCGCGGCAGTCACCCCTTCCAGGTTTAGGGTCAGGGGCGTTTCAGGTTATTTTGGGCGTTGATTGATTTGTTATTTGGTTTTTTT
Organism: Macrobrachium rosenbergii; assembly: GCF_040412425.1. Lineage (NCBI taxonomy): Eukaryota > Metazoa > Arthropoda > Malacostraca > Decapoda > Palaemonidae > Macrobrachium > Macrobrachium rosenbergii. The sequence goes on along the minus strand of NC_089762.1, from coordinate 47,654,967 downwards.
TTTTTTAAATCCACTGTACTTTGTTGTAGTCCTGTGTTTATGGTTGCCTCTGTTGGAAGTGAAAGCCTTCGGTATAGAAGGTTAGGAGATGACGCTTAATATTATTCGTTCATTTTTAAATTCATATATATATATATATATATATATATATATATATATATATATATATATATATATATGTGTGTGTGTGTGTGTGTGTGTGTGTATGTATGTATATGTATGTATATTGTATATATATATTTATACATATAAATATATATAAATATATATAAATAAATTATATATATATATATATAGATATATATATATATATATTTATATATATATACATTATATTTATATATATATATAGATATATAATATATATTATATTTATATATATATAAATATATATATATATATTTATATATATATATATATATATATATATATATATATTTATATATAAATATATAAATATATAAATATATATATATATATATATATATATATATATATATAGAATATATATATATATATATATATATATATATATGAATATATATATACACACATATATATATATATATATATATATATATATATATATATATATATATTACTAAAAGCATATATATATACCTACTCGCATTTCTACTGAAGAATTATTTTCTTATAATCGCTGTTCATTAAGAAAACACGCGTCGCGATTGTCGCCAAGTCCCGCCAGGAGATCGGACGTAATATCGTCGCGATGAAATCCGTTTTCGTATCGGAGATTTATATTCCACCATTAGGGATTTATTCGACAGTTAGTTACCGATAATGTTCTCTTCTCGGGGCCGTTAACATCGAATTTAGAGATCGCTGAGTCGCTTGGCGGATTTCCTGAGCGATTTTCGCCTCCAGATTCCGAGGCCGCGTCTTTTAGTTAATATATAAGGTAAAAGTTGCGTCTTTTAATTAATAAGGTAAAAATTAATTCTCGTGGTTTTTCCTTTTTTAGTTTTCTGTCAAGGAAAACTATTGTGCCGGCTTTGTCTGTCCGTCCGCACTTTTTTCTGTCCGCCCTCAGATCTTAAAGACTACTGAGGCTAGAGGGCTGCAAATTGGTGTATTGATCATCCGCCCTCCAATCACGAAACACACCAAATTGCAGCCCTCTAGCCTCAGTAGTTTTTATTTTATTTAAGATTAAAGTTAACCATAATCGTGCTTCTGGCAACGATATATGCCTAGCCACTATCTGGCCGTGGTTATAGTTTAATGGGCCACGGCTCGTACAGCATTATATCGAGACCACCGAAAGATAGATCTGTTTTCGGTGGCCTTGATTATGCGATGTACAGAAAACTCGATTGCGCCAAAGAAACTTTGGCGCATTTTTTGCTTGTTTTATGTTTCAGAGAATTAGTTAAAAAGGTAAAAGTTAATTGTCGTAGATTTTCCTTTATTTTTTCAATTTTTCAGAGAGACTATGAAGGTGGGGCCCCTTAAGCCTGTTCAGTGATTTGGTGTCAGAAATAATGATATGATATATTTCTTAGTTGATTTGTACCTGAACCACAACCTATGTTAAGATGTGAGTGGTGTTATGA
>NC_089762.1:47648390-47650890 GCF_040412425.1 Macrobrachium rosenbergii | reverse complement strand
TATATATATATATATATATATATATATATATATATATATATATATATATATATATATATATGAGTTCAAATCTTATTCATATTCAGTAATAATAATAATAATAATAATAATAATAATAATAATAAATAATAATAATAATAATAATAATAATAATAATAGTCTCCTTTGTAGTTTTATTTCCATTACAGTGTAATTTTGACAGACTTGTTTAGTTTACTAAATGATGACAATGTACATATTTTGTGTAGTTCAAACTTGCATTCATCCGACAACCAGCAATTACATCCACAAACGCTCTAATAATCCTGACGCAGAATTATGACAAAAGAGAGAAGAGAGAGAGAGAGAGAGAGAGAGAGAGAGAGAGAGAGAGAGAGAGAGAGAGAAATTCATTTCCAGATCGTTTGGGATTAAAACGGAAAAGATAATGTTGGTGAACACTGCAGCTGACGCCGCCCTTTTTTCACTCGCAAAAATTGGAGGGGAAAAATCTTTTCTCCCTCGTAATTTTTCCTCCTTTTTTTTTTATTTTGAGAAAACACATGTCGTCCTAATTTCATATCGTTTACGAAGTCTTTCGCCTCAACTTCTGAGTCAATAAGAATTGATTAGAGAGAACTAATGAACTTCCAGTAAGTTGGAGTTTCGACGAGGGGGGAAAAAAGCCCGGAAATTAATTTGCCAAAGTTTGCCTCCCAGAGGCACTACTCTGCAATCCCATTAGGTCATACACGAAATCACATGCGTCAGCACATTTTTCTTCTTATTACTTGTTTTTGCAACCCGTAGGGTGGTAGTGTCGTCATTGCGCCTCGTGCGGTGCTCTGTAGGCGTTCCTTAGGCCCCTAGCTGCGACCTGTTTCGTTTCTTTTACTGTACCTCCTTTCATATTCTCTCTCCCATCTTACTAACAATTGATTCATAGTGATTCATAGTGCAACTGCTTTGAGGTTTTCCTCCTGTTACACCTGTCGAACCTTTTACTGTCAATTTCCGTTTCAGTGCTTGACCTTTGGTGTAAATTCTATGTTCAATTCAATTCAATTCAATTACTGTTTTACAGGGCTTTGGTATACAGAATTATTAGCTTTTTAATGGCGTTGTGGTATGAAAATGGTTATTCATTTTTCAGGTAATACTGGATACTTGTGAGTGTAATGGAACTGATTCAGTGTAGCTTTTAAACTGAAATTTTTGGAGATAAAGATTATTATATTTTTAACCTTTGTGTCTCCTTGCATATAAAATTCATGGAATTGCTGTAACGTAAGCTGTAAAATTACAGTTTCTTGTATTTGTAAGCTGTAAAATTACAGTTTCTTGTATCTGTAAGCTGTAAAATTACAGTTTCTTGTATTTGTAAGCTGTAAAATTACAGTTTCTTGTATTTGTAAGCTGTAAAATTACAGTTTCTTGTATTTGTAAGTTGTAAAATTACAGTTTCTTTTATTTGTAAGCTGTAAAATTAAAACTTCTTGTATTTGTAAGCTGTAAAATTAGTTTTTTGTATCTGTAAGCTGTAAAATTACAGTTTCTTGAATTTGTAAGCTGTAGAATTACAGTTTCTTGTATTTGTAAGCTGTAAAATTAGTTTTTTGTATTTGTAAGCTGTAAAATTACAGTTTCTTGTATTTGTAAGCTATAAAATTAGTGTCTTGTTTTGTGAAAAGCTGTAAAATTATAGTTTTTGTATTTGTAAGCTGTAAAATTACAGTGTATTTGTAATTTGTAAAATTAAGCTGTATTTGTAATCTGTAAAATTACAGTGTCTTGTATTTGTAAGCTGTGATTACATTACAGTGTAAAATTAGTTTTTTGTATCTGTAAGCTGTAAAATTACAGTTTCTTGTACTTGTTAGCTGTAAAATTAGTGTCTTGTTTTGTAAGCTGTAAAATTATAGTTTTTTTGTATTTGTAAGCTGTAAAATTACAGTGTCTTGTATTTGTAAGCTGTAAAATTACAGTTTCTTGTATTTGTAAGCTGTAAAATTACAATTTCTTGTATTTGCAAGCTGTGAAATTACAGTTTCTCGTATTTGTAAGCTGTAAAATTACAGTGTCTTGTATTTGTACGCTGTAAAATTACAGTTTCTTGTATTTGTACGCTGTAAAATTACAGTTTCTCGTAACTGTAAGCTGTAAAATTACACTTCCCTGTATTCGTTTCAGAGCTGGTACACGTTCCGTATTGAAATACTCAAAGGCGGACGAACTGAAATAATCCTTTAATCTCGCTAAGCAGATTAAACGTCTAATTCTTCGTTGAATAAAAATATTTTTTAGATTCCAAAAAGGTTTCTGTATCTTATATAATTTTTCTGATTCAAAACATAACGAGGATATTCTGATTGTATTGTTTATGCTCCTTATTCCCAGACCTGATTCTGTTAGGAATGTTATTCGTTGGTGGAATTAATTACAGACGCATTACGTGCCGTGCGTGAGTTCTCCCTTCTGTCTAATCCTCTTTATTATAGAATTATCAGTATTTCCTGCTAAG
>NC_089762.1:47635890-47643390 GCF_040412425.1 Macrobrachium rosenbergii | reverse complement strand
TCGCGTCCCCCCAGGGCGATGAAAAATCACTGGCTCTGCATCATGATCAGTTACTGCTGCAGTGTGGGGTCTGCTGCCGTGGGAGGTTGAAACCAACATTCTTTGGAAGCTTAAAGAATTTCAAGTCAGTGACCCCTTTGGTGTGCTTGTTCCATGTGAATAGGTGAATAGGTTTCCTCTACTGAAATAATAATAATAATAATGTTTTTGTTTTGTTTTATGCTAGAATAGGTGCCGTCCAAAATTAAATTTTGGACTTTTTCCTGATCAAAAACAAGTTCTGTATCTCAGCCTCAGCCTTTATGAACCCTGAACCAGAACAGATCTCTGGATTTCATAAGGTAACTAACTGTTGCTTTCCTTATCAAACATGAGTTCTATATCTCATTTCATTGTTCACGAACATTGAACCAAAAATTGAGAGCAACATGGAACCACACAACCTGTTCGTTTCTCCCCATGGCATCGGGGTAAATTTGTGCTCTGTTGATTGATCGGTTTATATGCGCCGGGCTTTACAACAGGGCGTCCATGGACGCCGGGGGTAAATATTTGTTAAATTATTTTGGATATGAGGCAAACAAGCGGACGTGTGTATGTTTTGATAACGACAGCAGCCGTATGGCCTCTGGCAAGAATTAATCTCATTCATGTTTGATGTTTTATGATTTTTTTGTCTGTCTGTACGGACCTTCCATTTTATTCTCATTTTCCGTCTAAAGCAACCTGCTTAAATACACCGCGTTACGTGATTTGCTTTAAAATAGAATGGTACTTCAACTAATTGAAACGCTATTGGCGCAGTGATAATTATTGCCTAAGATTGTTATAATTGTTTCATTATTAAAAGCAATTAAAATGAAGCAAGGCAAACAAGTGGCAGTTAATCTGCAGAATGCTGGCAATATTTGGCGCATATTATTATTATTATTATTATTATTATTATTATTATTATTATTATTATTATTATTATTATCGTCTGCAATTATTTTATACACATTTTACAGAACAGCCCACCGTTATTTTAATCCCTCAATATTTATTATTATTATTATTATTATTATTATTATTATTATTATTATTATTATTATTATTATTATTATTATTATCATCATCGTCTACAACATGCACACATTCTTACAGAACAGCCCACGGTATTTTAATCCCTAAATGTTTAATGTTATTATTGTTATTATTATTATTATTATTATTATTATTATTATTATTATTATTATTATTATTATTATTATTATTATTCCCGAAATGCTTATACGCAAACTGGATTAAATTCTCAGCGAAAGTCTTTTATATTTATTTATCTCTCTGTCATTCAACTCCCAGAGATTTCGTTTAATTTCCGAGAATAAGCTGTTGCCACATGACTCTCCCTTTGTTCCGAGAAAAGTGATCCCTTGACGCGAATCAGGTCAAATAAGTTCAAAGCGAAAATGAAGCAACAGAGGAAGGAATTCTTTTCTGACACTTCCTTGCATATTCCATTTTGTTGTGCTGCCTCGCATTTAATGTTTATTCTTGTATGGTTTAAGTCAGTGTTTCTCAAACTGGGGGTGATTGCCCCCGTTGGGATAATGAAGCCGGTACAGTGGGTTAACGAGGCACTTTTATTTCCAATTTGTAATAAAAGGAACGATGCTTTAATTTTAATGTTTTGTTTTAAATTTTAATTTTTCGTCAAAGGAACAATGTCTAAAATCTAAATTCTTTATATCTTAAGACTTGAGTAAAGTAAAATTAATTTTACTTATAAAATGCATTAGAAATTAAACATTCCAATATTTTTCTTTCCTTTATATTATAACTTCACATAACTGCATAGGAATAGGGTAGGGGTTAGGGTGATATATCACACCAAAATATTTGAGAACCACTGGTTTAAATAAACCTTCAGATGTTGTAATGTTTTTCATTTAATGCGTCTTAATATGATATTTGGACTTGGTTGAATTATGGTGGGCGTCAAGACTCCGAATCTCATATTCAATTTAGATTATAAAATGGAATTTGTTTTTCCTCTTGAATTTATGGGAATAGTTAACTTATAAACTGTTTCTCATATAGATGTCTGATCATATGTTTCAAATGTTGAATTTGAAAGTATGCGTACAAGCCATCGAATCTATTCATATATACATGCATGTATACACGCATGTATTTGCATGTTATATACTAAGGTCTAGCAGTACACAATATTTGCGAGTGAATACTTGTCAAAGGACTCAAAAATTATGATTTCATTTCAACCGGCAGAAATTGAGCCGGCGGTGAAAGTACATTTTGCCAGTAATAATAATAATAATAATAATAATAATAATAATAATAATAATAATAATAATAATAATAATAATAATAATAATAATAAACTTCTAAGTTAAAGATGAGAGCTGTGCAAATATATTATATATAATTTTATATATGTAAATAAATGTATATACGCATATATGTGAGGGATTTATTTCTCCAACAATTAAATAACAGACCGTTAGTTCTATCTGGTAGTTGTTGTTATGCGGATGTGGTCATGGACATTTTTGCCAGAAAATGTGTGTACGAGAGAGAGAGAGAGAGAGAGAGAGAGAGAGAGAGAGAGAGAGAGAGAGAGAGAGAGAGAGAAAGTGTAACTATGAGGTAGAGAAAAAGACAATCATGGAGTTGACTGCCATTCGCTGCAAACTAAAAAATAATTCAGACTCATGATGATGAATAATTGCTCCATTTATCTCGTTTTTAGTTTTCTGTAAAAGAAAACTGTTGTGCCGGCTTTGTGTGTCCGTCAGCACTTTTTTCTGTCCGTCCTCAGATTTTAAAACCTGCTGAGGCTAGAGGGCTGCAAATTGGTATGTTGAACATCCACCCTCCAATCATCAAACATACCGAATTGCAGCTCTCTAGCCTCAGCAGTTTTTATTTTATTTAAGGTTAAAGTTAGCCATAATCGTGCGTCTGGCAACGATATAGGATAGCCACCACCGGCCCGTGGTGAAAGTTTCACCGGCCGCTGCTCATACAGCATTATACCGAAAGATAGATCTATTTGATGGATGTATTTTCGGTGGCCTTGATTATACGGTGTAGCTGCTGTACAGAAAACTCGATTGCGCCGAAGAAACTTCGCCGCATTTATTTACCTGTTTTTATTATTTTCATTTATTTCGATGCTTATTTTTAAACTAATATTTTATCTTTGCAGGTGAGTAAATGAGAACTCTTCTTCATTGAGATTACTGTAGTTCGTTGCTGGGTTCCAGAGGACGCTTTCGATCTTTCCAGGGAGAAAGTTTAGATGTAAGTACATTGAGCCTTTGATCAGACTAATTTTCACTAAGTCAGTTGTCAGGAAAAATATTTATACTTTAGATCGTTCTAGGAAAAGAGAGGGGACCAGTAATCATATAAACTTGTTGTTGTTATTATTATTATTATTATTATTATTATTATTATTATTATTATTATTATTATTATTTATATTATAATTAGTATTATTATCATTATTTTCATTATTATTATTGTTATTATATTATTACTATTATTATTTTTATTATTGTTTGTATTATCATTAGTATTATTATAATTAATTTCATTATTAGTGTTATTACTTTCATTTATTATTATTATTATTATTATTATTATTATTATTTTAAATTTTACTATTTATATTATTATTATCATCATCTCCATCAGCAGCACCAATAGGAATAACATTTCATGTTATTCCTGTTGCTATTTCCTTCCTGTTGGTTTTGTTTATTATCGTCAGCATTTCTGCCCCTCTTACAATTCATGTTTTTCTTATTGCCATTTTTATCTACCCGTTTATTTCTGTCTTTCGCCTATCGCTGAAGTCCACCTGACCCAAAGCAATATGGCGTCCCCGATAGGTATTGTTTTATTTACCGCGCCGGTCAAAATGCAAATAAGACGAATGTGGAAGGATTATGAACCTCACGGGTTATTTTAGGGGCGGGGGCCGGGGGAGGGGGTGCGCAAATATTAAGCGAAAGGAAATATACCGAGAAAGGCATCGGGCAAAATTTTATTGGATTTATGAACTTTATGAAATAAAGTTTAGATTTATTCGTACTTGTGCAGAATACCTCTGTAGCTTTAATTAATCGGTGTCCACCTTTACCCCCTTTTGTTTCTCGCATTTCCTTTTTTAATCATTCTCTCTCTCTCTCTCTTCTCTCTCTCTCTCTCTCTATATATATATATATATATATATATATATATATATATATATATATATATATATATATATATATATATATATATATATATATATATATATATATATATATATATATATATAAAGGCAAATGCCACGAAGGAAAGTGAAACAACGGAGGTGGTGCTAGGCCTTTCGACTTGTCCTTAGCTAAGTAAAGGACAATAAGTCGAAAGGCCTAGAACCACTCCGTCGTTTCACTTTCCTTCGTGGCATTTCCTTTATTTATATAGTCATCACGTTCCATAATTTCGTGATTCAACACACACACACACACACACACACACACACACACACACACACACACACACACACACTTCACAAAAATGGGTGTCTCCCTACACGTAGTTTCATGCTTTATTCAAGTGGGCAAACCGAGAACCCACGAAGACAATAGCTTTAAACATTCCTTAGAATTCCTCTGTATTTCTCTGTCTGTTGCTGCCACCAAACAAACTGGACAACCATTTGTCACTTCAGAAGCCACGAGCACGGTTGAAAAATTGCTAAGAGGAATGAGTATATATTTTAATGTCATTTTTACGAAGTTCAACTTATGACTTATATACTCCATCCTTAAGGAATCAGACAGGAAATAAATCCTATCCTGACATCAGTAATAAATAAAGTTAAACATACATTAGAGTAGAATAAGGGTAGATTCTTCATCTTGCTCTGAATAATGACCTCATTTAAGAGCGAAAGGTAAGAAATACATCGTAATTACAACGCGACATACAGTGAAACGAACAGACAAGATATAGGTGTTAGCCTGAATATATAAGGTCACTGTTCATGTTGTAAGGTCATTGGTCATGTTGTAAGGTCACTGTTCACGTTGTAAGGTCATTGATTATGTGTAAGGTCACTGTTCATGTTGTAAGGTCACTGGTCACGTTGTAAGGTCACTGTTCATGTCGTAAGGTCATTGGTCACGTTGTAAGGTCACCGTTCATGTTGTGAGGTCATTGGTCCGGTTGTAAAGTTACTGGCCATGTTGTAGGGCCATTGGTCATGTTGCAAGGCCATTGGTCGTGTTGTAAGGCCATTGGTCAGGTTGTAAGGTCATTCATTGGTCGGGTTGTAAGGCCATTGGTCAGGTTGTAAGATCATTCATTGGTCAGGTTGTAAGTCGATTGGTCATGTTGTAAGGCCATTGGTCCGGTTGTAAGGTCATTGGTCATGTTGTAAGGTCACTGTTCATGTTGTAAGGTCATTGGTCCGGTTGTAAAGTTACTGGTCACGTTGTAGGGCCATTGGTCAGGTTGCAAAGCCATTTATCATGTTGTAAGGCCATTGGTCAGGTTGTAAGGTCATTCATTGGTCATGTTGTAAGGTCATTGGTCATGTTGTAAGGTCACTGTTCATGTTGTAAGGTCATTGGTCCGGCTTTAAAGTTACTGGTCATGTTGTAGGGCCATTGGTCATGTTGTAAGGCCATTTGTCAGGTTGTAGGGTCCATTTGTCAGGTTGTAGGGTCATTCTTTGGTCAGGTTGTCATTGGCCATTGATGGTCAGGCTTAAGATCATTGGTCAGGCCATTGGTCATGTAAGGCCACTGGTCAGGCTGTAAGACCATTGGTCATGTTGTAAGGTCATTGGTCATACTGTAAGGCCACTGGTCAGGCTGTAAGATCATTGGTCAGGTTGCAAAGTTTTCTGCGGTTTCATCTAGAAAGGTCGACCTCCTGGGTCAAAAACTCGAAGGTCATTGTGAATTAATAGGCCATTTGCTTTTTACACTCGGTTAACCAGACTTGGCAATAACCCTCAAACTCCTCCTCCTCCTCCTCCTCCTCCTCCTCCTCCTCCTCCTCCTCCTCCTCCTCCTCCTCTCCTCCTCCTCCTCCTCCTCCTCCTCCTCCTCCTCCTCCTCTTCCTAAAGTGACGGGCTATAAAGTTCGCCCTGTATCCACTGACGTAATGGGCTGTTTTTCACGCTTTAAACCAGCCCGGGGAAGGCAGCTGTAGATAGGCAGTGGCCAGGATTTATTTGGTACACCATGGACTCGTCATATATGTATCATATATGTTTGTGTATATATAAATAAATAAATGTATGTATGTATATATACATACATATGTATATATTTGTATATATATATGTATATATATATACATTTATAGAAATATCAACACAATTCCGTGTGGAACAGAAATAAATTTCTGACTCACATCAGGATCGAACCCACATATAAATATGTGTGTGAATAAAATTAGCAGAATTCACACACACACCTACACACACACACACACACACACACAAGCAAACAAACACACACACGCACACACCGAGAGCCTAGCATGAAATGAGAAGGAGAAAAAATATTCTTTCAAAGTCGAGGAATATCTGAAACCGCTTAGTCTCCATTCTTCATAAGAGACTTTTATGTGGGGAACTTGCATTATATTGTCCAGGTTATATTTTTCTTCTTACATTCTTGTGCACTCTAAAGAGGGCCAGTTGTATTGTCCATGATAAAGCACATTTGCTTTTTAGTTTCCTGTAAAAGAAAACTGTTGTACCGGCTTTACTGTCCGTCCGCACTTTTTCTGTCCGCCCTCAGATCTTAAAAACTACTGAGGCTAGAGGGCTGCAAATTGGTATGTTGAACATCTACCCTCCATTCATCAAACATACCAAATTACAGCCCTCTAGCCTCAGTAGTTTTTTAAAGTTTATTTAAGTTTAAAGTTAGCCATAATCGTGCGTCTGGCATCAGGAATATCTCCGATGGGGAATTATCACCGAAGGGGGAATTTTTTAATTGACGAATGGATCGGTACAGCCGGGTCTCGATCCCTCGTCGCAGTACCTTCCAACGGCTCCGTTCGACGGTCAAACCACTGAGCCACCATTGAGAAAGAGAGAGAGAGAGAGAGAGAGAGAGAGAGAGAGAGAGAGAGAGAGAGAGAGAGAGACACCAATAAATGGCTCTCGTGAAACAAAAGTACTGCGTCTTTCCCCATTGAACGAAGTAATACTCCGTGTTCAGCTATTTGTGAAAGGCCCTCGCGTCGGGGAGGGCTGACCGCTTATCTTTCCCGCCGTTCCCTGTGTCTGTCAGACTTATCTCGGGCAATAGAAGGCTGTCGTAAAAATTCACCGCCGATGAACAAGTATACCTCTTCATCTCGGTTCATTGCGTGGGGGCATTTCTCCACCTCTCTCTCTCTCTCTCTCTCTCTCTCTCTCTCTCTCTCTCTCTCTCTCTCTCTCTCTCTCTCTCTCTCTCTCCTTTCTTTTATTGTGTCCA
>NC_089762.1:47623390-47633390 GCF_040412425.1 Macrobrachium rosenbergii | reverse complement strand
GTGTGAAAGGTCTCAGTGACTGAAAGCGTTTGGGAAACAGAACAAAAGCACCCATCTCTCTCTCTCTCTCTCTCTCTCTCTCTCTCTCTCTCTCTCTCTCTCTCTCTCTCTCTCTCTCTTTCAAGGCTTTGAACCTGGTTGTCTCACTCCTTCTCCTTGCTAACAGAAAAGGGAGAAAAAGAATACAATATCGGGGTGGACTCGCTGTATGTGCTCTTTGTAGAGTGTTGCATCACGCGTTCCTTTTGTCTACTGTTGTCGGATTCCCTCAGTGTTGCTTTCACGCACGCACGCGCGCGCGCGCTCCCTTTCTCTCGGTCAACTGGGTCTCAATCTCTCATGGAATTTCTTTTCTTTCTTTAACCTTTTTTTAGTTTTCTGTTGAAGAAAACTATCGAGATGGCGTTGTCCGTCCGTCCGCACTTTATCTGTCCGCCCTCAGATTTTAAAAACTACTGAGGCTAGAGGGCTGTAAATATGTATGTTGATCATCCACCATCCCAGTCATCAAACATACCAAATTGCAGCCCTCTAGTCTTAAAAGTTTTTATTTTATTTAAGGTTAAAGTTAGCCATAATCGTGCCTCTGGCAACGATATAGGACAGACCACCACCGCAGTGGCTGAAAATTTCATGGGCCTGGGATCATCAAACATACCAAATTGCAGCCCTCTAGTCTTAAAAGTTTTTATTTTATTTAAGGTTAAAGTTAGCCATAATCGTGCATCTGGCAACGATATAGGACAGACCACCACCGCAATGGCTGAAAGTTTCATGGGCCTGGGCTCATACAACATTATACCGAGACCACCGAAAGATAGATCTATTTTCACTGCCCGTAATTATACGCTGTAGCGGCTGTACAGAAAACTCGACTGCGCCGAGGAAACCTCGGCGCATTTTTCACTCGTTTTTTTAAGGATTAAATGACCGACCTCCAGGATTCATGAGGGGGAGTTTATCCCTTTGTCTGTTGCTTCTATTGCTCGGTGTTAATCAGTTAAGCTTCATGGAAAATCTTCGTTTTGCTTTGCTATTCACTGTTTTTTCTTCTTATTGGGTTTAGTTTTTTCAAGAAAATTTTTGCATTTCAGAATGTTATGCTATGTTATTCCCTATATATTAAATTAAAGCTTCTGTTTCGTAGAATCTTTAGACAGTTACGAACATAACCATGTTGATGCATTTTAGTTTTGCTACGCAATGTTTTTTCTCATTTGGTTTCAATTTTCCAAAGTAAAATTTGCACTTAAGGATATTATAATGTGTTATTGCTTAACTTAAAGTTTTGTACTTCGTTGAATCTTGAGACAGTAACGAATATAACCTTGTTGATAATTCTCAGACTGATGAAAAATGGTTACAAGTAAACCAGAATCCATGGTATCAATATCATCCTTTTTTTTGTATATATAACTTTTTGCAGAGTTAGGTGTCTCCCAAATATCGGAAAACCAAAGTTAGATGTAGTTTTTTAAACTAATTTAATGAGAAGGATTAAAAGAAATATATTGAAGTCTTGAATAGCGTATAAGTCAACTCTTTTTGTTTGTCAGAACGGTAAAAACTTACCAGAGGTACATTAAGTTATTTAATCTATTTTAACGTGAAAATATAAAAGAAAGTTGTTGAACTCTAAAGTTAGCAGATACGTCAATTAACTTCTTTGTCCAATTGGTTAAAACTTTCTCCTCTTGGTAAGGATATAGTAAGCAATCTTTTCTCGTGAGAGAAAGTGAAATATTTTTGTTTTATTTTTGTTTCAGACAGTTGTTAGATTGCTTTCTTTTTGGGAGGAGTGAAAGCCGTGTTTTATGAAAACGAGAGAAGACCAGTTTGAAACTTTTTTTTTCTTGGGGTGCAGAGAACATTTTATCTTTATGTTACGGTAACTCCTGTATTTTATACGGTCAGGGGAAGGAGAAAGAGAAAGGAGAACTGTTTTATGTTATTGGGATCGAGCTTGTGAACGCGCCCGAACGGGGATCATGAGACTTTTCGTTTGATGTAATATCTACATATAAAAAAATATTTGAATTTCTGTTATGATAAAATCTGTATCTGTTTCAAGATGCTAACTATTACCTTTGATGTAGAATGATCTGTTTAAAGGTTCTATAAATTTCCTTTGATATAAAATGATCTGTTTAAAGATTCTATAAATGTCCTTTGATTTAGAATGATCTGTTTAAAGATTCTATAAATTTTCTTTGATTTAGAATGATCTGTTTGTTTAAATAAGGTTCTATAAATTTCTCTGATTTTGATCTGTTTTATTCTGTAAATGACCTGTTTAAAAATTCTATAAATTTCCTTTGATATAGAATGATCTGTTTAAAAATTCTATAAATTTCCTTTGATGTAAAATCTACAACTTTTTAAGGATTTTATTAATTCCCTTTGATACAAAATCTACATTTATTTTGAGATTTTGATTATTAAATATTAATTTCCTTTGATATAAACATTATACCTATTTAAATGTCTTACTAATTTTGCCTCTGAAATTACTGGAAGCGTTTCCACGAGGGTATTGTAGGATTCTTAATTCTCTGTGGAAAGTGTGGGCAGATTTTTTTCTATCTTTTTTTGGATTTGCTTACCCTCTCATGAGAGAGAGAGAGAGAGAGAGAGAGAGAGAGAGAGAGAGAGAGAGAGAGAGAGAGAGAAAGCTTTTCAGCAGAAACTTTGAGAAAGAATTTCCCTCGTTGCGGGAAATGTACCTTTCCCTAGTGAGAGGAATAAGAGATTTTTCGTCTGCTTAAGAACCCCAGAACGTTTTCCTTTTTTCCTTCTTCTTCTTCTTCTTCTTCTTTCTTCTTCTTCTTCTTCTTCTTCTTCTTCTTCTTCTTCTTCTTCGGGTGATTGAGAATCTCTCTAAGATGGGAAGTCTGCAAAATGAACAGTTTTGGGGAATAAGAATCTTCTTCTTCTTCTGGTGATCGAGAATCTCTCTAAGATGGGAAATCTGCAAATTGAACAGTCTTAGGGAATTAGAAACTTCTTCTTCTTCTTCTTCTTCTTCTTCTTCTTCTTCTTCTTCTTCTTCTTCTTCTTCTTCTTCTTCTTCTTCGGTTGATCGAGAATCTCTCCAAGATGGAAAGTCTGCAAATTGAACTGTTTTCTTCATTTGGGGAATTAAGGAACCAAAACAATTTAAAGTTATTTGGAGTTCACAGCAGTTCAAGGTTTTTACCAGCTCCTATTTTTCAATTTATATTAATGTGATAATTTTAATTACACTTAAAAAATACCCCACAAATTTTAGTTTTCTGTCTTTTAACCCATATGATCAGAGAGTTTCCTTTTAATTTTAATTCACTTGTCTGTTCTATTTTTTCTTCCCAATGGAAATAGAGTAAAAAAAATGTTATCTTTTCGTGGTGGGAACAGCAACATATTTTCTTTCTTCCTTTTGACGAGAGGAACCCCAGATTGTTTATGAAATAGGGCAGGGCCGAGTCTTCCTGCTAGATCAGATGGAAACCAGATTTTGTTGTTTGTTGAACCGAGAATTTCGTTTGGTGGATGTCAGATAGAAATGCTCAATTTTCTTAAATTAATTTTTTTAAGATGACGCATCAGGTACTGTCGTATTTAGAGGTGCAGATTTTTATACATTTTTTGATAAGCGTGAGATAGGAAAAAATTGTATTATATTTCAGTGTTCTGTAAAAGAAAGCTATCGTGCAGGCTTTGTCTGTCCGTCCGCACCTTGATTCTGTCCGCAGTTTTTCCTGTCCGCCCTTTGTCCGCCTTTGCAAAAAGAGAAGCTGATGATCATGCAATATATATATATATATATATATATATATATATATATATATATATATATATATATATATATATACTGTATATATATATATATATATATATATATATATATATATACATGTATATATAAATATATAGTATATATATACACATACATATATACATATACTATATATACATATACATATACATACTTACATTCATACATACATATATGATTGCGCGTGTGTTAACAGTTTGTCCTTATAAGATAAACCAGGTATATTTCCCTGCATATGCAAATGGACACGCAGCGGCTCTCCGCCGCACGGAAATACATTATGGATAACATCATCCAATTTCATTATATCGGTTAATATATTCTCCTCGACGCGAAAGCTGTAGTGGCCATTCGGCAGGCAGGCGTTTTCTCGTTACGTCACGCCTGAAAAAAAAAAGGAAAACTAAGGTTATGTTGATGCTGTTCTTCTGGAAAAAAAAAAAAAAAACTAAGAATATGTCGATGCTGTTTTTCAGGAAAGCAAAAAAAAAAAAAAAAAAAATAATAATGTCGATGATTATTTTATTTTTCCTGGAAAGAATAAAAAGAAACTAAGATTATGTCCCTTTTCCCAAAAAAGCTAAGATTATGTCGATGCTATTTTTTTTCCGGAAAGCAAAAAAAAAATGTCTATGATTTTATTTTTCCGGAAAGCCGCCCCCAAAAAAAAACGCTAAGATTATGTTTTTTTCCGAAAGAAAAAAAAACTAAAATGTCCTTGCTTTTCTTCCGGAGAGCAAAAAAAAAAAAAACTAAGATTATGTCGACGCTATTTTTTTCCGGAAAGCAAAAAAAAAAAAAAAAGATCACGTCGATGCTATTCTTCCAGAAAAAAGCTAAGATTATGTCGATGTTTATTCTTCCGGAAAGCGAAAAAAAAAAAACGATTATGTCGTTGCTATTCTTCCGGAAAGCAAAAAAAAAAAAAAGATTATGTCGATACTATATTTCCGGAAAGAAAAAAAAAAAAAAAAAAAAAAATTCCAAGAGTGTTTCGGTGCTATTCTTCCGGAAAGAAAAAAAGGTTACGTCGATGCTATTCTTCCGGAAAGAAAAATCTAAGAGTATGTCGATGCTATTCTTCCGGAGAGCGAATCTGCCTTTCATAAACCGAGTTAATTTGATGCGTGCAAAAATATATTTAGGGAGGATGCCCATCACTTACTCTAATGGCGTAGGTTTTCACGAGTCTGCTTTACAGCTCATCTTTGTTCGATCAGCATTTAATCACGGCGTAGACAGAGTCTCTCTCTCTCTCTCTCTCTCTCTCTCTCTCTCTCTCTCTCTCTCTCTCTCTCTCTCTCTCTGCCTGTTATAATAACATTTTCCTTCCTCGAGATTGGAAACCATTTTCTCTTTGTGGATCAGTTGGCCTGCTGTTCATATATATATATATATATATATATATATATATATATATATATATATATATATATATATATATATATATATATATATATATATATATATATATATATATATATATATATATATATATATATATATATATATATATATATATACTATATATATATATATATATATATATATATATATATATATATATATGTATATTTATAATATTTATATATATATACATATATATATTTGTATATATATAAATATATATATATATATATATATATATATTTATATATATATATATATATATATATATATATATATAAATATAAATATATTATATAACATATATACTGTATGCACATATATATTATATAAACATATGTATATATATGTATATATTATATATATATATACACACGAAAGTTATTAGACCAAGCATATCATTATCTCATAATCGTTTTCTTAAAGTTGATAATAAAAATAGCAGCAGCAGTCGTACATAAAATAAGCTAATGTCATTTATTAATGTTGATTATTTCTACAAAGCAAAATAACTCCAATAGAAGAAAACTCCACTATAGAAGTCATAATCGCACCTTGTCTCACCTTCTTACAAGTTACCCCCCCTCCCCCCAAACCATCCAGAAACCAGGAGGTGGGGGGGCGGGGTGGAGAACCGACTCCTGGTCCTAATATAATTCGTTGTAATCATCGTACATTCCGGTTCATGCACTTCAAAGCAAACTCAAACGCATTGACGATGCAATTACAACAGCGCGTGTGCAATTCAGGGAAGAAGCGCTTGCCTAAGCACATCCTCATTTGGAGACTGTCTCAAGACCGGTCTCGAGACTATTAAGCGGGCAACTAAAGATTTGGAACGGGGCGTTTTGATATGCGCCGTTGTTGTTGTTTGCCATTTGTTGCTTGCTTGTTTTTGCAAGCTTGTATATTTTCTTGTTTATACAAGCTTGTATATTTTTTGTTTACACAAGCTTGTATGTTTTTTGTTTATACAAGCTTGTATATTTTTGTTTATACAAGCTTGTATATTTTTTGTTTATACAAGCTTGTATATTTTTGTTTAAGCTTGTATATTTTTGTTTATATTTTTTGTATTTTTTGTTTATACAAGCTTGTATATTTTTTGTTTATACAAGCTTGTATAGTTTTTGTTTACACAAGCTTGTGTATGTTTTGTTTATACAAGCTTGTATATGTTTTGTTTATACAAGCTTGTATATTTTTTGTTTATACAAGCTTGTATATTTTTTGTTTATACAAGCTTGTATATTTTTTGTTCATACAAGCTTGTATATTTTTTTTGTATATTTTTTGTTCATACAAGCTTGTATATTTTTTGTTTACACAAGCTTGTATGTTTTTTGTTTATACAAGCTTGTATATTTTTTTATTATACAAGCCTGTATATTTTTTGTTTATACAAGCTTGTATATTTTTTGTTTATACAAGCTTGTATAGTTTTTGTTTACACAAGCTTGTATATTTTTTGTTTATACAAGCTTGTATATTTTGTTGATTATACAAGCTTGTATATTTTGTTGATTATACAAGCTTGTATATTTTGTTGATTATACAAGCTTGTATATTTTTTTTATTATACAAGCTTGTATATTTTCTTGTTTATACCAGCTTATTATCTGTTTACTTATTGTGATTAATTCAGGTTTCAGTGGACATATTAATTTCCCAGCTCACTTTACTCGATAACTTAAATTTAAAGGTGATATTACATTGTATTGTTATATTTTCCTGTGGCTTAGCAGTTTGGTATTGGATATCAGCGTATATTTGAAATGTTATATATTGTATTAGAAGAATAGGTGGATTTTCTTCCATATAACATTTATCAACAAATGTTATTGCATTTCATTTCA
The DNA here is from genome assembly GCF_040412425.1 of Macrobrachium rosenbergii. Lineage (NCBI taxonomy): Eukaryota > Metazoa > Arthropoda > Malacostraca > Decapoda > Palaemonidae > Macrobrachium > Macrobrachium rosenbergii. Next base: position 47,626,313 of record NC_089762.1, on the reverse strand, counting down.
TTTAAGTCTCATATATAATTCCATATTCAAGTTTTTACAGCACACACACACACACACACACACACACACTCACACTCACAGAGTAAAATGTGTTATTATTGTTTTCAATGTTATTTTATAAGATAATTATTTTGTACAAGGTCCACAATAATATTTCAATAGAAAGCGAGACTTTATTAAAATGTATAAAAAGCTTTCGAACCTTATCCTGGGTTCATCTTCAGTTGGACAGAAGATGAACACAGAATAGTGTTCGAAAGCTTTTTATACATTTTTACAAAGTCTGACATTCTATTGATGTATTATTGTGGACCTACGCAAAATTACTCCTGTTCCCGGCATTGAGAGTTCTACACAAGAAAATTATTTTTAGGAGGGGCTATACTTCAACTGCCGATGATAAGTGTCTCCATTAGTATTCCCATTACCATTCTGTCTGTCTGTCGAAAAGAAAGGTTAAATTTCTCTTCCCACCAGGTAGAGTCATCACTGCAATAAATTTTACATGGGAAAAGTCCATTATAATTTAAAAAAAGAATTTCATTTCACAACAAAATTATTCTGGGCGGGGCTATAATTCAACTGCCTATGCTAAGTGTTTCCAGTTGTATTCCCACTACCATTCTGTCTGCCTGTCTGTCGAAAAGAAAGATTGAATTACTCTACCTATTCCCGCCAGGTAATCATCACTGCAATAAGCTTTGCATAGGAAAAGCTCTTGACGTCACATACATACGCAACGGTTTATATCTGGGCTCATGGACTTAATCCTTTAAGTGCGATACTACGTGAGCTGGCAAAAAACTGAGAGGTTTAATTCATATTCAATTTACTTGGCTGTTCTGAGCTACGTACAGGTACCTTGGCTTGACTGATGATGGGTTGGGATTTCGAACGAGCGACCCAAATCGCAAAAGTTCGGTCACTCTTGTTAACGTAAAAAATAAGTAAATAAATAAATGAATAAAAGTAAAAAATGCGCGTTTTCTGTTCAGCCGCTACAGCGTATAATCAAGGCCGCTGAAAATAGATCTATCTTTCGGTGGTCTCGGTGTAATGCTGTATGAGCCGCTGACCATGAAACTTTAACCACGGCCCGGTGGTGGCGTGTCCTATATCGTTGCCAGAAACACGATTATGGCTAAATTTAACCCTAAATAAAATAAAAACTATAAGGCCTGAGGGCTGCAATTTTCTATGTTTGATGCTTAGAGGGTAGATGATCAACATACCAATTTGCAGCCCTCTAGCCTCAGTAGTTTTTAAGGTCAGAGGGCGGACAGGAAAAAGTTTTCTTTTACAGAAAACTAAAAATCATCCATATGACCAGATGTTAAGAGACTAATGCAGGACAAAAATGTCAGGTTTGATGTTGAGAATGTAGTGAAAGAAACTGAAATATGATTTTCTAAAATCCCTGCAGATTGCGCCAAAGCGCGCTGGGAAATTGCATAATATTTTGCGATAAGTCATAGACTTTTTCTGGGAGTAGGAGTGAACGTGAGATAGGTGTGTATGAAGACCAAAATATTCTATTTATTTGTATTTAAGAAACGTTATGATATTCAGTGAATCATCAGAGATGATGTTCCGTATTTAAATTGGGATTTTATATCGCCACCGTTTTGTAGCACACTTAAAAATCCCAACAAACTTGGTGGCACAGATTCTCTTCTAGTATCTGCTGTTAAGGTTCCATCAAATTCTGTCTCATGTTCAAGCATCTGTTTCCTCAATATCTTAGCTGCTTTGGCCACGATTAGTGCATAAAATAAGACAATAGATTCCGTTCAGTTCCAGAGAACTGATTATGTCTGTATAGAGTCTTAATTGTGTGGTGATGTCATGACAGGTAGGTGGGAGTGCTTAATGTACCTGTCTTTCATGTGGCTCTCTGGTTTTATTTGATACTCTGTTAAATGGCAATAATCTTTTTTTCAAAAGAGCATTACAGTTACATCTCTTAAAACACGCTTGGTAATTAACTAAGTTTTCTGTAAAAGAAAAGTACTGTGCCGGCTTTGTCTGTCCGTCCGCACTTATTTCTCTCCGACCTCAGATTTTAAAGACTACAGAGGCTAGAGGGCTGCAAATTGATATGTTGATCAACCACCCTCCAATCATCAAACATACCAAATTGCAGCCCTCTAGCCTCAGCAGTTTTTATTTTATTTAATGTTAAAGTTAACCATAATCGTGCTTCTGGCAACGATATAGGATAGGCCACCACCGGGCCTTGGTTAAAGTTTCATGGGCCGCGGTTCATACAGTATTATACTGAGACCACCGAAAGATACATCTATTTTCGGTGGCCTTAATTATACGATGTACAGAAAACTCGACTGCGCCGAAGAAACTTCGGCACATTTTTTACTTGTTTATTAATGACAATAATAATTTCTTCAAAAGATCAGTACAGTTGCATCTCTTAAAACACGCTTTCTAAATAATTTGGATGTTTATTAGTGTATTTATAATCTTTATAACCTAAATAATTGGGATGTTTATTAGTGTATTTATAACCTTGTAAATATCTAAATTTGATTAGAGTTAAATCACGGCACAAGCGAACGCTTAAGCGCAAAATTGAGAAGAACAGCATAACATTTTTGATAACGTAAAAAAAAAAAAAAAAATCAAATCATAAACGCTAAGTTTTGCGACATTGTGATGAATTTAGAGACACTGGCGTTTGATGCAGCGCGTTCAATTAGCGCTCGGACATTTATCAAATTCCGTCCGGCGTTGAAAAGTCGCTAATGATTGCTAAACATGACTGGGGAAAAAGGACGATAAACGTCAGCGGGTATAAAATGCTACAAATTGACTCCAGAAGCGATGTGAATATTCATTTTTCCGGGCGATAGTTGACAGAAGATTGGCGCGCCCTTGCCAAGCAGTTTATATTCAGTTTTATTTAGAC
>NC_089762.1:47613390-47618390 GCF_040412425.1 Macrobrachium rosenbergii | reverse complement strand
CTTCCACAAGAATAAATGATGCGTTAGAAATATAAAAGGCAGCTAAAAATATATATGTAATAATAATAATGCAACTTGAAGTATGATTCTAAGGAGATATTGCGAAATTAATCCGTCTTCAGGGCTTTTGACATTCAGTTTTCGTTTCCCCCTCTTATTCACATCTCTCATTGTTCGTTAAATCTTTTGAATCTTTATTCATGATTATCATCGAAATGCCTCTGCCACTCACGCTAAAGACCTTTAAAAATGAAAACTGTTATTTATTCCTTTTCATTTTATTCTATTTTTTTTATTTTAATTTTTTTTGACGAGTACCTGAAACCACTTCCCCCTCCGCTCTCACTTTTTTATGCGATTATAGTTATTATTTTTTCCCCCAGAGCAAAGTCACTTACATTTCGAGTTAAATGATGCCAGTTGCAATTATTTTTCCCTACGGGACTGAAAAAAATTATTTTTTTCACCATCCAGCTAAAAGATATATTGAAGATATTTTCACCAGATATCTTCATAATTCCATGACAGCTTACTTATGGGGACGCGTTACTTTATTTTTTAGATTGTAATAACTATTGTTATATATAAAAATGTAGAAGAAAATCATTTTAGCCACTTATCAAAATTATATATGTATATATATATATATATATATATATATATATATATATATATATATATATATATATATATATATATATATATATATATATATATATATATAGAGAGAGAGAGAGAGAGAGAGAGAGAGAGAGAGAGAGAGAGAAGTAAAAAAACGTTTTTTGTGGGCTAGCGTTTTCTGTCTTCTGATTTCATATGACTGGATTTTATTTTATTATTTTTTTTGTTTACCTATGGCACAGTTAACTAGATAATCATCCAAGTTTTCCATCAGTTTTATTGAGAATATTAAATACCAGGGGCCTGACAGAGAGAGAGAGAGAGAGAGAGAGAGAGAGAGAGAGAGAGAGAGAGAGTCAGTCAACATTTTTGTCTTTCAGCAATGTTTCGGGTCTCAGTTAAAAATAAGAAAGAGAGAGAGAGAGAGAGAGAGAGAGAGAGAGAGAGAGAGAGAGAGAGAGATGTTTTATGAGGGCCAGAAATTTGTTGTTCCATATTCGCCAGAGTGATTCTGTTTTGGTGGCCCCACGTTGGGTGTTTTTGTGTTAAGCCTCATTCTTTTGAGGAAGCCATTATTCCGGACCAGCATTTATGGAACTGGCACCGTTTGTGGGTCTCTCTCTCTCTTTGTGTCGCTGTTATTTGTTTGCATTGTTCTTTGGTGTCTCTCTCCCCCCGCCCCCTTTTTTTATTTTGTTTTTGTTCGTTTGTGTATTATTCTATACTTGCTCCATTGATTTTTTTATCAGTTTATTTTCTCCATTGTAGATTTCATTGTGGCCTGCGTACGATTTATATTGGTCGTGTGGTGAATGCATCCATGAATTTTATCTATAGCGTCCTTACTAAGAACTTTGTTATAGTTCATTTGTATTTAACGGTTTGATATCTTTCGTTATATATCCTTGTATCACAGATATATCTTCTTCCCTTTGTTATATATATACATATATATATATATATATATATATATATATATATATATATATATATATATATATATATATATATACACCTACACCCTGTCTCTTATTTTTCACCTGTGGTAATGTGTGATAAATGAATCATGTACAAAAATTATAACCATCATTTTATTATATACCATCATTTTATATTTATATTTATAATGTATATATATATTATATATTATATATATATATATATATATATATATATATATATATATATATATATATATACATACACACATATACACTCACACTTGGTGCAACCACGGACCAACGGTAGAGGCTCTTTGTATTGTTGTTTATTCAAGTTGCAAAAGAAATCTTTCCCTTTGGAAGGGGCAGTAGCTTTAGAAGATAAGAACCCTCTGTTTACACGCATTTCATTTACACCAGGACTCCTCATTCATGCCCCCAACATTTTTTACATCTGTTAGTGCTTGTATATCTCGGCGGAAGAACTTTCTGTTAGCCGCAAAGCACTTAATTAAACCGTATTTTCATCGTTCATAGTGGCTTACAGGTTTATGTATTTATGCTTTTTTTTTTTTTTTTAGGTTGGGTCTATATCATTTGGAGGCATCCAGGAATGGTTGGTCTAGCATTCAGTATTTTGTCAAACATAAATGGATATATCTTTTTTTGTTATCATTGAACAGAAATGTATAGACTGTACTTGAATCCTTCTGTTCCTCATTCTAAATTTTCTACTTCAAGCCTATTGGCAGTGACCAAATTTGATCAGTGGTTTATAAACATAAGTCTAACTCACTTTCTGTTCCATTTTGGTTGGCATTCGCCCTTCCAAGAGTCTCGGTGTAGTCTCACTCAAGGCCAAGAGAAAGAGAGGGTCTGCTCACTTCTCCCCAAATCCCCCATGTAGGCGGAGCCTTTATCTACCTCATTATTGCGTCAGCAGTTGAATTGCCGCAATGAACAGGTACCTCTAAGATACGTCATCACTTGCGTAGTTATCTCGTCTCTCTTGGCCTTGGTCTCACTCATATTGACAGCTCTGGCGTACCCAGGTTATTCTAGTCCTAGGTATAAATTCTAGTGTTGTATTTAATGCAAGCTCTTGCGCTGTGGAGAGTTTATTAACAGGATTCTCAAACTATCGATTGTCAATCCTAATATTTTATTACCAGAACCTCCTCCAGCATGACTAGCCGAGACCCCCATAGGGGGTTAGCGCCGTCAGTGCACCTCATGTGGTGCACTGTAGGCATTATTTAAGGTTCTGTGCAGCTTGCCTTCGCCCCCTAGCTGCAACCCCTTTGGTTCCTTTTACTGTACCTCCTTTCATATTCTCTTTCTTACATCTTACTTCCTACCCTCTCCTAACAATTGATTCATGTGCAACTGCTTTGAGGTTTTCCTCCTGGTACACCTTTCAAACGTTTCACTCTTCATTTCCGTTTCAGCACTGAATGACCTCAGAGGTCCCGGTGCTTGGCCTTTGGCCTAAATTCTATATTCAATTCAATGGCTAGCCAAGAGATGACCAACCGTTGGCACTGATTAGAGGCATTCCCCTCCTGTATCTGGTACAGGGACTCTTGCTAAGTTTCTAGCTAAGTGTGGGTCTTTGGTCTTCTCTGCCGGAGATGAGCTAATTTGTTTTTCTGAATTGATTCACATTATACCATCACGTCACCGACACATCACGTCACGTCACCGTCCAATCAGCCGTGCCTTGTATTCACACTATCCATCACAATCCCAGCAAGCAGTCACATATTTAGCGTTAAGAAACTTGCACAAACACCGTCACGTCACGTCACGTCAAACTATTCTTTCCAAGAAAACGCGTCGTGATGTGACGGTGGATGCTGCCGTGTGCCTGATGGTGACGTGACGTGACGGTGTGAACAAGTCCATTTGATCACATGTAAGAAATTCTCGCGTACTTTGACGTGACGTGATGTGTCTGTGACGTGATGTTATAATGTGAATCAGCCGTGTAAGTCGTTCTCCGTTTAATGGTCATAGTACGAACGGGTGACGTCAGATGGACTCGCAGCTTTGCGTTGCTTTGCGTGACGTTGCTTTGTGGAGAAGAGAAGAGGTTTCTCTCTCTTCTTTATTTTGCCCTCGTTAGCGTGATTTATATTTCAACGCTTCGTTTTATTATTTAATCTGTATTGTATTCTGTAATTATATGTTATCACCGAGATCTTGTTCTCTTATTCTTAGTTAATGTTACAAATTTTTTTGTAGTGAACTGTCACTGACGAAACTATTATTATTATTATTATTATTATTGAAAATTAAAAGACACAGTAATATGAAAATATATACAGAGTTAAAATCGTTTTTAACTCTGTACATAAATATTTTTAACACTACTCTGGGTTTTAATTTTCGATATTATAGCCTTGTTTTTATTATTTTCGATTATTATTATTATTATTATTATTATTATTGAAAATTAAAAGGGAGTTAAAATCGTTTTTAACCGTGTACATAAATATTTTTAACACTTGTTTCGATATTATTAGCGTTATTATTCGCCTTGTTTATTATTATTATTATTATTATTATTATTATTATTATTATTCCGAAGATAAACCCTATTCATATGGAACAAGCCTGCGGGGGTCATTGACTACAAATTCAAGCTTCCAAAGCTGGAATACCCTTAGAGAAAGATCTGTCGCAGTAACAATATATATCATTATTTTTTTTTTTTTTATCTAGGATTCAAGTTGCAGTATCGAGGTGCGTATCGAAAATAGAAGGATCATTATTTTCAAGTTTTATATACACCGCGAAAAGATATGTCGTTAACATTATTTACAGTATTTATTACACAAACATTCTCGCACAAAAGAGAGACCCATTTGTCGACATTACTTGACTCGTTTCTTGCAGAATAAAAAAATTTACAAAAATATTATGAATTCATGGTATAGTTTTATTCGGCTATTCGTCCACTACTTAAATTACCTGTTATATCTTTTTTTCAGTTTATTTACTTTGGAATGGTGGGGTGGGGATTTTTTTATATAATTATATGATTCTATAACTATGAGAAATATACTTTTTATTCGGTAAACCATTCGCTCTTATGAAGGATATTCCTGTCAGTATGGCATATATTGTTTATGAGAAAAAATAACTTTACTGGTAGATATTATATTGCTGGGATAATACATACATACATACATACATACATACATACATACATACATACATACATACATACATACATACATACATACATACATGCATGTATGATTATATATGTGTGTGTATGTATTCATATAAATTTATGTACGTTTGTATGTATGCATTTAATGGTTGGAAATATTTATCGACACTTTATCACCCCCTTTCACATAACCTAGGTGGTATCAATCACAGACGCATTAAACGGCACAAACAACAATAATAACACAAAATGGGTCTAGA
>NC_089762.1:47578390-47608390 GCF_040412425.1 Macrobrachium rosenbergii | reverse complement strand
ATGTGTCCATGATATTTTTTGCAAGTGCACTGATAATAATGTAAGATTTCCCTGTTAAACGTTTAACGAGAGCCTTCGTAACGTTCGGTAAAATTCTTTGCGTTATTATTCCTCGATGGCGTTTTCAAAGTATTATCGGCATAACATTTTATATTGATGTTGTAGTTATAGATCTGTTGTACTTTCTGTATGTGTGTGTAGGTGCATGTATGTGTGTGTGTGAGAGAGAGAGAGAGAGAGAGAGAGAGAGAGAGAGAGAGAGAGAGAGAGAGAGAGAGAGAGATTTGTGCTGCACCATATCCTTGTTTTTATCTGTTTTCTTTACTAGTCCGAGACGAGGGCGTCTTAATAATCCCCTCACAAATAATAAAAAAGAAACATTCTCCTCCCAGTTGAGGCGAAATGTTTATTTTTCGCTGTTTTAAAAAGTGGCACTCTTTAAGTACGCTCGTTAGCTGATCATAAAAGTTAACGAAAGCCTTGGGTTTTTCCTAATTTTACTTAATAATGTTCAGTCTTAGAAGACGTGTATTATGAAAAAAATGTCCTTTTCGTTTTGACATTTCTTCGGTAAGTCTTCAAGCGAAATTTTGAAAATTATCTTTGCAATGTAAATCCTAAAATATAATATTTCCAATGTACATTGCCCTTAGACGTATGATTTTGATGCGTAATATTTATAACTAAAGCATTGTTTTTTTTTTTTAGTGCATTGCTTAGGTAAAATTCCCCAATTCTTAAGAATTAAACTTAATAGTTTTGTGTTACCATTACAATAATGTTTTGTAACCAGCGATTAAACGTGAATGTTATTTATTTGGCTTTCATTTTTAAATCTTACATTTCATATTTTTAATATATTTTTTTTATCTTATATCGAATGTAATGGTTTTTTAACTTCTTCCGTGGGCATCAAATAACCTTAAGTCAATTATTCAACTCAGTGGTTTCATTGTCATGGAACAAACATAAAAAAAACTCACGCACAAAGACAAAAAATCACATGAGAACGGAAAGAAAACAGCCATAAAGAATATTCTCATAAGAAGACGTTAGCTACAGGCACCATCATCTCATATTTTGGAGTCCCAACCTCATGTTATGTACTCTATATCGTATATTATACCTAATACTTTAGAGTCCCAACCTCATGCCATGTGCTCTATATATCTTATATTATACCTAATACTTTAGAGTCCCAAACTATATATCTTATACCTAATACTTTAGAGTCCCAACCTCATGTCATGTACTCTATATATCTTGTATTATACCTAATTCTTTAGAGTCCCAACCTCATGTCATGTACTCTATATATCTTATATTATACCTAATTCTTTAGATTCCCAACCTCATGTCATTTACTCTACATGTCTTATATTTTACCTAAATACTTTAGAGTCCCAACCTCATGTCATTTGCTCTATATATCTTATATTTTAAATAGATACTTTAGAGTCCCAACCTCATGTCATGTACTCATTGTATCTTAAACCTAACACTTTAGAGTCCCAACCTCATGCCATGTGCTCTATATATCTTATACCTAAATACTTTAGAGTCCCAACCTCATGTCATTTACTTTATATATCTTACATTATACCTAAATACTTTAGAGTCCCAACCTCATGTCATGTACTCTATGTATCTTATATTATACCAAAATACGTTTAGAGTCCCAACCTCATGTCATTTACTTTATACATCTTATATTTTACCTAAATACTTTAGAGTCCCAACCTCATGTCATGTACTCTATATATCTTATATTTTACCTAAATACTTTAGAGTCCCAACCTCATGCCATTTACTCTATATATCTCATATCACAGCTAACTTCCTCAATTCACCCCAACTCATTCCATCTTATCCAACCCAAAACGCCTCGAAACTCGACCAAATCACGGGGGCCATGTCACACGCGTATTAAGAAACCGGCAATAATGGTCTCGGAGAGAAAAACGGGGCGGAAAAGAAATGTAACACCGAGCGTTTAGGGAAGAAGGGAAGGCAATTAAGGGTCGGGAGGTGAAGGAGATAGGATAGTAAAAGATGGATTGAGAGAGAGAGAGAGAGAGAGAGAGAGAGAGAGAGAGAGAGCGAACGAGTTCCAAGGGCGAAGGCGTGATTCATTTCAAACAGTTTTGCCGAGGGACTTGGAATAGTTCTTTTAATGGTCGTCAGGGATTATGAAGGGATTTGTGTGTATATATATATGTATGACTATTTATCACATCACCGTGATTCATATACAATCAGAGCTACAAACCTTTAATGTCATTCACTCTACATAGTAATATATTTTCATATATGTTACCGAATATTTTTAGGTGATAATAAGTCCACCGTCCCGTGGGATCGAACCAGCGACGGACGGGAATCATACAGTGACACACTAACCAGTCGGCCATAGGTATAAATGAATACCATCTCCCATACCGTCGAACTCAGGTGTTTTGCGTTTGGAGACGATATCCCCACCTCTGCCATGTTGGCCGTGTAGTGCGTTTGTCGCATTTAGCCATATTATGACTATTTATCATCACCGTGATTCATATACAATAGCTACAAACGTCCTTTAATATCAATTCACTTTCGGAAGTAATATATTTTCATATATGTTACCGTGAATTTTAGGTGATAATAAGTCCACCGTCCCGTGGGATCGAACCAGCGACGGACTTTACAGTGACACACTAACCAGTCGGCCACAAGAGAGGTATAAATGAATACCATCTCCCATCAGCCCACCCGTCGAACTCAGGTGTTTTGCGTTTGGAGACGATATCCACCCACCTCTGCCATGTTGGCCGTGTAGTGCGTTTGTCGCACGTAGCCATATTATGACTGGTTCGATCCCACGGGACGGTGGACTTATTATCACCTAAAATTCCCTTATATATGAAAAAATATATTATACCTGAGGTAGAGTGAATTGATATTAGACGTTCCCAACCTCATTGTCATGAATACGGTGATGTGATAAATAGTCATATCTTACGTGCGATTAAACGCACTACACGGCCAACATTTGGATATCGTCTCCAAACGCAAAACACCTGAGTTCGACGGGTGGGCTGATGGGAGATATATTCATTTATACCAAAATACTTGGTTAGTCCCAACCTGATTCCCCGTCCGTCGCTATATATCGATACGGGACGGTGGACTTTTATCAGTCCTAACCCCCTTCGGTAACATATATGAAAATATATTACTTTATATATCTTATATTATAGGACGTTTAATAGCTTTCTGATTGTATATGAATCACGGTGATGTGATAAATAGTCATAATATGGCTACGTGCGACAAACGCACTACACGGCCAACATGGCAGAGGTGGGTGGATATCGTCTCCAAACGCAAAACACCTGAGTTCGACGGGTGGGCTGATGGGAGATGGTATTCATTTATACCTCTCTTGTGGCCGACTGGTTAGTGTGTCACTGTAAGTCCTGATTCCCCCGTCCGTCGCTGGTTCGATCCCACGGGACGGTGGACTTATTATCACCTAAAAATTCCCCTTCGGTAACATATATGAAAATATATTACTTCCGAGGGAGTGAATTGGATATTAAAGGACGTTTGTAGCTTTCTGATTGTATATGAATCACGGTGATGTGATAAATAGTCATAATATGGCTACGTGCGACAAACGCACTACACGGCCAACATGGCAGAGGTGGGTGGATATCGTCTCCAAACGCAAAACACCTGAGTTCGACGGGTGGGCTGATGGGAGATGGTATTCATTTATACCTCTCTTGTGGCCGACTGGTTAGTGTGTCACTGTAAGTCCTGATTCCCCGTCCGTCGCTGGTTCGATCCCACGGGACGGTGGACTTATTATCACCTAAAATTCCCCTTCGGTAACATATATGAAAATATATTACTTCCGAGGTAGAGTGAATTGGATATTAAAGGACGTTTGTAGCTTTCTGATTGTATATGAATCACGGTGATGTGATAAATAGTCATAATATGGCTACGTGCGACAAACGCACTACACGGCCAACATGGCAGAGGTGGGTGGATATCGTCTCCAAACGCAAAACACCTGAGTTCGACGGGTGGGCTGATGGGAGATGGTATTCATTTATACCTCTCTTGTGGCCGACTGGTTAGTGTGTCACTGTAAGTCCTGATTCCCCCGTCCGTCGCTGGTTCGATCCCACGGGACGGTGGACTTATTATCACCTAAAAATTCCCCTTCGGTAACATATATGAAAATATATTACTTCCGAGGTAGAGTGAATTGGATATTAAAGGACGTTTGTAGCTTTCTGATTATATATATGTATATATATATAGACATATACATATATATATATGTATATATACACACACACATATATATATATATATATTATAATTATATGTATTATATATATAATATATATACATATATATACATGTATAGTATATATATATTATATATTTATATATATATATATATATATATATATATATATATATATATATATATATATATATATATATATTATGAGTATATATGGGTGTGTGTGTGTGTGTGCGTGCGCCAATTGGAGATTACGATAAATAATATAACTTTTCCTTTTGAAAGTTTTCATTATGAGAAATTGATATGTAGAAAAAAAAAATCCTTATGAATGGCATTTATTTCGAAGCAAACGAATAGTTAGGATTTTAGATTTTCTGAAAGTTTATGGGTTAACCGTAGTAAGATTTTTTTTCTGTACCCAGTTCATGAACTCTTCGAATTATGCAGAGCATTATAATCTTTTAATGCTTATTTTTGTACCGGCAGTGTCAGCGGAATTCGTAATCAGGACTTTGCATGAAAAGTAGCTCATTAATTGACAACTGCGATCCAGACATTACCTGCTGTCGGAAATGATTTTTGGCAATAACATTGCGGACATATTCATTTTTGTTTGTTGATTACCATTTTCTTGTCATTCCTGCGCCATGTCTTTCTTCTTTTCTCAAGTAGCATTTTATTGTTTCTCTTTCGTCCTTTTTTTGGGATGTCCTCTTTTCCTTTTTGTTCAGAGATGCTTTCTAGAAGTTCCAATATGAATTTCAGACGGAGGGGGAAAGTGGTTATGACATGTGGTGTTAAAATATATATCTGAAAAATAAAAAAAAATCCTTAAGAGGTTTTATTGATTCCAGAAAAAAATTTAATATTAAAAAAAAGGACAGTAATAATAAAAACTAGACATGCAAGTAATTTTAAATTTTGAAGTTCTAATATGAATTCAAACGGAGAGGGAAAGTGATTATAACATGTGAAGTTAAAATATATATTTAAAAAAAAATCCATAAGAGGTTGTACTGAGTCCAGAAAAAAATTACTCAACATTAAAAAAGAGACAAATAATAATAAAAACTAAACATGAAAGATTTTAAGCCGTTTTCCATTCTGAAAAATAAACATGCAAGTAATTTTAGGGTTTGAAGAGTTTTCCATTCTAAAAGGTCTTATACTAAACGATTCTTCTGGGATGAGGTGCTTGGGGGAATCATATTAAAAGCCAGAACTCATATTTCCTAGATATTGTTCAAGGCAATGCAATAACAGTAAAGCTTTTAAAGCCTGCAACACCTGTTGCGAGATATTAAAATTCTCGAAGAACTAGGTTCATGACGGAACATTACGAAGGAAATTTGAATATGGAAATAAGAGGAAATTGCCAATAAGTTTTAAATTAAGGTCGCAGCTTTATAAGTAACAGGAGAAATTAAGTTTCCGTAGCGTCGTATGTTGATGTGATAATATGAAAACTGAGTCAGTTTAGAGATTGTACTGATTTCAAACCTAGGTTGAAGCTTAATAATAATTATTATCACCAGGTTTACTCGAGGTTAAATCGATTTATGATTTTTCTGATAAACTTGGGAAATCGATATAACTTGACTATACACACACACACACACACACACACACACACACACACACACACACACACACACAACTTAGAGATTGTACTAATTTCAAACCTAGGTTGAAGCTTAATAATAATTATTATCACCAGGTTTACTCGAGGTTAAATAGATTTATGATTTTTCTGATAAAACACACACACACAACTTAGAGATTGCGCTACTTTCAAACCTAAGTTGAAGCCTAATAAATTATTATTACCAATAGGTTTACTCGCGGTTAAATCGACTTATGATTTTCTGATAAACTTGGAAAATCGATATAACTTGACCACACACACACACACACACACACACACACACACACACACACACACACACACACACACACACACACACACACACACATACACAAAGATAAATGATTTTGTACCCCAAAACACTCATAACAGACACTACCAAGTGTGTGTTTATGAAAAACATAATAGTACATAGGATGATATTGTTACAAATTGATGTTCATTCAGCATTAACATTTTTTATTGTAATTTTTTGTCATTATTTTTGAAGTTCAAAAGGACTTTTATTTCCATTTGATGTGAGACTCTGGATTTCAAGTACTCAGTTGAGAGAAAAAATACTAAGATTTTCAATAGGTCAATATATATATATATATATATATATATATATATATATATATATATATATATATATATATAATACATATATATATATAGTATATATATATATATATATATATATATATATATATATATATATATATATAATTTTGTGTGTATGTGTGAGGGTGTGTGTGTGTGTGTGTGTGTGTATGTGTTTGTGTATTCAAGTATGCGTGCGCGCGCGTGCGTGTTGACGACATTAATCCGTCAGCATAAGAAAGAAAATGCCGAATCGCAATTCATTTGGTGGATTTTGCCACCCATTTCCAAAAGCAATGATTGCAGGTACTGTTTGCATTCCATAAACGGCTGCCGACGATCCACAGTATCCTATATCCTAAAAGTTCCTTTCTAAACAGAGACCGAATTGACAGGTCCTATCATAAGACTCATGTGGCGAATCGTCAAACCTTGTGGGTGGATGAAACACATTTTTATCTGGGGAAAGCGCTTTCTTTTCTGAACGATAATGACGGCGAAGAGAGAGAGAGAGAGAGAGAGAGAGAGAGAGAGAGAGAGAGAGAGAGAGAGAGAGAGAGAGAGAGAGAGAGAGAGTGTTAAGGACTCATTAACATTCATATTGAATTTGTGCTTATGGCTTCCATTTCGTCCAGTCAACGCGAACTGGAAAGAAAAACGATTTGGTCAATCTGAACCCATCCTGGGCTGACTGAGTCTGTAGTCCATTGGCATTTCTGATTGGTAATACGGAGAGGCTAACAGGGAATGCACATGCACACACATATATACACATACATATATATATATATATATATATATATATATATATATATATATATATATATATATATATTTAATAAGAAATAATGTATATATATAAGATAAATAATATATATCTATATATAATGCACACATACATACAACCATTGTCTCTTGTGTACTGTCGGTTAATTGGTTGTAATAAAGATAATTAATCTTCCGTTAACACAAATTAGCCCTAATGATATTTATAATTACACTCATATAACTCATTTTGTTGTGCATTTCATATTTGAGATTTTAAGAATCACTTTCATCCTTAAATATGGAAGGTACAAAAAAAAATTTTTTTTTGTTACGGTAATAATTATTTTTATGCCAAATATTAATTACTTGAATGTATTCAAGTTTAGCGTCCAAGTAAATTGTAAAGATGTAATAACTGAATAATAATTGGATGAAATAAAAAAAAAAAACTGGTGAAAAGTAAAACTTAAGTAGCTAAAGTATATACTCAGCGAACCGTGTAACTTGACTCTCTCTCTCTCTCTCTCTCTCTCTCTCTCTCTCTCTCTCTCTCTCTCTCTCCTTGCGCGTTGAGGCCGAAATTATCACAAATTCCAAGTGCTCGGAATGCTGTCCCATCACAGCGGCACGCTGCATTATCTCTTTGTTGCTTGGCTGTTCCCCATCATGGGCCTTTCCTGCAATTCTGTCCGTTTTCCAACGCTGGATTTAACGCTTTTTATTTTGCCTGGATTATTTTCGCTCCGACTATTTCACTTGCAAATAAAAGGAAGGTGAAAAAAGAAGCAGTGACTGTAGATTGATAGAGCTAAGTTCAGAGTTTAATGAGGTACGTGAAATGGGTATTTTCGAAGATTTGCATCTGATGAGAAAATATGCAGTTGAGACTTCACAGTTAAGGTGGCATTAAATTGAAACAAATTAAGGCAGTAATAGGAGGAAAAAACGAAAGAATAACTTTGAATTAATAGAGCGAAGAGGATAATTGAATGGATATTCTCCAAGACATGCATCTGATGATGAGATATGCACTCGGGACTTCGCAGTGCAGGTGGCATCATAATTAAGACAAATTAAGGCAGTAATAGAAGGCAAAAAATGAAAGAATAACTTTAAATTAATAGAGCAAAGAGGGTAATTGAATGGATATTTTCCAAGACATGTATCTGATGATAAAATATGCAGTTGAGACTTCACAGTGCAGGTGGCCTCAAAATTGAAACAAATTAAGACAGTAATAGAAGGAAAAAAAGAAAGAATGACTTTAAATAGAGTGAAGACGTTAATTGAATGATATTTTCCAAGACATTCATCTGGTGATAAAATATGCATTTGAGACTTCACAATGCAGGTGGCATCAAAATTGAGACAAATTAAGACAGTAATAGGAGGAAAATAAAAAAAAGAGAGGAACTTTAAAATAATAGAGCGAAGAAGGTAATTGAATGCAGTTGGCATCATAATTAAGATCAGTTAAGACAGGTATAGAGATTAAAAGTGTTTGTCATCATCTCAGAGTGCTGATTATGCTTTTAGTTCGTGGCACCTTGAAGAATATTTTTGCATTTCACTTTTCCAGACCTTCCCATGAATTCTTTCCATGGAACCGGACAAATACTTAATATTTCGGGTATTTCTTCGTCCCTATGAAGCAATTAAGAATCCGGACCATTAGCTAAATATGACGGATTTACCTTTTTGTAAGATATCGTGTCCGGATCCTGATTATCAGCAAAATTGGATGAGTTTAATCGTTGGCCTCTGACTAACCGTTTTGAAAACATTTAAAACTTCACACACATATTGTTAAGAAAAAATTCAACAAAACTACTAACAGGCGAAAGACACACTTCTCAAATGAAAATAAATTGAAATCCTAAATTATGACCTAATACCATTTATCAGTTAACAAAAACAAAAAGAAAATTGTAGCAGACAGTCGAAATAAAATAAAAAAAAAGAAAATTATACCAAAAGTACTAACAAATGAAAGATTCATTTCTCTGTAGAAAGTAAGTAGAAAACTGATTTAAGACTTAATACCTTTTTAAAAAATGCAACGGCATTTAGCCTACCATGTAGCAGACAGTCTAAATAAGACAAAGAGGAAAAAATAAAAAAGGAAATACTATTTTTTTTATTTCAACAGCATTTAGCCTACCACGTAGCAGAGAACCAAAATAAGATAGAGATTAAAAATAAAAATAAAAAGGAAAAAAACATAATATAAGAGCTAATTCTTTTTTATTTCAACATCATTTAGCCTATCACGTAGCAGACAGTCAAAATAAGATAGAGATTAAAGAGAAAAATTAAAAGAAAAACCAAATTTAAGAGCTAATACTTTTTTTTTATTGAAACAGCATTTAGCCTACCATGTAGCAGTCAAAATAAGATAGAGAGGGAAAAATAAAAAAAGGAAAAAAGTATTTTGGTTCTTGCTTTAATCGACAATTCCCGAGACAGTCCCGGCGGCATGTAATATGAATCAGACATTCATGAGTGTCAGGAAGTATTTTCGGCTTAATTAGCTGTGGGAATTTAATCTACATATAAATACACTAGTTTCAGGACATCTTGTGTTGCCGGGGAAGCCTTTACCCGAATGCGGTTTTTCATCTCTCTCTCTCTCTCTCTCTCTCTCTCTCTCTCTCTCTCTCTCTCTCTCTCGGGCATTATTCGCGCGTTGATGTAAAATAATTTTTTTCATCAAAGATTTTTTTTACCTAGGATTTTTTTTTTTATCTTACGTAAATGATTTACATGGTGCTTATTTTCATGTTTTGCTTCGTAATGCAACAAGTTTAGTTTGATGTAAAATAATTTTTTATCAAAGATTTTTTTTTATCAAAATTTTTTTACGTAAATGATTTACATGATGCTTATTTTTATGTTATACCTCGTAATGCAACAATTTTAGTTTGATGTAAATTTTTTTATCAAAGATTTTTTTATTAAGGATTTTGTTACGTAAATGATTTACATGATGCTTATTTTCATGTTATGCTTAATTTGCTGCAAGTTTACTTTGTTGATGTAAATTCTTTATTCAAAGATTTTCATTGCGATTTTTTTTTTATTTTATGTAAATGGTTTACATGATGCTTATTTTCATGTTTTACTTCATAATGCAGCAAGTTTAGTTTGTTGATGTAAATTTTTTTATCAAAGATTTTTTTTCATTGATAATTTTTATTTTTATTTTACATTAATAATATTACTCTGTTCTTATTTTGATGTTTTCTTTGTAATGATGTATGTTTTTTTTATCAGGAAATTTTTTTATTATATTTTTTTCACTTTGCGTAAATATTATACTCTGTTCTTATTTTGATGATTTACTCTGTAATGCTGTATGTTTTTCTTTTACAAAATCGCTAAAATCTAAATAATTTTGTTGTACTCATTAATCCCCCATTCATTCCATATGGAATATAATCCAGCATAAATCCGCCTGCCAAAGGATTAGTATTTTACCCTCAAGTTCTGGAATATCTAATAGGCGACTTCACTTTCTAATAAAAAAAAAGAATAAATTCATATCAAGGAATAAATAAATTCATACGCGCAAGAAAACATTCATTCCATGCAGAATTCAAATCCAGCATAAATCCGCCTGCCAAAGGATTAATATTCTACCCTCAATTTCCTGAAGATCTAGTTGACGACTTATGTTTCCGACGAAAAATAAATTCATATCAGATCCCAAGCCTTCTCAGGAAAGTGCTTGTTCATAACCCTCATTTCACAGGCCATACTGTGGTATCGCAACATACAGCCTGTACTAAAACCTCGTTCATTGACAGCGTTGGGTATATTGATACCCATAAGTTTAATAAACATTTAGGCTGCTTCAGAGGAACTTGTAAAATTCCCACCATATTTTTTTTTTCAGATTAATTCTTTATTTATCGACTATTCTTGTACTTATGAATTTTTCTATTTTTATTGATACCCATAAGTTTAATAAAAAAAAATTGTGCTGCTTCAGAGAACCTTGTACAATTGCCACCATATTTCTTTTTTTTTTCTTCAGATTAATTCTTTATTTATCGACTATTCTTGCACGTATGAATTTATTTATTTTTATTGATACTCATAAGCTCATGGAAATTTTTATTAAACTTACGAGTATCAATAAAAATAAATAAATTCATACGTGCAAGAATAGTCGATAAATAAAGAATTAATGTAAAAAAAAAAGAAATATGGTGGCAATTGTACAAGGTTCTCTGAAGGAGCACAAATTTTTTGTTTATTAAACTTATGGGTATTAATAAAAATAGAAAAATTCATAAGTGCAAGAATAGTCGACAGATAAAGAATTAATCTAAAAAAATGGTGACAGTTGCACAAGGTTCTCTGAAGCAGTACAATTTTTTTCTTATTAAACTTATGGGTATCAATAAAAATTGAAAAATTCGTAAGTGCAAGAATAGTCGATAGATAAGGAATTAATAAAAAAATATGGTGGAAATTTTACGAGTTCCTCTGAAGCAGCACAATTTTTTTCTTATTAAACTTATGGGTATCAATAAAAATAGAAAAATTCATAAGTGTAAGAATAGTCGATAGATAAGGAATTAATCTAAAAAAAAAGTGGTGGGAATTTTACAAGTTCCTCTGAAGCAGCCCAAATGTTTATCAAACTTATGGGTATCAATATACCCAACGCTCCGCAGTTTTCCAGCGAAGAGAATGAACGAGGTTTTAGTACAGGCTGTATGTTGCGATACCACAGTATGGCCTGTGAAATGAGGGTTAGGAACAAGTACTTTCCTTAGAAGGCTTGGGATCTGAATTGTGAAATTTTGCTCTAGAAGCGTGCCAAATGGTTGGTTAAGTAGCCCGGTAACTTACAGAAAAGCCCAAAGGGTGTAGGGACGTTGAGGGTTGGTATGGGCATTCTGAATGCTCTGTCGTTTTATCATTTAATTATTTGTATATTTATTTATTTAGTTATCCATTTATTTATTTATTTATTTATTTATTTATTTATTTATTTATTTATTTTTTGCTTTGCATTAGTTTTTACAGCATTGCTTCAAATTGCACGTTTTTCTCTTTGCTCTAAAGATATTTGACGATTTGGAAAAATAACGCCGTATATCTGAAATTTGAAACTTTAGTCTTATACTCGTGTTTCACACTTATTTTTACGAGATTAAATATTCATGCAGTTGCTGTGCCCAAGTTTTTAATGCCTAACTTTTCAACAGTGGTTAGTAATCCTTTACAGAAATAATGCTGCCTGAAAGATCACCCTCCAGTTACTAAAGTATAATCATTCTGCTGCTTCTTGGCTTTTGTGAATTGAACAGAAGCATAAAATTTCTTCTGAGAGACCTTTGGCAGTTTCTCATTCAAGAAACTTTAGGTGACATTTGTATCATTTTAGGAAAAGTATGTTGGATTATTTTATGTTCCGTCCATCGCAAAATTGGGTTGTTTATCGACGCAGTATATTATCAAACATTGTGGTTGTAAGTTACAAGGGAAATTGAATTGAAGTGAATTGAATATAGAATTTAGGACAGAGGCCAAGTACTGGGACCCGTGAAGTCATTCAGCGCTGAAACGGAAATAGACAGTAAAAGGTTTGAAAGGTGTAACAGGAGGAAAAACCTCAAAGCAGTTGCACTATGAATCAATTGTTAGGAGAGGGTGGAAAGTAAGATGGAAGAAAGAGAATATGAAAAGAAGGTTCAGTAAAAGGAACGAAAGAGGTTGCAGCTAGGGGCCGAAGGCATGCTGCAAAGAACCTTAAGTAGTGCCTACAGTGCACCGTGTGAGGTGCACTGACGACACTACCCCCCTACGGGTGATATCCAGTCTTGGTTAAAGAGTTCCCTTTATGTTTCGATGGTAAGTCAACTAGGAAATTTAACTGTTGCAATTCGCAGAGGAAATCTGAATTTCGTCTTGACGAAAAAATTGCGAAAATGCTACAGCGTTTAGGTCTGAACGAATTCACGCAGATACTTTCTCATGAGTGAAATGATCACAAGCGCTTGTGAGCCGTGCTGATAAAACGAAAACTTAATCGGATTACGAGAGATAAAAGAAACACTTAACCTATTCGATTAGGAACTAATTCGGTCAAATAACATGATTTCATTACTGGTTAAAGCGGAAATTGCATTAAGTAATTTCCATATATTTATGTTGGCTTTGCAGTTGGGAGATGATGCATATTCATTTATGTTTCATGCAGTCCACGGCTAATAATCTTGAAATTTTTTGCCGGTTCTGAAGGGAATTTGATATTCGTTCTCTTGCGCAGATACTGTGTATCACTGGTAAATCTATTTTTGTTAGAGGATGTACCCAAAAAAAGATTATATCCGTATTTATATTTTTGATTGTGATAGAGTTGCGTTATTATTATTATTATTTTGTCTTAATGTTCAAATACCAAAAATGGTCAAATGTATATATATATATATATATATATATATATATATATATATATATATATATATATATATATATATATATATATATATATATATATATATATATATATATATATATATATATATATATAAATATATATATATTTTATATATTATAACTTTAATCATATTTTCATCCATGTTATAATCATTAAAATGTGATGGCATTCTTTGTTACTTCTACTACTGAAAATGAAAATTATTATTATTATTATTATTATTATTATTATTATTATTATTATTTATTATTATTACCATAAAAACAATATTGTGAATGGTGCAACTCAGTCTAGAGCGCTCGGCTTGCATTATGCAAGGCCTTGGGCCGATTCCCAGCCTGTCTCCACCCGTCGACCTAGTTGTGAATGGGTACCAGAGTCTTCTGTGGGTCAGAGGCATGCCCCCAAGGTCAGCCTAGGTCATTGTATGATATGTGATTAACTACGACTTTGAACAACGATAATAACAGTAATTATTATTGACATAACAAGGGAAACGAATCCGCGATAGAAGTTTCCAGAGCAGTTCCCAAGCAGTTCCCAACATAAGGGCGACGTATCGTGAATTCCGTTCCCTCGGCGGAAAACAGGAATTAATGATGTTCCGTTCCCCTAATTACGGCTCCGCGCCGTCATTACGTTCATGGTAAGTGATGGAGAAAAAATTAATTAATATAATGACGTTGGTCCAATATCACACAATCTGCGTCCGCATTCTCCCGATGAGATGGCGCTTCGTGTGTTTGGAGTTTTCCGTTTTTTTTTTTTTTTTTTTTTTTTTCTCGCGTCGGTTTTTTGTCGTGCGTGGTTCGGGCCCCGGGAGAAAATTTTCATAATTTATTTTTTTCTTTGGTTATCCTGTAAAATTCTCGATGAATTTTGCCTTGGTTACTTAGAGTTTATATATATTTTTTTATACAATATTCATTGAGATTATTGTAAATGTGTGATTGTATTAAAGGGCGATTTATTATTATATTCAACATCATCACGCATAACTAAGACACCATTGGAATTTACTGTGTCTCGCTGAGCACTTATCTATAATGTCTATTTTGTTCCTTCTCTTTCTAGTCTAGCCAGTTACTTCCATCAGCATTTAAACGCATTTTCTGCTTACATATTCTCCCTTTTTTCTGTTCTTTTTGATATCTAAGTTATATCTTTCATATCTGCCGAGAATTAACCGGTCTTTCCATATCATGATAGGTCCCATATTCTTTGAATCACAAGTGTTTACTTGTTCCAGTGGTCAGGGTTGTTTTGGTATTAGTCGAAATATATGCTTTTTTTTGGCGTGTTACTTATGTTCATAAAACTCCATAAATTCTTATAGAAGTATATATTGTATAACGTTAGCATTCAAATCTGTGACAGTTGCTTTGAGGGCAGTGAACATATTCACATTAGGTAACGCAAAATTAGCTTCAGACCAACAAAATACTTAAACAAGCTGCCATACTGTAAACATTCACCTAAAAAACATAAACACAAGCCCTGTCAAAATATAAAAGACATCAGGGAATACCCTCAGAATGTGGTTTTAAGTCCCTTTTACGATTATGCTTCAAATCGAGTCTCTCCGAAGTCGGGAGGATCCCTGCGTCACCCCTTCGCACTTTCCGAAAGTTTGAGACGTTTGGCGGGAAAACTTTTTGGCGGCAAATGCGAGAGGATTATGGGACATAGGTGCGCCATTCTGTGGCCGGGTGGTCGACTGGAGGAGAACCGACTGATTCGTTCCATTGTGCGTTTCCTTACCTCCTCTTAACCTTCGTCTTTCTTGCGCTTTCGGTGTCGATTTTGTTCTGTTTCAGCCGTCAGAGACAAAGTTGGCCTTTTTCTTCTTCAGTATTTTCTTGTCTCAGGAAAATGAAAGGTGAGAAATGTCCCTCAGTTAAATCACAAAGATTAAGATGGGAACAGAAACATCTGTTGGTTATTCATTGTATTTCAGCTTAATTTAGGAGTCTTTGATCAGTAGCTTTCTCGTCACCTAAGGGAGAGGTTTTATAAGTTCGACCCCTGGGAGGGTACAGGCTGTTGGACACCGTTAAAAATACGTTGTGCTTATGTTGGTCTTGGCAGAGATTTATATGTGTACCTGGTAGATGGACGATTGTGGAGGTCACAGGCATGCTGACGCCTGACAATCATTTTCTTACTTGGAAAAGTGGGTATAACCAAAAGTATCTGTCTGTTCTATCATATATATATATATATATATATATATATATATATATATATATATATATATATATATATATATATATATATATATATATATATATATATATATATATATATATATATATCACACATTACCACAGGTGAAAAATAAGAAACAGGGTGTAGGTCTGACCGGTTTCGACTTTATTTCCAAGCCATTGACGAAGGACTGATACAGAGTATGAGACATCACAAAATATATACTACAAAAATAGTACTGACGAAGACATACACACCGTTAGAGACTCCATATCCCTACTCAGGCCGGTGTCGAGGTAGGATGTGGAGTCTCTAACGGTTGTGTATGTTCGTCAGTACTATTCTTGTAGTATATATATTTGTGATGTCTCATACTCTGTATCAGTCCTTCGTCAATGGCTTGAAATAAAGTCGAAACCGGTCAGGACCTACACCCTGCTTCTTATTTTTCACCCGTGGTAATGTGTGATAAATGAATCACGTACAAAAGTGATAATAATCATATATATATATATATATATATATATATATATATATATATATATATATGTATATATATATATATATATATATATATGTACATATATATATACATATATATATATATGTGTGTGTGTGTGTATATATATATGTGTGTTTGTGTGTGTGTGTGTGTGTAGAGAGAGAGAGAGAGAGAGAGCAATTAGTCACAGTTTCTCAGATAGTAATACTACAATTAACATTAATAGCAACGTGCAACAGGAGCAATAAAACTTTATTTTCTTCCTCGTAACATTTTACAGCAAAGTGAAACTCATCGAAAAATAATCATTTCATCCCATCGAAACTTATCGCACCGTATAATCAGTTTCAACGTCTTCAACATTTAGTTGGTACAGTTTGTTTTTTTTTTTTTTTTTTTAGTTAATGGGCCAATAAGGCCACTTTCACGGTTCGCTTCTGTCCTCTTCATTCATTAGGTTAACTTCCCTCCTGAACAACCCTTGAATCCTCCGAGGAATTAGGCGATTCTAGATAAGAACAACTTGTGTGGGTGAACTGGCTGGCTGCTCTTGGAGGTCTCCTCCACCCCCTCCCCGAGCCCTACCCCTGAGTCACCCCCGACCTCTGAGTTCTGTGAGACACCCTTCCTGGTCCCCGACCCCTAAGTCCCCACCCCTTTCCCAGTACTATTCCCCCACCCCCTGAGTTCCACCTGACCCCCTCCCCAGAGTCGCCCCTGACCTCCTCCCCAGTCGTCCCCACCCTCCCCAGTCCCCTGACCCCATCCCCAGAGTCCCCTGATCCCCACCCCAGAGTCCCCTCCCCTCCCCCAGAGTCCCCTGACCCCATCCCCAGTGGCCTCCCCCTCCCCAGAGTCCCCACCCGACCCCATCCCCAGTCGTCCCTGACTCTCTCCCCATTCCCCCGACCCCATCCCCAGTCGCCCCCTCCCCAAGATTCCCCCATTCCCCGACTACTCCCCAGTCACCCCCCGACCCCCTCCACACTCCCCATCCTCCGGAAAAGCAGTTACACAGCCAACCCCCACCCATCCCCTCCCGTCGGCCCCTCGGCCCCTCCTCTCCGTAAAACCGGTCTCACTGACACCCCACCCACCCACCCAACCCCCTCTTCCCTCACAACGGAATAAGAAATAATGGAAGATCTTTATTAAGCCGCGATATCGTTCCAAGAATCCGGAGTTTAATTCACTGTATTTTTTGAGTGAGATCAGTGGATGAAAGGGTACCCCTTCCCACCCCTCGTTTAATGAGCTTTGGCTATTTAGTTAACGGTATCTTTTTGTTGACCATCAAGTACTTCATTCGATGGGAGGTCATTTTTATTTAATTTTCCTTTTATTTCTCATGTTTTTTTTTTTTTTCGTTTCTTCACGAGCAACGAGAAGTGAGTTAAAGGCGTCTTGCTCAGCTGTTGCTGTGACCTACTGTATTTTGATTCGTTTTATGGAGTATATATATATATATATATATATATATATATATATATATATATATATATATATATATATATATATATATATATATATATATATATATATATGTTTCCTTTGAAATTCACTTGGAATAATCTTCACCGGTTAACCTGTGAAGTTTAACATTATTAATTATGAGAATTCAATAATCATTTCATCATCTAGGTACCTTTTTTTCGTTTAAATCTCCTAATTAGGATGAAGTCTAATGAGAAACCAACAGATGTTTCTGTTTCCGTACCAATCTTTGTAATTTAATTGGTGTGGTATTTTTACCCCCTTTCATTTTAAACAGCAAATCGTATCTTTTTTTAGATACAGGTAAACTGGTGGATGGGATTCTGAATTCTGCTGAAATTTGGATATACTTGGATGAACGGTTCCGATGGATTAATTACATGAAACGTGAATTATTATTATTATTTTTTTGCTTCTTTGTTTAAAGGAATTTCTCATTTTGTTGAACGTTATAATATAATTTATTGTGAACATTTTACAATCTACTATTCCTATATATACTGTACATTAAAGTATTTGTAGTTTTAAATTAAATTAAATTAGCCACGGAATATGCATAGTTAAATCTGTAAACCATTTTACATAAGATATTTAGACACCATTAAAAATGACAGTGTACACATTAATTCTGTAAACTGTTTACATAACAAGTCTCGATGCTTCATCCCGAAGCTTTCAAGAATTTTGTATCTTTGTGTCTTTATCTTAGCAGTTAATTTTTCTTTTAATGTATCGTAATTCAGTGTTGTATCTGGTTAACTGCAATTCACCAATGCAGGCATTGACACCTACAATAACGGTATGTTGCAATTTTCTCTTTCATTCGCTGAAAATCCAATTATAACAGATTTAGCATTTTGTGGGCACCTAATTAAACAGATATTATGAAAAATATTCTCACCAACCATAAAACAATTTCATTATTCATTTTGCAAAAAATACAAATTTTGATAGAATAATATCCTCATAATTTTGTGCATCACCGTTAATATTATTTCTTGCACCCAACGGACATAACAGTTCTCCTTGCACCTTTAATGATTCATTAACATTCTTATTCTTTATTTAGTAGTTTGTTCATTTATCTTTGTTTCGTAATAACTGATGTCCTCTTTCTGCATTTCATGGTATCTTTTGTAATTTCTTTAAAATGAACACCATGTTTTTTTGGAAGCTTGAATTTCGAGTCAGTGGCCGCTGCAGGCCTGTTCTATATGAATAGGGGTCATCTCCTGAATAATAATAATAATAATAATAATAATAATAATAATAATAATAATAATAATAATAATAATAATAATAATAAGTCTGTCCAATGAAGTTTGTTTGGGAGGTCTTCTTCCGAAGTAATAATAATAATAATAATAATAATAATAATAATAATAATAATAATAATAATAATAATAATAATAATAATAATAATAACAACTTTTTTGGAAGGAAATGCTTTATGTACGCATCGGTAGATAGTGTTCTTATATGGACTTATAAATTTCATCGACTTAACCTGGTACTGTGAATGGGAATATTTGATTACGATGAATTCATAGGAGATTAAGGAATTACCAGTTCTGCAAGTGACTTCAACTGGTGTAATATATAATGGTGCAATATACGATGATATCTAATTCTACTGGACTCAGTGTGGTGTGGCGACTGGAATGGAACTAATATTTAGGAATTACCTTTTTCTTGATGTAAAACAATTACTCCCCTTACCGTAAAACTGATTTACAATTTGCGTATTTTTATATACAGATAAATATACTTAAATATAAGTTGTGTAATGTTCGATTATGGCAAGCTAATAAAAGTCTGTCTCAGGTAGGACAGGTAGAACAATAATATTTATGACTTCCGGGAAGTCATAAATATTATGAATCATACAGTGTTTTATGACATCGTATTTTATAACATCATTCCAGGTTCCAGGCTTGCCTCATGTTATAAACTAAGTCAACCTTCATGGAAATTATCCAGTGACATTAAATTCCTTGAGCAACCATTTTAGCCAGGATTTTGTACTGGAAGTTCCAGATGAATCATAGGTTTTGAACTGAATTGAATACAGAATTTAGGTCGAAAACCAAGCACTGGGTCCTATGAGGTCATTCAGCGCTGAAAAAGGAAATTGACAGTAAAAGGTTTGAAAGGTGTAACAGGAGGAAAACCTCAAAGCAGTTGCACCATGAATCAATTGTTAGGAGACGGTGGAGGAAAGTAAGATGGAAGAACGATAATATGAAAGGAGGTACAGTAAAAGGAACGAAAGGGGTTGCAGCTAGGGGGCCGAAGCCGCGGCGCAAAGAACCTTCAGTAATGCCTACAGTGCACCGCATGAGGTGCACTGACGGCACTACCCCCTACGGGGTGAGTCATAGGCGTCCTCTGGTAATTTAGATAGCTTTGGGGCCGGGGGGTGTTGGAGGGACGGTATTTATGGCGATAATGAGTTGTGTCTGACTACACCGTAGGTCAAGACAATTAGGAACTCATCAAAAACTATTGGAGAACTTATTATTTCAATTTATA
Organism: Macrobrachium rosenbergii; assembly: GCF_040412425.1. Classification (NCBI taxonomy): domain Eukaryota; kingdom Metazoa; phylum Arthropoda; class Malacostraca; order Decapoda; family Palaemonidae; genus Macrobrachium; species Macrobrachium rosenbergii. The sequence goes on along the minus strand of NC_089762.1, from coordinate 47,587,899 downwards.
ACTGTCTCTGTGGAATCGGGAAATGATGACCATATAATGCAGGATCCTCATGTTAATTGTCATTTTTTTTTTTTGGCCTTAATAATATGCTTATAGATAATTTTTTTAGTAATGTCAGTCTGAAAATTATCGATTTTACTTCTAAAGTATTTTGAAAACGTCCAAATGATATAAAAATGTATATTTGTAAATTTTGAAGTAATTTATATAAACCTACAAAGTAAAATAATATTCATGTGGAAATTACATTTCAACATATTTTTTTATACTTCATACAGCTATCTGTTGCGTTTTTTAAATTTTTAGTCCGTATCTTTTCTCTATATTCCAGATTATATTTATTTTACTATAGGTGAAGGTCATTAAAAGCTTTTATATTAAGTAATTAAATGAGTTGGTTCGTCATCTTATCACATTTGTTAATGTTGAGATAGGTATTCACTGTTTCATTTCTATAAATACACTCATTTTGTATCTTTCAATCTATCTATCTCTCTCTCTCTATAATATATATATATATATATATATATATATATATATATATATATATATATATATATATATATATACATATACTGTATATATATATATATATGTACTGTTCAAAGCAAAAAGAATTCCATGCAATACTCCATCTCTCTCTCTCTCTCTCTCTCTCTCTCTCTCTCTCTCTCTCTCTCTCTCTCTCTATATATATATATATATATATAGAGAGAGAGAGAGAGAGAGAGAGAGAGAGAGAGAAAGAGAGAGGGTGTGTATTGCAGCATTTTTCCTTTTGCTTCCAACAGTACCCATACATGAATATTTATTTGACTCGCCTATTATAAATGACAACCCACCACTGTTAAACGTCCATTCTTCAAAACTAACTACGGCAACCGTGTCAAAAGAATGACATTAACGAGATGTTTAATAATCATTGGTAAAGAGATATTGACAATAACGCATTCCTGTGACAGTCAAATAATGATATTTGACAGTCATAAATATGCGGCGTTTCCAATGCAATACACTGAAATTAAAAGTAAATGTAATCGTAATTAAATGATAATGAGATTGACAAGTGGGGAATCCTTGCCTTAGACGTTGTCAGTCAACAAATAAAATATAAGAATAAGGATATGATAATAAACGTTTGTGAAAATATCTAATCAGCTGTCTTGACAGTTTTGGCCCCGTAGGGGGGTAACGCCATCAGTGCACCTCATGCGGTGCACTGTAGGCGTTACTTAAGGTTCTTTGCAGCGTCCCTTCGGCACCTAGCTGCAACCCCTTTCGTTCCTTTTACTGTACCTCCTTTCATATTCTCTTCTTCCATCTTACTTTTCTCAACCCTCTCCTAACAATTGATTCATGGTGCAACTGCTTTGAGGTTTTCCTCCTGTTACACCTTTCAGACCTTCTACTCTCAATTTCCGTTTCAGCGCTGAATGACCTCATAGGTCCCAGTGCTTGGCCTTTTAACCTAAATTCTATATTCAGTTCAGTTTAATTGAACTCACGGTTTTGGGATTTTAGGCAGGAGTTTGCATGAACGTAAAATGATAAAACTCTAAGACCTGATTATTTTCGCTAATCAAGAGGTGCTGACGATAATCCTTTACTGTTGTTCTATGTATTTGGGTTCTTGCCAATACAGTTGTCTGTCACATCAGTTGATGACTGCTTCAGTCGAGCCTTAATACATTAAAAAAATTCCATAGTTAAAGAATAAAAAGAGAGAGAGAGAGAGAGAGAGAGAGAGAGAGAGAGAGAGAGAGAGAGAGAGAGAGAGAGAGAGAGAGATTATTAAGGTGTTTAGTCAACCGACAGAATTTATAAGAAGTGGTACATCCGTCCAAGGCTTAGAGAGAGAGAGAGAGAGAGAGAGAGAGAGAGAGAGAGAGAGAGAGAGAGAGAGAGAGAGTTGATTAAATTGTGCAATGAACTGCCTCAAATGTGGTGCGGTAAATCTGTAAAGAGAGAGAGAGAGAGAGAGAGAGAGAGAGAGAGAGAGAGAGAGAGAGAGAGAGAGATTATTAAGGTGTTTAGTCAACCGACCGAATTTATAAGAAGTGGTACATCTGTCCAAGGCTTATTGAGAGAGAGAGAGAGAGAGAGAGAGAGAGAGAGAGAGAGAGAGAGAGAGAGAAGATGATTAAATTGTGCAATGAACTGCCTGAAATGTGGTGGTAAATCTGTCAGATGCTCACAGAGAGAGAGAGAGAGAGAGAGAGAGAGAGAGAGAGAGAGAGAGAGAGAGAGAGAGAGAAAGGAAAAGCGAGTTCATCAGAAAGTTTATCAATTGAGTCTTAGTTTTATTGCGCAATTACTTCATCTTTTCCCCTGGAAGTTTTAGCCCTTTAAAACTTTTCGTGATTTCCTTTATGAAAAAGGAGTTCGGCGAGTTTTCCTTCAGTTTCTGAACGAGGCCTCAGGGTGAATTGTCTATTATTCCTTTTATCGTTATTATATAGACTTCACTGAGGTATTTTGATGCTTTGTGCGTTGCCGTGTATAGACGCATTTAAATAGGTTTCCCTCGGATGTGTGGGCTGATTAGTTTTCCGTATTTTAAAGAGGCGGTGAGAGTGTGGATAGTACGTTAATTAGATTAGGTTTGTGTGTTGAATAGTTATTGCATAGTACGCACAAACTATATGAAGTATTTTATATATATATATATATATATATATATATATATATATATATATATATATATATATATATATATATATATATATATATATATATATATATATATATATATATATATATATATATATATATATATATATATATTTTGTATGTGTGTATGCTACCCTCAGCTTAGCTTATTAAAATTATATACTCATTTTATTTGGCTTAAGTTAGGTGCCTAACATTTTCCAATTTTCACTTATCTATTCCTTCTTATAATGATATATATATATATATATATATATATATATATATATATATATATATATATATGAAAAATTACCCTTGTCTTTTTATAGGCGAGAATTCCCAGGCGCCGGCTGGAATCTTTCGTTGAGACTTGTTAACGAGGTATAGTTAATTAGCCGCAGGTAGTTGCGGGATAGTGGGTAACCTTTACCCATCAGTCGCTATAATGAGATGATACTACTGGTGATCCGTTTTCTATAATTATTTTGACGAACCACCTTTTTTTATCCGTTTTCTATGACTTGGATGGACTTTTTGATCTGTTTTCTGTGACTGGTATGAAATTTTTATTTCTTTTATTCTTATTTTACTTTTGCCCGATTTTTAGTTTTCTCTTAGAGAAAACTATTGTGCCGGCTTTGTCTGTCCGTGTGCACGTTTTTCTGTCCGCACTTTTTGTGTGCGCCCTCAGATCTAAAAAACTACTGAGGCTAGAGGACTGCAAATTGATGTGTTGATCATCCACCCTCCAATCATTAAACATACCAAATTGCAGCCCTCTAGCCTCCGTAGTTTTTAATTTCATTTAAGGTTAAATTCAGCCATAATCGTGCTTCTGGCAACGATATAGGACTGGCCACGGCCGGGCCATGGTTAAAGTTTCATGGACCGCGGCTCATACAGCATTATACTGAGGCCACCGAAAGATCGATCTATTTTTGGTGACCTTGATGGTACGCTGTAGTGGCTGTACAGAAAACTCGATTGCGCCGAAGAAACTTCGGCGCAGTTTTTACTTGTTTATTCTTCGGTTTTATTACATGCTCTGTTTGTGACTGGCACTCAGACAAAGTAAATTTGTTTCTAGGTTTAATAAATATAATACCTAAAACTGATCTTCGTCAGGCTTCAGCCGTGTGGTAATTCCGTGAAGATTAGACCCTGGAAATGAGTCCCTGGAAATTAGGCCCTGGACATTGTGCGGCCAATTACGGCGGCCTACGTCTCTGCATGCCTAAATTGTAATGAAAATTGGCCTTAAAGTCTCATCTGTGATGTAATTAAAACCCAAATGTGGTTAATAACAAAGAACCACTCGAGTAATTACTCGGGACGGAGGGTCAAACCGGCGTTGCTCAAGTATGGAAACAAGAATTACTCTCTGATTTGTTATTCCAAGTTACTTACCGCCAGTACAAAAAGTTAATTACGTAATTAATTAGCTCTGAATGTAATGCGTGTGTATTTACGTAAAGGGAAGAGGAATTTCGACAAATATGCACGTTGTCTTACCTGGTGTCTCGTGATTATATTTAACCAGTAGAATTAAGGTTGTGAGTGATGAGTGCGGTATTTTCTTTATTTCTTTAGCTAAATAATGATTTTAGAGCTAAAGATATATATATATATATATATATATATATATATATATATATATATATATATATATATATATATATATATATATATATATATTACAGAAACCAAATTTTTCTATTAACTAGAGAGAAACGTTCCTTAAGAATAGGTTTGGAATTTTCCGTTATTATAAGTCAGGTCAACTGAGTATTATTAATTTCAGTAAATTCTGGTAAAATTCATTTCCTGATACGAATATTTTAAATAAAAAAATGTTAATAATTCATATGTTCTAGCACCTTAGGTATAATTACTGTGATTAGTTTCGAAAAGTGAGTTAATGTTCTCGGTATAATAGAAACCTTCTTCTTCTTCTTCTTCTTCTTCTTCTTCTTCTTCTTCTTCTTCTTCTTCTTCTTCTTCTTTCGACCTTATTAGTCCCATTGTATAGAAAGGTCGGCAGCTCGAGTGAACTTTCTCATTTACTTCTATTCCCTATATCTTCTTCCCCCAGTCCTACCTCACCCATATTCCTCCTCTCCACATCCATCCATCTGATCCACTGACGCCCCACACTCCTCCTCCTCCTCCTCCTCCTCCTCCTCCTCCCCCCATCACTGGCATGTTCTTGGCTCTCTTGATGGGTTCCACCTCCTCTCTTCTTATTACATGGCCACAGTACCTCAGACGAGCTTTCCTTAGCCTTCTCCTTCATTTTACATATACCAGAATTCTTCTTATATCTGGACTCTCCCTCCTTTCCAGTAGTGATGTTCCAGGATTCCATCTCACCTTCCTCATCTCGGTTCTTTCCAGCAGTCCCTCCTCTTTCCTCTGAAGTGCCCAAGTTTCTGCCCCATATAATAGTACGGGCGTGGTGACTCCTCTAAATCTTCAATTTGAGCCCTAATGGCATTTTCTTGTCTAAAACCACTCCAGTTACTTCGCTCCATTTTCGCCATGTTTCTTTCGCTCTCTGTCTCACTGCTTTCTCGGTACCTTCCTCCTCGCTTATTGTTAAATATAATAATAAAAACATGAAAGTCATCAATACTGTCACGTTGTTATCTGGTGTTGTTGCTTGCGTACTTTTGAAATTGAATACAAGGTGGCACTCGAGTTGAAAAGTCCTGATTATTGTTCAGTGGCGATGACTTTGGACCCGAAAGTAAATTTTTTTTTTTTGTGCCTCTCACTTGATAACCTTCCCCAAGGCAATATTGCATATGCATTGTTGTGCAACTTTGCCCGTGATCACTTCCCATGCACTTTAAAAAAAATTTTTTTGTTTTTTTTTTTTTTTTTTTTTTTAACTTATCAAGTTGTTTCCTAACATACATTTTACGCCTTTCCTCAATACTAGGTCGGTATAAAGCGAAGTATTGAAGGTTGTTTTATTTATTTATTTATTTTTTTATTTTTCTCAAGTTGTTTCCCAACATACATTTTACGCCTTTGCTCAATACTAGGTCAGCATACAGAGGTATTGAAGGTTGTCGTATATGCCTTTGCATCTTACTAATGTATGTTTAAGTCTGTTTGACAGTTCCACGTGACGGCCTAACCACGCCCTTCCCGTGTTTTGCTGCCTCGCGCGATTCTGTGGGGAGGGGGGTGGGGTTGCCCTCTCGCCCCGATGGTTTCCATGTCAGTGAGTGCCATTGGAAGCAGTCGTCTGCTAAACTGATGTCAGGTCATCTCCTTGTGGAGTTGCCGTCTCTTGATTATTTACTTATTTATTCTGTATTCAGGAGTTTGTGTTTCAGTTTGCCTGTTGCTCTGTGACCTATGACCTAAGTAGGTTAGTGATTTTCCAAAATTAAGTTTACGTTTTATATTTTCGTTTTAGTTTTCTGTAAAAGGAAACTATTGTGCCGGCTTTGTCTGTCCGTCCGCACTTTTTCTGTCCGCCTTCATATCTTAAAAACTTGTGAGGCTAGAGGGCTGCAAATTGGCATGTTGGTCATCCACCCTCCAATCATCAAACTTACCAAATTGCAGCCCTCTAGCCTCAGTAGTTCATATTTTATTTAAGGTTAAAGTTAGAATTAATCGTGCTTCTGGCAACGATATTGGACAGGCCACCACCGTGTGGTTAAAGTTTCATGGGCCGCGGTTCATACAGCATTATACCGAGACCACCGAAAGATAGATCTATTTTCGGTGGCCTAGATTATACGCTGTAGCGGCTGTACAGAAAACTTGATTGCGCCGAAGAAACTTCTGCGTATATTTAATATTAGTGTACCCACACTATCAGGAAGGGTTATAATAAACGAGATGACAAAGAAGACGATACTTATTATTCCAAAGCTCAGACCAAGATGTTATTTTCTTCGTACTTGTATAGTGGCCAGTGGTGAGAGAAGCTGGTCCCAGGGCTGGACGACGGTGATTTAAACATTGATTACTGTTGTTACACACAAAAATTATATGCAGAGAGAGGCAAGTTGTAGGGAAAGGTGATGACTATTGTTGTTACACACGAAAATGATATGCAGAGAGATGCAAGTTGTAGGAAAAGGTGATAAACAAATGAATATGAGATTAACACGTATTTCGAAGGTAATTGTACAAGGCAATGATTTAAAAAATCCTTATAATCCTTCAGCTCATGTTTACGTAATTTTCAATATGGCGAAATTTCATAAGCGCTCACCAGTTTTATGAGATGCTTTTGAAAATCGAAAGATGAATCAGCAGCCATTATTGACAGTTATGTGGCATTCGCCAAGTCAATTTCAAAATAGAATTATCACGAGATTCCTTTCCTCACATGATTTTTAAAATGCGTGTTTATGCAAGGCTCATAAATTCCATTGTTTTTCTTATCTTTTATGAAGTGTTGCTATACCGAGGTTCTCTCGTCATCGGATTTTTCTCATAACAAGCTGTTATACCTCCATGTTGATTGGGTTCACCTTTCAGTATCTATTTATAAACGGGCTAAACTTACACAGTGAAATATGTAAGTAAAATTTTGTCAGGCGTTCCCAGACATTATTATTATTATTATTATTATTATTATTACTATTATTATTATTATTATTATTATTATTATTATTATTATTATTATTATTGTGCTCAGGAATTCGTGAGGAATGATAATACCCCATTCAGTAGGTAGCTAGATTTTATCATACATTTTAGAATGGTTTTTATTATTATTATTATTATTATTATTATTATTATTATTATGCTCAGAAATTCATGAAGGGTGATAAAACCCCATTCAGTAGGTAGTTAAACTTTCTCGTATTATTATTATTATTATTATTATTATTATTATTATTATTATTATTATTATTATTATTATTATTATTCTCAGAAATTCATGAGGAATGATACATACCTGTTTAATAGATAACCGAACTTCCTCGTATTACAATGCCTATTTATGAGAAAAAAGAGATGTACAATACACTAAAGAATAATAGGTAAATAAAAATAACCAAATTGCCAAATAAATGACAAATAAAGACTCTTAATAGCTTTAACATCGAACTTCCATGCTCCATAGACACGTTCATTATTCAGTTCTCTTCAGCTAAAGGCAAGATGTAGGTTTTGTACAATCAGCGCGGAAATTAGATGTAAATAAGAATAAACAAAGAAGTTAAGTAATAATAATTATCGATAATCTTCGGACTTTCCAAATTACTTTTGCTATATTCAGCATCGAACTTCCTTCTGCTCCAAATACATATACACTATATATAATTCTCTTCAGGCAATGGCAAGATGTAGATTTTGTACAATCAACTGTAAAATAACATGTAAATCAAAATATACAAAAAACTAACCTACAATTTCAATAATTTCTAATTATGACTTATCTGAGTTCAACATCGAACTTTCTTACGCTCCGCAGACACAGACGCTATCCAATTTTTCATCTACTATGTGCTAGGGCGAATAATTTCCAAATTCCTTCAGGTGGCTCCAAAACGGCAGGTTGTTTCCCCCCGTCCAAGTAGGTCGTTTGCATAAACAAACCAGCTGTTCGTGAGAGAACACGCAAATAGACTCATAAACATTGCAGCCCTCTAGCCTCAGTAGTTCATATTTTATTTAAGGTTAAAGTTAGAATTAATCGTGCTTCTGGCAACGATATTGGACGAGGCCACCACCGTGTGGTTAAAGTTTCATGGGCCGCGGTTCATACAGCATTATACCGAGACCACCGAAAGATAGATCTATTTTCGGTGGCTAGATTATACGCTGTAGCGGCTGTACAGAAAAAACTTGATTGCGCCGAAGAAACTTCTGCGTATATTTAATATTAGTGTACCCACACTATCAGGAAGGGTTATAATAAACGAGATGACAAAGAAGACGATACTTATTATTCCAAAGCTCAGACCAAGATGTTATTTTCTTCGTACTTGTATAGTGGCCAGTGGTGAGAGAAGCTGGTCCCAGGGCTGGACGACGGTGATTTAAACATTGATTACTGTTGTTACACACAAAATTATATGCAGAGAGGCAAGTTGTAGGAAAGGTGATGACTATTGTTGTTACACACGAAAATGATATGCAGAGAGATGCAAGTTGTAGGAAAAGGTGATAAACAAATGAATATGAGATTAACACGTATTTCGAAGGTAATTGTACAAGGCAATGATTTAAAAAATCCTTATAATCCTTCAGTTCATGTTTACATAATTTTCAATATGGCGAAATTTCATAAGCGCTCACCAGTTTTATGAGATGCTTTTGAAAATCGAAAGATGAATCAGCAGCCATTATTGACAGTTATGTGACATTCGCCATGTCAATTTCAAAATAGAATTATCGCGAGATTCCTTTCCTCACGTGATTTTTAAAATGCATGTTTATGCAAGGCTCATAAATTCCATTGTTTTTCTTATCTTTTATGAAGTGTTGCTATACCGAGGTTCTCTCGTCATCGGATTTTTCTCATAACAAGCTGTTATACCTCCATGTTGATTGGGTTCACCTTTCAGTATCTATTTATAATCCGGCTAAACTTACACAGTGAAATATATAAGTAAAATTTTGTCAGGCGTTCCCAGACATTATTATTATTATTATTATTATTATTACTATTATTATTATTATTATTATTATTATTATTATTATTATTATTGTGCTCAGGAATTCGTGAGGAATGATAATACCCCATTCAGTAGGTAGCTAGATTTTATCATACATTTTAGAATGGTTTTTAGTATTATTATTATTATTATTATTATTATTATTATTATGCTCAGAAATTCATGAAGGGTGATAAAACCCCATTCAGTAGGTAGTTAAAC
>NC_089762.1:47555890-47573390 GCF_040412425.1 Macrobrachium rosenbergii | reverse complement strand
CATCTTAGCTACGTTCCATAATTTGTGTTCGTTTAAGTGGCAGCGATATGAAATTGGTATTACTAACATCTTAGTTATGTTAGTGAGGAGAGAGTGTCAATGTTCTGGTAAATCATATTCGCTAGAATTACTCATTTTATCATTAACCTAATTGAAAATGCAATGAAAAAATGATTGTCACTGACGTTTTCATTCATATTCCGTTTTAATCCAGGCGCAAAAGATTTGGTTTTATGTTGTCCATACATTATATTTATTCAGGTGACAAGCAATCAGCGTAACTGATAGTTCATTTACATTGAGGTTTTCTTTTGCCTGTTTTGGCATTGTGGGTGCATTCACATATTCCCAAAGACATCTCATATGGAAGTGCTTATGTCGAATAAGTTATATTAACATACATTTTCTTCCTTTTAAGATTTTTGACAGTTGAAATCGGAAGTTCTTTTATATGTGATTATGTATATGTGTATAATGATATAATTTTATGTATGTATATTCCCAAAGACATCTCATGTATGTATGTATATATATATATATATGAAATTATATATATGTATATATATATATATATATATATATATATATATATATATATATATATATATATATATATATATATATATATATATATATATATATATATATATATATATATATTTTATATATGACATCTTCCTTTCCTTTACTTATAACTGATAACTTCCTTTGTTCATGAAGGACGAGATGGTGTATATATTGAGAAACGAAAATGTTTTGGAGATATATTTTCGTAATTAGAATAAACTCTTAGCGCTTGCTATGATTTTTACATAATGTAAGTGGAGTTTGTACTTCTAAACTGTTAGATATCTGGCCGAAAAATTTAACACCATCATTCCCACAAAAATATTTTCACTCATTACGTGGTGATAAACGTCACGCCAAACATACATTTCAAAGTCACTTTCGTAAGCTATAACAGAGGATTAATTCCACTGGAGAGAGAGAGAGAGAGAGAGAGAGAGAGAGAGAGAGAGATCTCGCCCGGTAAATCACGGCCCAGGGGCTGTTGAAAAATTTAGAACTTGAGATTCTGACGTAAATTTCGTCGGTAACGGTTCCGACGGACACTTTTATTGCACCAACGCGACTTTTATGAGACTCCGGTCATTGGGAGTCGAATGGAGACCCGCCGTATGATTTCAGTCGAGCGGTTCTTCTTCTTCTTCTTCTTCTTCTTCTTCTTCTTCTTCTTCTTCTTCTTCTTCCGAGAGTTCCGATAACGTCAGATACTCGTCTCTCCTCATCGTCAAAGAATTCGACCCTTCGTGATTAGGACGGTTATTCCGCGTAAAATCGTTCGGAGATATATCGGGCGTCATTGGGCTGGGGTGGGGAAGATTTTGGGGGTGGGGGAGGAAGGGGGCGTTGGGGAATTCGTCCAGACTCTCCGGGCTTCATTAGTGCTTCGGGAGAAATACTTAGTTCTTTGAATATTTTTATTTGGGTGATGAGTCAACGCTGTCCATAATAGCAGTAGTTTAACTGTATGGTTTAGAGTTCAGCAAACGTAATTCATCAGAATTATCTTCATTTCTTTCCTCATCTGGGTCTAGGCTAAGTAGTGACAGGCGTTTCCAAAGTGTTGAAGAAATATAAGTTAAGAGGACGTTGCAGTTATTGCACATTTACACACACACACACACACACACACACATATATATATATTTGTGTTTGTGTTTTAAGTTCTAACTTTTGAAAAACAAATGCCATATCATATATATATATATATATATATATATATATATATATATATATATATATATATATATATATATATATATATATATATATATATATATAATAAGATATGGCATTTATTTTTCAATATATTATATGGAAAACAATAAGATATCTTTGTTTATAAGAAATTAGCATAACAACCATATGAAGCAATAAAGTCTACTCATTATGATTCGGTGTTCATTACCTTATAAACCTTATAAACATTATTTAGAAATTGCCTTAAGTAATGGATGGTACAACTTCGTGTAATCAGGTTTCATAACAAGAAAATGGAAGAAGCCTCCATAGTTTAGTAAGATACGGTTACTTGACATTAGAAAACCGATTGGTTCTGTCTCAGATTTATTTCCTCTTTAGCTATGTTTAATTTCCTTGCTTTCCATTCTGCCTGTTTGTTATTTTAACTCCTTCAAGCAAACCAGTGAGTCATAATTCTAAAATCTTAAAAGGATAACTCGTAGGATCTGATCTTTTGAAAAAGGTAAAGTTAATGGAGTTGGACAGCGTGGTGGGAATATACCAGAGGAAATGGTTGAAAGTTAAAGGCAAATATCAATGTATCTAAATCCAGAAAGATCCATTAAGGGCACTGTATTAAAGCGTAGCAGGTCGGGCACACTGTAAGCGATGCCCTAACAAAGTCATTCCTCACCATCAACCAGCTGGACAACTGGCTCTAGTCTATCCCATTTGTTTAAAGAAACAGCCTTGATGACCAATTTGGTGGGATGGTAATTGCATGTGGGAGGGTATACACGTGGAGGGTCAGGTGGAAGAGGGGGGGGGGGGACGGGTTATTTCGTTCTCAGTCATCTGGGACGCTTCGACTAACTTTATTCAGAGAGAGAGTGAGAGAGAACCCCCCACTCTCTCTCTCTCCCCTCTCTCTCTCTCTCTCTCTCTCTCTCTCTCTCTCTCTCTCTGGAAGAGAAAATGAACGGAAAATAAAAAGCTATATTACACATCCTAAGCTTTCATAATCTCTCTCTCTCTCTCTCTCTCTCTCTCTCTCTCTCTCTCTCTCTCTCTCTCTCTCTCTCTCTGGAAGAGAAAATAAACTCAAAATAAAAAGACACATTACACATCTTTAGCTTTCATAATCTCTCTCTCTCTCTCTCTCTCTCTCTCTCTCTCTCTCTCTCTCTCTCTCTCTGGAAGAGAAAATAAACCGAAAATAAAAAGATAAAAAGACACATACGCATCCTTAGCTCTCTCTCTCTCTCTCTCTCTCTCTCTCTCTCTCTCTCTCTCTCTCTCTCTCTCTGATAGGCGATTAGGTGGTATCTCGTTGCATGGAGGCGCGAGATAGCATTTCTTAAAGAGATTTTGCCATTTGTCTTCAAGTCGTTATTGTTATGACTGAGTCAAATCTTTATTAATTATTATGATTATTTTCATTGTACTTCATCTTCAGGTCGTTATTATTTTGATAGCAGCACTTCTCGAGTAATTATGATGATTATTTTTCTCTATTTACCAAGGCCTTTAATGGTCAGGGAATCTGGAAATATAATGTAATTGTGTACTATTGTGTTTCGAAAATTGTTAATTAACTGTTCTGTCATGTCATACAGACATTTCTTTTAATCATGAGGTTGGAAGAAACCCAAACATTCGAGTCAAAGTTACACACACAAATATATATATATATATATATATATATATATATATATATATATATATATATATATATATATATATATATATATATATATATCAATACATACTGTATATATATATATATATATATATATATATATATATATATATTATATATATATATATATATATATATATATATATATATATATATATATATATATATATATATATATATATATATATATAATTATATATAATATATATATATGGAAAATGCATAATTTCTATTCTAATGCAAATTCCAAGTTGCATTCCGATTGTTGTAACATTTATAAAATCCTAAATAATATTTAATATTGAACATTACTTTCCTTTAGGTTAAACTAATCAATATCGTCTTGAAACTCTTTTGTCCGTTGGTGAATCGAGGTAAAATTAGGGTCGGCAGTCGAAAAGAAATCCCAAATTCCATTTCGATTGTTGGGGCATAAAAAGAAAAAGGTAAAAAATGCGCCGAAGTTCCTTCGGCGCAATCGAGTTTTCTGTGCATCGTATAATCAAGGTCCCCGAAAATAGATATCTTTCGGCGGTCTCGGTATAATGCTGTATGAGCCGCGGCCTATGAAACTTTCAGCCACGGCCCTGTGGTGGCCTGTCCTATAGCGTTTCCAGACGCTAGATCATGGCTAACTTTAACCTTAAATTGAATAGAAACTACTGAGGCTAGAGGGCTGCAATTTGGAATGTTTGATGATTGGAGGGTGGATGATCAACATAACAATTTGCAGCCCTCTAGCCTCGGTAATATTTAAGATCTGAGGGCGGACAGAAAAAATGGGACTCACAGACAAAGCTGGCACGATAGTTTTCTTCTACAGAAAACTAAAAAATCGAAAATGATACCTGATATTATTAAACATTACATTCTTTTAGGTTTAAACTAATTAATATTACCTTGAAACTATTGTACGTTAGTAAACAGGTAAAATTAGGGTCGGCAGTCGAAAAGAAACTCTCAAATTACATTTCGATTGCCGGTGCATTGCAAGACCTTCAACGTGCAGAATGGAATGATAATTACGCAACTCGTGTGTCGGCATCATTACTCGTAATTGCGGAATTTTTTGTTGAATATGTACAATAACAGACTGTTATGAACTTGTAGATCCGGAGAAGTTAATTGGGACTGTTAGCTGCACCGGAGTGAATGAATATTCGTGCGTTGTGTAAGTCGAATGTCGCTTAGTTCGGCGCCCCCACTACCCATAAAAGCTGCGGGCGCCCCCTTACCCACCCATAAAAGCTGCTCCCCCCCCCGCCCTCGTCTCTCAATGACCTCTCTCTCTCTCTCTCTCTCTCTCTCTCTCTCTCTCTCTCTCTCTCTCGACAACACAAGTTTTTTTTTATATTTTTAGCTAATTATTTTTCAATTTGTCACCAGGCAATTCCATTTCGGTAAATTATTTCGGGGTTAAATTCTAGAAAATAATGGGGGGCCCAGTTTCTCTTCCGGACTGTTGACGTTAATTTCATTAGGCGCTGCGGTTGCAATGAAAATGTAATTGAAATAATTGCCAGTATCCCCGAGCCCATGCAAAGTAGAGACCTCCCCCCCCCAAAACCCCTTCCATCCCCTAACAATCTAGCTTCTTTGCCGAACTCTGTAAAGTAGCCAGTTTTCTGGGTGGACACTCTCCGGAAGTAATTATTTAACTGTTACGTAAACGGCAGGTTTCCCTCTAGTGATGAATTTGTAATGTATTTTGGTAATAATTCTGAATTTTAATTGTTGGTTCAAAGTAACTCTTTTGCTTTATTGTAAATAACTATGACATCCATTTCGTATTGAAAATTTTTTTTTTTTATATGAACCTTGAAATTCAAAAATGCCACCTGCATTACCTACAAGGCTATAGGAACCTTGATATTGACAAATGGAATACTACCAACAGAGTGCCAATCATGAAAGACTACCAGCTATATAAATGGTAGAAATGAACCTTGAAATTCAGAAATATACTTTGAGTAATTGTAGTATTCATTTTGTATTATCGCTGTTCATATTATATGCTTTTATATACTGTACATGTCTATAAAGTTGAGAGTGTCCCAAAGTTATATGATGATTAAAATAATAACTTTTAGCGAAGGCTAAATAGAATTAGGGAAAGCTCATTTAGCGTCTTGATTTATGTATGTATATGCTCTCTCTCTCTCTCTCTCTCTCTCTCTCTCTCTCTCTCTCTCTCTCTCTCTCTCTCTCTCTTACTCATGTATATATATATATATATATATATATATATATATATATATATATATATATATATATATATATATATATATATATATATATATATAATATATCTCTCTCTCTTACTCTATATATATTATATATATATATATATATATATACATTATATACTCTATATATATATATATATATATATATATATATATATATATATATATATATATATATATATATATATATATATATATATATATATATATATATATATGTGTGTGTGTGTGTGTGTGTGTGTGTGTGTGTGTGTGTGATTTTCATAAGACCGTGAGGAGACAATGAACATAATAAAGCATCCCCAAATTCCTATCATCGCTATTCATTATCAAGCTTGATCTGTTACACGACTCATGTATCCAGCAATGATAATCTTCTTCTTTCTCTGCCTGTATCCAGCGATAATGATCAAGGGAAGATAATGAGGAGGATTGAATCTCAAATGTTTAACAAGTCGACGAGGCGCAATGGGTAACCTACAAGATGAAATATTTTTACATTAATTATTGCTGGAAATCACGATTGGAAAGTCACTGACCTGTGTGTTTAATTCCTGTGGATTTCATTCCATGTGTCTCGAATAAGAACGTTTTCAAATTACAAGGGTACAGATCATTCTTGTTTTACATTACAGCGTTACAGATCATTATTGCCTTAAATTACAGGGTTAGAGGCCATTCTTGTTTTACATTGCAGGGTTACAGATCATTCTCGTTTTAAATTACAGGGTTACAGATCATTCATGTTTTAAATGATAGGTTTACAGATCATTATTGTTTTAATTTACAGGGTTACAGATCATTCTTCTTTTAATTGACAGGGTTACAGATCATTCTTGCTTTAAATGAAAGGGTTACGGACCATTCTTGTTTTAACTTCACAGAAAGTCTTGTAGAATTCGTTTTAGGCATCAAGGTTATGAACGGTTTTTAAATTACAGGGTAACAGATCATTCTTGTTTTCAGTTATAGGGTTACAGACCATTCATGTTTTAAATTACAAGGTAACAGGATTACAAATCACTCTTGTTTTAAATTACAGGGTCACAGAGTATTCTGGTTTTAAATTACAGGGTTACAGATCGCTCTTGTTTTAAATGACAGGGTTACAGATCATTCTTGTTTTAAATGACTTGGTTGCAGAGAATTCTTTTTTTTAAATGACAGGGTTACAGATAATTTTTGTTTTGAATTACTGGGTTACAAAGTATTCTTGTTTTAAATTACAGGGTTACAGATCATTCTTGTTTTAAATTACAGGGTTACAGATCATTTTTGTTTTAAATTACAGGGTTACAGATAATTTTGGTTTTAAATGACAGAGTTACAGATCATTCTTGTTTTAAATGGCAGGTTGCTGATCATTCTTGTTTTAAATGACAGGGTTACAGATCATTCTTGTTTTAAATTACAGGGTTACAGATAAATTTGGTTTTAAATGACAGAGATCATTCTTGTTTTAAATTACATGGTTACAGATCATTCTTGTTCTAAATTTTTAATCATTCCCGGTTTAAATGACAGGGTTACAGATCATTCTTGTTTTAAATTACAGGGTTACAGATAAATTTGGTTTTAAATGACAGGGTTACAGATCCTTCTTGTTCTAAATTACAGGGTTACAGATCATTCTTGTTCTAAATTACATGGTTACAGATCATTCTTGTTTTAAATTACATGGTTACAGATCATTCTCGGTTTAAATGACAGGGTTACGGATCATTCTTGTTTTAAATTACTTGGTTACAGATCACTCTTGTTTTAAATGACAGGGTTACAGATCATTCTTGTTTTAAATTACGTGGTTACAGATCATTCTTGTTTTAAATGACAGGGTTACAGATGATTCTTGCTTTAAATGACAGGGTTACAGATTATTTTGTTTTAAATGACAGGGTTACGGAGAATTCTTGTTTTGCATTACAGGGTTACTGATAATTCTTGTTTTTAATTCGCATCAAATCCTACAGAATTCATTCCAGGCATCTTGATTATGTACACTTTAAATTACAGGGTTACTGCTGATTTTCGTTTTATTTGGCCAGTGTTGAATAAATTAGACACTGCGTCTAAAGCATCGTATACAATAAACATGTTTATTTCGTTTCCATTGACACCTTTGCTGTAATTTTTTGTAACCTGGTCTTTCTCATTTCACCGTTTATTGGGTACTATCCAAGCGCTGGAAAGTGCGAGGGAACAACTTTCCTAAGTAAATGCAGCCTGTGTGGAGTTAATATTCTCGAGCAGCCAACTATCAATTTCGGGAAACAGACAACAGTTCCTCCGTAGAGAGAGAGAGAGAGAGAGAGAGAGAGAGAGAGAGAGAGAGAGAGAGAGAGAGAGAGAGAGAGAGAGAGAGAGAGAGAGCATGATTAATACTTGATGTTTCTGCCCTTATAGAGCGAGTAATGGGGAGACTGGCAGTCAAGTTTATAGGGTGGAGAGAGAGAGAGAGAGAGAGAGAGAGAGAGAGAGAGAGAGAGAGAGAACATGGTTAATATATATGATATATATATAATATATATATATATAATGGGAGAGAGAGAGAGAAGTTTATATAGAGAGAGAGAGAGAGAGAGAGAGAGAGAACAGAGATGAGCCCCAATAGAGCGAATAATGGGAGAGAGTGCAGCCAAGTTTATATATATATAGACAGAGAGAGAGAGAGAGAGAGAGAGAGAGAGAGAGAGAGAGAGAGAGAGATATATATATATATATATATATATATATATATATATATATATATATATATAATGGGAGACTGGCAGAGAGAGAGAGAGAGAGAGAGAGAGAGAGAGAGAGAGAGAGAGAACGTGGTTAATACTCGATGGCTGTGCTCTTAATAGAGCCAATATAATGGGGGCGACTGGCAGCCAAGTTTATACGCGGGGGCGGAACAGCGAAAGGGGAAATAACACACAGTATATTCCGGTTAAATATGCAAATGATTTTAGTGTCTGCGATGAAGTTGCTTTAATTGTTTCTCTTTCGGCGACTTGTTTTCGTGTCACGAAAGTTTCGTTTTTCATGCCGCTGGAATATTCGTGTTTTGACGTGCGTTCGCCGCTCGTGAGTTTGACGGGGTGAGAGAGAGAGAGAGAGAGAGTAGGGTTGATCAACGAATTTATGTTAGGATCTACGTGGGATAATATATTGTAGAATTTTAATTTTCGTAAGTTTGACGTCATGAGAGAGAGAGAGAGCGAGAGAGAGAGAAAGAGAGAGAGATTGAGCATCATAATAGTTAGAGTTTGAGAGAGAGAGAGAGAGAGAGAGAGAGAGGTGGTTAATGAACTAATTTTTGTCATGACCTACGTGGAATAATATATTGTAGAATTGTAATTTTCGTAAGTTTGAAGTTTGAGAGAGAGAGAGAGAGAGAGAGAGAGAGAGAGAGAGAGAGAGAGAGAGAGAGAGAGAGAGAGAGAGAGAGAGAGAGAGAGAGGTGGGTTGATGAACGAATTTTTGTTAGGGTCTACGTGGAATAATATATTATAGAATTATGATATTTTTTATTGCTCTGCTAATAGTATTATTTTACTCTTAGTAGTAGAAGTAGTACAATTTTGAATGATAAATGAAAGTTATTCATGTACTTAGATCATTCATTATTATGTTACTGGTACAAAGGTAATTATCTTTGAAGGTGGAGGTGTTAGCATTTCACCTTTCATTCCAGATCAGAAGAACCCAAATTAACATTCATATCTTCATATTATCATTCATATTTTAATGAATAATGATCTCAATAGCGTTTTCCTCTTTCTTTAAAATATATAGGACGGTTCTTTTCCTTTGTCAGTCATTTTGTGAACCTATAAATGCTGAAAGACATTACTATATAAAAGAATGTTTCTATCACTCTATTCTAGACCATCCCCCTAACAGAATTTCCTACCCTTAGCAAAAGTGTTTGTCCAAAACAGTTTCATTCCTCAGAGACACTGCATTTTTCTACTTCCCAGTCACCATCTATTCGTTTTAGGTGGGGAAAATAGTACCTGTTATCTGACTGCCACGGTTAAACGATGAAGATATTCGTTTCGTGTCAGCCCTTCGAGTTTATATTGCAACGCCTGTGTTGGCTGGTTGGTTTCAGATTAATTTGGCCACGTGATGGCAGCTCAGTCCCTTCATATATCAAGACGAACAAGGCTACTTTAACTGGGAGTTCGCAGCTGAAATTTCAAGATACAGAATATTTTTTCTAGAGTGTTATTGAGTGGAGGAACCACACACACACACACACACACACACACACACACACACACACACACACACACACACACACACACACACACATATATATATATAGAAATGTATTCATTCCATTAATTAAATAATAGGAAATAAAAAGTAAGATACAGACTATTTTTTCTAAAGTGTTATGGAGTGGACGAACCACATAGACAGAAACGTAATTCATTCTGTTGACGAAATGATAAGAAATGAAGACAGGTGTAGTGTCACAGGAAGCTAAAGACACGTGCATAGAGTAATTAACAACGGCACAGATCAAAGGAAACGCAAAGAAAGAATTTCATATACAGAAATTGAACTGTAAATGGTCAGAGAATTTGGCCTTGTTATTTTACTTTTTTTTATCTTTGGACGTGCGTTTCCGTCGGTGGCGTTTCATCATGTAAAGGGTTCTTTTTCTTTCGAAAAGGCAAAGGGTTGTTTTTCTTTCAGAAATGTGAAAGATTCTTTTTCCTTGAAAAAATGAAGAGGATTTTTTTCTTTCAAAAATTTAAAGGATTCTTATTTAAAAAAACATTAAGGATTCTTTTTTCTCTAAAAAATGTAAAGGATTTTTTATTTCAAAAATATAAAGCATTTTTTTTAAAACTTGTGAAGGATTCTTTTTATTCAAAAAATGTATAGGATTCTTTTTCTGCCAAAAATGTAAAGGATTATTTTTCTTTCAAAATTTTAAGGATTTTTATTTCAGAAACATAAAGGATTCTTTTTTCTTTCAAAAATATAAATGATTCTTTTTCTTTAAAATCTGCAGAGGATTCTTTTTTTAAATGTAAAGGATTATTTTTTCTTGCAGAAATGTAAAAAAAGTTAAAATTTAGAGGCTTCTTTTCCTTTAAAAAATTTAAACAATTCTTCTTCTTTCAAGAAATGTAGATGGCTGTACTGAAATGTAAAAGATTCATTTAAAAAAATGCAGACGATTCTTTTTCTTTCAAAAATTAATAAAAGATTTTTTTTTCCTTTCAAGAACGTTGCAATCACGATTCCTCCAAGCACCAATCCATGCCACTGGGGAAAAATAAAAATTCTGATAAATTATCAAGTGATTCCAGCGAACACAATTGGAAACCTTTGAATCCAAAGCGCCCAGCGGATCATAAATGTATATGCAAGGGAAATCCATTTACCGGCTGCCGTCCTTCCTGGATCTATACTCCTGGATCTATGCTCTTCTCTCCAATGTTGAGGGAGGTGGGGGCAGGGAGGGGGGAGGTGGCAGGGAGAATGGAGAGGACTTTGGAGATTATCTGTAATCTTCTTCGACATCGCATCGCATAAATTCTCGCAGCCGAATCGGTTACCTGTTTTGCTTTGATGCCGGTAGACAAATGTGCAACGTCATCTGCTGGGTATGTGGTCATTAGGATCAATTTGTAACGTTGGGTGGCTCTCGTAAGGGACGTAACTTCAATTATTTATTTTTCAAACCTAAGATCTCTTGAAATGGATGGGCATTTGCACCTCTTTAATGACTCTAATAATGTGTGGACATTGCATTTCATTATTGTGACTCTAACAATGTATGGGCATTTGCATTTCATTATTGTGACTTTCTAATAATGTATGGGCATTTGCAACTCTTTATTGTGACTCCCTAATAATGTTTGGGCATTTGCAGCTCTGTATTATGACTCTCTAATTATGTATGGGCATTTGCACTTCTTTATTGTGACTCTCTAATTATGTATGGGCATTTGCACCTCTTTATTGTGACTCTGTAATTATGTATGGGCATTTGCACCTCTTTATTGTGACTCTCTAATTATGTATGGGCATCTGCACCTCTTTAATGTGACTTTCTAATAATGTATGGGCATTTGCAACTCTTTATTTTGACTCTCTAATTATGTATGGGCATTTGCAACTCTCTACTGCCACTCTTTAATAACCATGTTTACATTCAATTTCATGTTTCTTTTCTTTTGCAATTTATATATTCGATTTTAATGGATAAGGACGTTGAAAAGGGAATGTATTCAGCCTTCGTATTTTTCAAAATTCTCAAACAAAGCTGTTACAAAATATTTTGCTTTGGAAAGAAGGCATCCCTGAAATGTGAGAAAAATAGTCTTAAGAATGTTTGCAAATTTTAATTCAAACACCGAACGTCCATTATCTTTGTGAAAAATAGTTGGTTTAAAATGTTATTGCTGCATTTCTAACTTATTTGTCTTGTCATATGGCTCTCTCTCTCTCTCTCTCTCTCTCTCTCTCTATATCTCTCTCTCTCTCTCTCTCTCTCTATATATATATATATATATGTATGTGTGTGTGTGTGTGTGTGTGTGTGTGTGTGTGTGTATCCCCGCAGGGGGGTAGGTGCTGTCAGTGCACCTCAAGTGGTGTACTGTAGACATTACTAAAGGCTGTTTGCAACGTCCCTTCGACCCCTAACTGCAGCCACTTTTTAGCATTTTCTTTATGTCTCTGTTCCCAATTCCTTTCTTCCGTCTTGCTGTCCAGCTATTTCCTCTCCCTCTTTCCACCTTCAGCACTGGATGGCTGAAAGTGCTCCAGTTCTTGGCCTTATAGTCACATTAATATATATATATATATATATATATATATATATATATATATATATATATATATATATATATATATATATATAATATATTTATCACATACAAAATTGTTCTGTGCAATACACAATTTTCTGTGCAATTAGAACTGCTAAAAGGACCTCATTGAAACTGGATGGTATCTAATGGAGTATTTATTCAGAAAACGTTACAAGCTTTCTTGGACAAGCAGTCCACATTATCAAGTATGCATACAGTCAGTGTGGACTGTTTGTCCTAGAAAGCTTGTAACTTTTTCTGAATAAATACTCCATTAGATACCATCCAGTTTGAATGAGGTCCTACATGTGTTGTATATATATTTTATTTATATTAAATATACTAAGCCACAAACATCGTTTAGTATATTTTCTGACAAAAGCATCCGTATTTTATCGTCGTTATCTGGAACCCATTCCTGTTCTCCTTGTCAAAAAGAATTTGTTAAATGATTCAGTAAATAAATTTCAAGCAACATTTTTCCAGAGATTCCTGTCAGAGATATTACGAGAGATGAAATAACTGGACGTTAAGAGTCTCTCTCTCTCTCTCTCTCTCTCTCTCTCTCTCTCTCTCTCTCTCTCTCTCTCTCTCTCTCGTGTGATGTACTATATAACATTATCCCTCAGTATTATAAGCCGTATCTTCCACGTCCTTCTGATATTACCTTGACAAATAGTCGCCATTTCTCTTCCGTTGCCTGTTGGGAGACCGTGGGTCCCGGTGTGACAATTTACTCCGTCTGAGGTTAATAAAGTTGGTATTTGTTACCCTGCCTTTGTTTCTAGCTTAAAATTTCAATGTGAATGTGCGAAGGAAATTAAAATGTTTGCATTGTGTGTTTAAGAACTCAGAGAAGAATAAATAAAGGCCCTTTTTTTCTTCATTCGTGAATGAAGCGAAGGTGCATAAATGCATCACTGCCCTAAAACAATTCATCTTGCATTTTATAAATTTATTTATGCTTTCATCCATTTGTTGATTTATTCATTAGCCCCTTTTAGTCTTTTTTTCTAGTAACCGATGCATTCTTTTTTTCCTGTTATCTTATGCAATATCTTTCAAATGGTTGTCACCATATTCGTTGGAATATTGTGACTTAAATTTGGAAGTCATTGGTTAGGGTTGATCCATATGAATAGGGTTTAACTTCCGAATAATAATAATAATAATAATAATAATAATAATAATAATAATAATAATAATAATAAAATAATAATATTAATCTTAAAGTTTGTATATATACATATGTATATATATATATATATATATATATATATATATATATATATATATATATATATATATATATATATATTATATAAATGCTATATAATATGTTTTTATATCTTATAAGATATATATATATCTATTCCCAGATTCAACCCGTGCAGAAAATAACATTATAAATGATATGGAAACAATCTTTCCTACATAAATAGATTTATTATCAAACTCAACCCTGGGGTAATGAATTCAAAGGAAAGATTCCTAAGCTGAGACCAAGTCCCTCTAATTCAAGATTTAATCTTACTCTGGCTAAAAGGCCCACTCAAAAGGCTGCCATTCCATCGGACTGTCTGTCTTAAAGTCAACCAGATACAGTAAAAACCACTAACTGCAAAGATTGCAGGGACCTTTTCTATAACCACAGCAATATAGACATCTGTTGAAAATCAAACAAATATAATATACAAATACATATATATATGATATATAATGAAAGTCTAAAATGCATGGTTAAAAACATCAAATCAGAACACAATAAAAATAGAATATATATAAATGATATATCCAATTCTTATATCATAAGTGTATATATATATATATAGTCCCACAGAAAAATTGCATTGTTACCTCTTTTCCTTCTAAAAACAAAGCCCGTCTGGTGATATCGCCTCTCTTAGATTATCAACCAGCCTCTTTTGGCATGACACAATCTCCATTTTTCTAAGGACCATTCATTTTTCTGCATTACTTACAACAAATAAGTTACCTGAAATGTTTATTAAGAAAAATAGTCTTCACATTTTGAAGGCCTTACCACCCATCTCTTTTTCATGTTCGAATATACACAGTAACTAAAATCGATTACTAATTTATATATATACTTACCATATATATATATATATATACGTTCGATCGTAAAAATGACATACATCATATTTCAGGCAAAAATCAACCCTGGGATAGCAGCTTTCGCGACGAGTGATCTCATTACTGAATTACATCATTATTTATTCGTGAAATCAACTCCCTCCCGAGATCTACGCCAGCGATGCTGTAGCGAACTTCTGTATTTGAACATTAATTTCAGTGAGTGGTCCATCTCTACATCGGTATCAGAGTAATCTCGCCTAAGTTTTTTCAGTGGCATGATGGCGGCTAGGACCATTCATTTTTCTGTCATCAATTTTTAATGTTAGGATAATGTTTATTCATTGTATTAGCTTTCCAGGTCTGCGCTTTTCATGTTAATTAACAATCGATTACTAAAGCTCTCTCTCTCTCTCATACTCTACATCGTTCGTACGTAAAATACAGAATCACAGAAGAAAAATAAAGAAGCTTTCGCGACGAGTGAAGAAGAATTACATCATTATTTAAGAAATCAACTCCCTCCCCGAGATCTACGCCAGCGAAGCGAAGAATTAACGTTAATTTCAGTGAGTCTCCATCTCTACATCGGTATCTCTCTCGCTCTCTTCTCTCTGGCGTCTGGCGAAGAAGTCAAAGATCAATTTTTAATGAGGATAAGAAGAATTGTATTAGCTGTCCAGGAAGCTCGTAAGAAAAACAAGAAGAAGAATTAACAACAATGAAGTCTCTCTCTCTCTCTCTCTCGAAGAAGAAGAAGAAGAAGAAGAAGAAGAAGAAGAAGAAGAATTAACAACGGTGAATCTCTCTCTCTCTCTCTCTCTCTCAGAAGAAGAAGAAGAATTAACAACGGTGAATATCTCTCTCTCTCTCTCTCTCTCTCTCTCTCTCAGAAGAAGAAGAATTAACAACGGTGAATCTCTCTCTCTCTCTCTCTCTCTCTCTCTCTCTCTCTCTCTCTCTCTCTCTCTCTCTCTCTCGCTCTCACGATATAAACAACCTACATAAGATGACGGAGATAATTCTAAACTCATTGTGTGACTTTTGACATTTTAATGATCTCTGAACTGTGCACAGTATTCTTGGAAGCAAGCAGTGAAGTGTATGAAACATGAGTTATAAAAAGATCTTCAGATCTGTATAAACATTAACAACAAAATCATTTTTACAGGCATTTTACAACTGTAATTTTTTTCTTTGATGTTTGTCTGAGACTCAGTTATTTGCATATCGAAGAAAAAGTATTTCCTTTACTTTCCCTTAGATTAAGAGAAATAAAAGTGTAGTTTCTGTATGGGGTAAGAGAAATAAAAGTGCAGTTTCTGTATTTGGTAAGAGAAATAAAAGTGCAGTTTCTGTATGGGGTAAGAGAAATAAAAGTGCAGTTTCATATGGGGTAAGAGAAATAAAAGTGCTGTTTCTGTATGGGGTAAGAGAAATAAAAGTGCAGTTTCTGTATTTGGTAAGAGAAATAAAATTACAGTTTCTGTATGGGGTAAGAGAAATAAAAGTGCAGTTTCTGTATGGGTAAGAGAAATAAAAGTGCAGTTTCTGTATGGGGTAAGAGAAATAAAAGTGCAGTTTCTGTATGGGGTAAGAGAAATAAAAGTGCAGTTTCTGTATGGGGTAAGAGAAATAAAAGTGCAGTTTCTGCATGGGGCAAGAGAAATGAAAGTGCAGTTTCTCTATGAGGTTAGAGAAATAAAAGTGCAATTTTAGTATGGGGTAAGAGAAATAAAATTACAGTTTCTGTATGGGGTAAGAGAAATAAAAGTGCAGTTTCTGTATGGGGTTAGAGAAATAAAAGTGCAGTTTCTGTATGGGGTAAGAGAAATAAAAGTGCAGTTTCTGTATGGGGTTAGAGAAATAAAAGTGCAGTTTCTGTATTTGGTAAGAGAAATAAAAGTGCAGTTCCTGCATGGAGTAAGAGAAATAAAAGTGCAGTTTCTGTATGGGGCGACTGCTTGTTTAAACAAACGTCATTATGTTGCAGATCTTGCACATGAAATGGAAAGATCCACAAACTATTAGGAATATGAATATAAATATTATGGGGAAAATATGGCTGAACGCGAGTGCCTTTGTCTGGAAGTATTGTGTTCTCTAGACATCAAAAAGAGCCGCTTCTTTTGATGTGGATATGTAATAGTGAAGAAAGAAGCAGGATTCTCTTCATAGAATTATATATATATATATATATATATATATATATATATATATATATATATATATATATATAATAGTATATATATATAATAGTATGACAATAGTTAATATTACTTGACCTAGCTGATCAGAACGTAGCAGCGTTGCGTGCTTGGCACAGTCTTTGGAAAGTGTGCTTGTGTAAGTGTACACACTTCTACAATCAGTAGTATGCACTTTTACTATAATCAGCATGCAAGTCTTTGATCCAGAAAGGGGTGTGCTTGCTTGCTTGCATGCACGCTCCTGCATGTGAATGGCCGTGAGCATACATATCTCCTCCCTCCAGGAACTCGGGCTCTCGTGAAATTAGCAAGAACAGGTCTCACTGTACCTCACCTTGCTTACGAGAGGTTTCCGTTTCATGCAACGAGAGAGAGAGAGAGAGAGAGAGAGAGAGAGAGAGAGAGAAATGACTGTGTATGGAAAGTGTATATCTGTGTTATTTTCCTTTTTTTGTCTTCTTTTTCTTCTTCTTCTTCTTCCTCTTCTTCTTCTTCTTCTTCTTCTTCTTCTTCTTCTTCTTCTTCGAGAGAGAGAGAGAGAGAGAGAGAGAGAGAGAGAGAGAGAGAGAGAGAGAGAGAGAGGAGAGAGAGAAAGGACTGTGTGCAAGTTATATATATATATTTGTTTTATTTTCCCTGTCTTCTTCTTCTTCTTCTTCTTCTTCTTCTTCTTCT
>NC_089762.1:47530890-47553390 GCF_040412425.1 Macrobrachium rosenbergii | reverse complement strand
CTTCTTCCTCTTGAGAGAGAGAGAGAGAGAGAGAGAGAGAGAGAGAGAGAACAAACGAACAAACCGTACCGGGTTTTTCTCTCCGCGTCATATTTTCGTTTATCTGTCCCGTGGCCCGGGTGGTTGGGGGGGGGGGGAAGCGCCCCCGCAGAGCATCTGCGGTGTTTATTATTTGAGTATCGGTTTCCTCGTATCGTGCAAATCAGGTTTCCGGCTGACGCGTTCCAGACGAGTCTCGCCGCGTTCATTTCCTTAAAGATGTTGCAGAATAGCGCTGCGGACTTAACTCTGCAGTAAAGCAATACTAAAAATGAGTTTCCAGATCATTATTGTTAATTCTATTATATTATTCATGACTTGTACAGTTTTTTTATTGTTTATGAGGCATTAATTTTATTGTTTATAATATTAGAGTGACGTTCTAATAATAGAGTTTTTAGTTCATTAAAATTAATATCATTATTTTTCGTTTTCATTACTTATATAATATTCATTGTTTCTTATGCATTGTTTTTATAGTGTTTATATTAGAGTCACGAATTTATAATAAGGTGATTTTGGTTCATTATCGTTATTACTATTATTTTTTCATTACTTGTATAATTATTTCTTACCCTTTCAATTAACAGTCTTTATCTGTCATCCATTATTGATGTCTTTCGTTTGGCACTTTTCTTGGTGTGATTATCTTATTTTGTGATGTTAGGAAAATAGCCTTAATTCCTGCATATTGGGATTTTTCCCATTTATATAGGACTGCATATAGTTATTCGTAGTTATTATTTCCACTTTTATACAGAAGTACACAAGATAATGTGAACTCCTTTATTTATTATTTGATTACATTCGCATTTTATTTTATCAGAGTTGTTTTGCGGAAATCATTCTTTGTTGTAACTGTGACCCGAATTTCTCCTGAGATATCTGCAGACCGTTACTTTTCATTTTGCCTCTGCACGGACGGAATAAAGATTACATGGCGATATAGCTGTGTTGTTTTCATACCTGCATAAAAAAAATATAGGGTTACTTTAATCCCCCGCAATTCGTCACGTGTCCGTTTTTCACGCAAATCCATTCGTCTTCTCCCATAAGCAAATCGCCGTAGGGGGATAGAGCGGTCATTGCTCCCGTGGTGGCCTATCCTATATCGTTGCCAGAAGCACGATGATAGGTAACTTTAACTTTAAATGAAATAAAAATTGCTAAGTCTAGAGGGCTGCAATTTGGTATGTTTGATGATTGGAGGGTGGATGATCAACATGCCAATTTGCAACCCTCTAGCCTCAGTAGTTTTTAAGATCTGAGGACGGAGAGAAAAAGTGCAGACAAAAAATGTGCGGACAGAAAGAAGCGCGGACAGAATAAAGTGCGGACGGACAGACAAGGCAGGCACAATAGTTTTATCATTTATCATTTATCTCTTGCAAAGATTTTTAGTGACGTCTGCTGATGTAACCTTTGTTCAAACAACATTTTGGTGAGATTATTTTCTTCATTAAATAATATATTAATTTCTGTCACTAAAAGCTCGAGGTGTTTTGTAAAGTTAACAGTTGCAGAAATTATATCAATATTATCTTTTTCTATTAATTCTTACTGTTATTTTGTCAAGAGGAATCTTTTAAGATTTATTATTTCATTATTGTATGATACATGTCAAGTTTAAAATCATGTGCATTATTACTTTTTGATATACTACTGAAGTAATCGCTCAAGTCCTTGTTTTTTAATTTGAAAATGTCAAAGAGAAATATATAATAGATATGTTTTAGGTTGAAAAAGATATGACTCGTTATTTATTCTGTCAAATCATACTTGGATAATATTTAATCAGTATATATATTTGTATGTATATATATATATATATATATAAATATATTTATGTAAATAAAAAAAATATATATATATGTGTATATGTATATATTTTATATATATAAATAATTATATATTTATGTAAACAAATGTGTATATATACATTTTTATATATATATATATATATATATATATATATATATATATATATATATATATAATATATATATTATATATATATATGTAAATAAACACACACATGTATATATATATATATATATATATATATATATGTATATATATATATATATATATATATATATATATATATATATATATATATATATATATATATATATATATATATATATATATATATATATATATATATATATATATATATATATATATATATATATAGAGAGAGAGAGAGAGAGAGAGAGAGAGAGAGATATGTGTGTTTATGTAGGTATAAGATCGCATAAACATTGTTGCTGCCAATAATAAAAGGTAGAAAGCCCCCCACCTCCCCCCAAAAAAAAAAAAAAAAAGACAATAAATAAAAAAAAAGGCTGGACAAAAAAACCTGATATGGAAATCGCTCCTAAACAGACCAACCTCGCTTCCAAAAAAAAAAAAAACTAAAATTAAAAAAATTAAAAATACAAAAAAAAAAAGCATGACAC
The DNA here is from genome assembly GCF_040412425.1 of Macrobrachium rosenbergii. Classification (NCBI taxonomy): domain Eukaryota; kingdom Metazoa; phylum Arthropoda; class Malacostraca; order Decapoda; family Palaemonidae; genus Macrobrachium; species Macrobrachium rosenbergii. Next base: position 47,550,889 of record NC_089762.1, on the reverse strand, counting down.
CTCTCATGCATTGCCGCCAGCGATAAGCGTTCCTCTGTTAGTTCCTGTCCGAGTCCTCTTGCTTATCACTCTGATATCGCTCGCATTTTTATGCAGAGTGATGGACGCCGATGTCCAGTGATTAGCGAGAGATATTGCGCCAAAGGCATTGATAAGTCAGGCCGATATTTCTTTGCGCGTCTCATTTGCATCCGATGGACAGGGCTGAAATACGTTTCTCTATTTATAGGTCGACTGTTTTTTTTTTTTAGGCTACTGAGGTAGACACTATGGTATTGCGTGTCCGTCACAAGTAAATTCAAGTCATTTTTCCTGATGTTGATGTCTGGGAAGGCTTATGGGATTGGAGAGAGAGAGAGAGAGAGACAGAGAGACAGAGTATTGTTTACAAAATCGGTAAAAAGGAATTCGTGTACCTTGGTAAAATCCGTACTGGCTGTGTATCATTATATATTATGATATAGTGTAAAACACACATACACTTGCGCACACACATACACACTCACACAAAACACACATAGAAACACATTACATTTATACATTTATACATATATATATACATTATATATATTATATATATATATATATATATATATATATATATATATATATATATATATATATATATATATATATATATATATATATATATATATACTGTATTATATTAGTGGCGCAACATAGGTGCATGCTGGGGATCGACAGACTGCAGATGAACAGTCTACCCAGGTGTATAAAGCAACTGATCTTATGGAAGTTTTTGCACGTTGGGTTCATCCATGATTCTGCAGTTAAACTATGAACATTCCATTAACTATTGCGTCGTTTTTCCGTTCATCTCTTGGGCCAATATGTCTAATTTGGTAATTTGTCAAAAATTACGAACAGGGTTTGTCATTACGTGAATAACAGCAATTTGTTTTGTGTTTGCTCATTGCTAGAGTGTTGATTTTTTAGCTTTATTATATATAACATCCGGTGCATGTGCATAATAACTAACGTATTTTTAGGCCATAACGCAAAGATCGTAAGTTGTTTGTTTACATAACATTTAATCTCTTGTGGCGCCATCTGTCTGTGCTTTTCGTAACTACGACATATGACAAACAAAAAATCACAGAAGCTTCGACTAGATTAATTATGATAACAATCGTTCGATTCTGATGATAATATCTGTCCGATAAAAGCGATTTAAGAGTAAATACCCCTTTGCCCGTTCCCCCCCCCCCAACTATAATAATACAGATGGGTTTGGAAAAAGTCAAACTAAAATGGGAAAAGAAGCAGATTATCAGATAATTCATTGAAAAATAGACCCTAATCAACAGTGGTAATTAAAGTGATTGCATCCCAACCTAAACTTTCTTATTCCAGTCCAAATTAACCTACAGCGTGGCATCATTCCTGACCGATTCCCTTAGCGGAAGATTTGGCTAAGGGAATCGGTGCACTGTAGGCATTGCTAATAAAGGTTCTTTGCAGCGTTCCTTCGGCCCCTAGCTGCAACCCCTTTCGTTCCTTTACTGCACCTCCATTCATATTCTCTTTCTTTCATCTTGCTATCCACCCTCTCCTAATAATTATTTCATAGTGCAACTGCTTTGAGGTTTTCCTCCTGCTACACCTTTCAAACCTACCTACTCTTAATTTCCTTTCCAGCGCTGAATGACCTCATAGGTCCCAATGCTTGGCCTTTGACCTAAACTCTGTATTCCATTCCATTCCATTCTCTACCCAAAGCAATTTCCATTGGTTAGTGTCATTGAGGTTTACGAAGGCGTCAGAGAGAAGATGGCTGATCGTAATAGTAATTTAAGTCTGAAAAATAATCCGCACTGGATATGGCGACTTGAGTAAAATAGACAAAAGTCATATTTTTTTGCGTCATGTCAATATCTCGGTAATTATATTTGCTGTGAAATGCAAATGGAAAAGTTATGTTTCTTAATGTCGTCTTCTGGATCTAGCTGAAACTACTAGCTGAAACTATAATGATATAGAAAGTTAATGGTTTATGAGTTCTCGTGGTCGATACGTATTCATAAAAATCATACTTTTTTGAGCAGCCAAGGTTTGTTAGTTAACAAACACATTTATTTATTTACTTAGTTATTTCTTTATTTGCTTTTAGTTTCCCTCCGTTTCCCTTACTTTCTGTCTCTCCTGCCTACGACATATTTATTTATTTATTTATTTATTTAGTTATTTCTTTATTTGTTTTTAGTTTCCCTCCGTTTCCCTTATTTTCTGTCTCTTATGCCTACTGCATATTTATTTATTTATTTTGTTATTTCTTTATTTGTTTTTAGTTTCCCTCCGTTTCCCTTACTTTCTGTCTCTCCTGCCTACGATATGTTTCCACAAAGTATTTGAAGATACATTTTCCCTGTATAACACCTACAGTGGAACATAACTTTGAACTTTAGAGCAACCTCATACCATAATATGATCTACAGCTCATTTTCGGCGACGGTGACCTTTCTTGATGTAACGTCAGGTAAAAGCAAAGTTCAAAACGACCAAAAAAAAAAAAAAGGGGGTGGGGGAGGAAGGCCAGTTCGTTTTTACACTAGTATCGCTGTGGGCTCAGAGCAAATGTGCAGTGGAAAGGGTTTTGCTCTGCGAATCTGTGGCCTCAGGAAAACGCAGAGACGGGAGAAATTAGAACCTGCGAATTGAACTGCGTTTTGTTTTACAGGTCATAGGTCGTTGGTGAGACCTTAACGAGTCGCTTACTATAATAATAGAGGGATTAGAATTGAGAAGATTTATGCGGATCGGTTTTCGTTTTGATATTTCTGGTCCTGGTATAGGGTTAGTGTCGTGGAACATTTTTTTTATGCAACTATAATACATGAGTAAATAAATACGTGTATAAATAAAAAAATTATATTTATATATATACATATATATATATATATATATATATATTATTATTTATATATATTTACTGCAAATGTTTATCCCATAATTATATAAACATCTGTACCAAAAAATCGAGGCATTGAAAAAATAATATACTACATAAACGACTTACAGAGCATGGAATCATCATCATGAGAACCCATAAGCCTGAACGTAAAACGCTAAAGTACTTATTAATGTAAATCCTGGATGATCTTACGTTTATCACTAAGCTTGCTTTGAGCAGCTGAGAACATACGGATTTATCGAGCCATCATTTTACAGAAATAGCCGATGACATTAACTGTTCATTGTTGTTGTTTGACCTTTGTTGAATATTTAGGAAGCGTCTGATCTGTAGAGGTGAATGATGATGTGATTCTCTCTCTCTCTCTCTCTCTCTCTCTCTCTCTCTCTCTCTCTCTCTCTCTCTCTCTCTCTCTCTGTGTACATAAAACCACACACACATGGACGTACCCACCCATGCACGCGTGGATGCATACTATATATACATAGGCACACATATACATATATAAACATATATATATGTATATATATATATATATATATATATATATATATATATATATATATATATATATATATATATATATATATATATATATATATATATATTATATTTATATATATATATATATATTTATATACTATATATATGGGTGCATACTATATATATACACATACATTATATATATATATATATATATATATATATATATATATATATATATATATATGTATGTATATGTATATATGTTCATGTATATATATTTACATTTTTATAAATTGTTTATTATTTACATTTATAAGACGGAGACATGGTTTCCCTTCCGTCTTTTAACGTTAAAAAATGCTCAAGACCGGAAATTGTAACATGCTATCCATCGCCGGTTCCGGCTCAGAAATAGATAGCTATATGATTGAACGATATCATAAGAACAGGTTTGGTGTTTTAGCGTTGTATTTTGATAATCCTCTGTGCAGCTTCTCCAGATTTTTGTTTGACTTAACCGTCATTGCATCAAGTATTTTTCTCATAGACGACGAGGGTTTTCAGTCGCACTATTATTCGCTTTATTTCCTTCATATTGTTGCGCACTCGCCATTATTTTGCAGGATGTCACGTTAGACCTTGCTCTCAGTAGGCTCCTGAGGGGACTCAGATTTCGCTTTTTAATACGAGTAATTGCATTAAAAGAAATCATTTTAGGAAGTCTATTGCGTTCATTCACCGGTAAGTTTCACAACGGAATCAATCCAGTAAGGGCGGTAGTGTCGTCAGTGTACCTCACGCGGTGCACAGTAGGCATTACTTAAGGCTCTTTGCAGCGTCCCTTCGGCCCCTAGCTGCAATATCTTTCATTCCTTTTACTGTACCTCCGTTCGTATTCCCTCTCTTCCATCTTACTATCCAACCTCTCTTAACACTTGTTTCGTAGTGCAACTGCAAGGTTTTCCTCCTGTTACACCTTCAAGCCATTCTCTTTCAGAGCTGAGTGACCTCATAGGTCCCAGTACTTGGCCTCCGGCCTAAATTCTATATTTCATTCATTCTTCCATTCACAAAGGAATAAAACTCATCTCTTAGATCCCAAAGCAAAAGCGAATTAAACTATTAATTCCTTTTAACCTCCAAGCAATTTTTTTTTTATTTCCTTAAAAACCTTTTCAAAGGAAGGTCGATATTCAACAGGTTAATTTTTTGATTAAAAATTTCTTTTTCGGGTAAAGGTTACGGGGGCGGGCGGGGGGGGGGGAGAGAAATAATTCATCCTCTTTCTCTCTGTTTCCCCTGATGGAAACATCAGCACTGTTGCCGACTGCATGCTTTTGTTTTTTCCCCGATTCCGTTCTGGGGAAATTTTTCCTTACGTAAGGGATATAACAAATGCAAATGCATTTGTTCACTCGCTAATTGGTTTTTCCCTCCATTATGCGGGAAAACAAATGGCACAGAGAGAGAGAGAGAGAGAGAGAGAGAGAGAGAGAGAGAGAGAGAGAGAGAGAGAGAGAGGGGACCAAATTCCTTGAAAGTGGAGAATGTCTTTAGGGGAGGAGAGAGAGAGAGAGAGAGAGAGAGAGAGAGAGAGTGAAAGTGGTAGAATGTCTTTATATGGAGGGGGGAGAGAGAGGGAGAGAGAGAGAGTATCCTTCCTGAATGCAGTATAATGTCCATATATGGAGGAAGAGAGAGAGAGAGAGAGAGAGAGAGAGAGAGAGAGAGAGAGAGAGAGAGAGAGAGAGAGAGAGAGAGAGAGAAAAGAGAGAGAGAGAGAGAGAGAGAGAGAAGAGAACGGATACCTCTTCATATCCGAACTATTTACCTTAACCGAAGATGCATCACTTTCTCTCCGGGGCAATTATGAAAATGCGTTCTCTCTCTCTCTCTCTCTCTCTCTCTCTCTCTCTCTCTCTCTCTCTCTCTCTCTCTCTCCGTTTGAAGACGCTTCCTTTTGAGATTAAATTCCGAATTAATTTGTTTTTCGCCTTTTTAATTTTCAATCACCTTTGACGGGAGAAAGGAAAAGAAAGTTCCGTTCCACCGAAAAGGTGGTGGTGATCCGAAGATTTGGAGAAGCGGTCAAGGAGAAAGGAAGAAGGAAGAAAGGAAGGGGGAGACAAAGAAAAACAAGTCTTTCTCTTTCCTTTTTCGAAAAGGGGAATTGAAAAACAGCGCGAAATGACTTCTTTATGGAATGAAAGGAATGTGGAGATGAAAGGCAACGTGCCCAAAGATATATTCATGTATATATATAAAGTATATATATGTATATATGTATATATATATATATATATATATATATATATATATATATATATATATATATATATATATATATATATATATATATATATATATATATATATATATATATATATAATGTGTGTGTGTGTGTGTATGATATGAAAATGGTTGTACTCCTTAACTAACTTACAGATTTATTTATTCTTCAACTAAAACCTGTTCTGTCTATACTGGCTTACTTTAATTAAGCATTTGAATATTCGCTAGTGAGAGATTTGAAGCCTGCTAAGTTGACTTTTATCGGTAATATTATTCATTACCATTTTCATATGAAAGATTTGGGACCTCTCTCTCTCTTCTCTTCTTCTTCTTCTTCTTCTTCTTCTTCTTCTTCTTCTTCTTCTTCTTCTTCTTCTTCTTCTTCTTCTTCTTATTATTATTATTATTATTATTATTATTACTACTGATTTACTGGGGCCAATAAAATTCACAAATGTTATTCCATTTTTATAGGCATAATATAGTGCCCTCCTATCTGAGTGTAAAATAAACTAAATATCAAATAGAGGTAAAATAGGAAAGGTTTAGAATGGGATAAACCATCATTGGCGTACTGAACCTTTTGAGAGGAACCACCACATACCGTTATTATTATTTCGAAAACCAAAAATTAAGGGTATGCCATGAACATGTGCTTGAATTTTACTGTTAAAGGTTAAGCTACTTTTTGTATTTTAATTTCAAAACAGTTAATGAAGACACAGCTTATTCGTAATTATTTTATTGCTGAGGTTAGCATGAAACAAGTACAGAATTTCTCCACTACCTGGAATGGTTTTTGATTATAGGCTTCGACAGTATTCTGTCTTTATCGTTAAATGTGAATTAGCAGAGGGCAGCCTTATGTGTATACACACACACACACACATATATATATATATATATATATATATATATATTATATCTATATATATATATATATATAATTATATATATATATTGTATGAATATATGAATAATAAATACACACACTATATATATATATATATATATATATATATATATATATATATATATATATATATATATATATATATATAGCAAAATTTAGAAATGAGTTTTATCAGATACCAAACATAAGCTGATATGCAAGCATCATCATCATCATCTTGATGAACAAATAATCCGATTACAATCTACATTTAGAAATCACCAGTGGAGATCATTTGAATAATTTTCCAGCCACAAAGGTAAAAGGAAAGAATATGTACGCATCGGTTTTCAACCCCAGAAATAATATTTCAGAATCGTTCAGAAATCAGCACGCGAACAGGTTCGCTCCATACATCATTTCTGAGGCTGATTGCGGAGCGCCGTTCGATGGGTCAGTTCCCTAATCGAATCATACTGTTCGGTGAAGTTTGTTACCGTTTGGACTTACTGAACGAGCCGATCGCCGGTCCACCTTTCGATTTTGTTTTCCTTTTTGTTGTTTCTGTTTCTCTTTTAGTTTTCTGTTAAAGAAAGCTATTGAGTTGGCTATTTGTCTGTCCGTCCGCACTTTTTTCTGTCCGCCCTCAGATCTTAAAAACTATTCAGACATACCAAATTGCAGCCCTCTAGCCTCAGTAGTTCATATTTTATTTAATGTAAAATTTAGCCATGATCGTGCGTTTGGCAACGGTATAGGACAGGCCACAACCTGGCCGTGGTTAAAGTTTCATGGGCCGCGGCTCATACAGCATTATACCAAGACCACCGGAAGGTAGATCTATTTTGGGTGGCCTTGATTATATACGCTGTAGCGGCTGTACAGAAAACTCGATTGCACCGAAGAAACCTCTGCGCATTTTTTACTTGTTTTTTCTTCTGTCCGAAATTCAGGATTTCTTCTTATTCATTTACGCAATTTATTTAAGCACCATTGACGACAAGCATTCGGTATTAGTGTAAGAAAGAAAAACGAAAAGAGTAAATTTCTGGACGAGAAAGGGGAATGCGCGAGTCGGAAGCCAAGCGATGCGGAGAACAAAAGTAGCCACTGAAATGCAACGGAAGTCCAGGTCGTTTTGCTAGTGAGGCAATATGCCTGTTATATAACTATTGAATATGAATCCTATATATATATATATATATATATATATATATATATATATATATATATATATATATATATATATATATAATATATATATATATATATATATATATATATATATGTATATATATATATATATATATATATATATATATTATAGCATTTTCGACTGTATATATAATATTTCACCTGCAAAATTTCACCCCCTCTCCCCTCTCCTCAGTACCGCCAGCGAAAATATAATTTGAATTTTTACTCCGACGTCTGTTCAACATCTCAATTTATCAGAGCATTTCCCCCTAAGAAAACTGAGGGCCGTAATACTGAAAATGTAGGAGACAGAGAGAGAGAGAGAGAGAGAGAGAGAGAGAGAGAGAGAGAGAGAGAGAGTTTTTCCAATTCCTATCTCGCGAACCTCCTCCTCCTCCTCCTCCTCTTCTCCCTTGACTCTAAGAAATTGATATCGCGTTTTCCCTGATGTGGTGGGTGGGGGGATACTAATAAGAAGATTAGGTAGGATTTGACCCGGTCCAGGTGAATCTTCTGGGGAAGATTTTGAGGAAAAGATTTATGGAACGAGTACTGCTGCTGCTGCTTTTATCTTCTCGCAGTTTTGCTGCTATTGCTAACTGAATGCCTCCTTATGAAATTCTGATGGGCACACTTGTAAATTTTAAATTTGGCAATTTTTCCGTAAGTGACCCTTTACTGAAATTTAGGTTTTCAGTTTCATTTTTAACTCCAATTTTTGCAGTTTTTCTTTAGAAGATCCTTGGCTGGAATGTTATTTTTGTTCTTATTTTTAACATCAGTTTTTACAATTTTTCCCTAAATGGTCCTTTACTGGAATTCTATTTTTCACTCATTTTTAGCTTCAGATTTTGCAGTTTTCCTTAAATGGTCCTTTGCTGAAATTCTATTTTTCGCTCTCAGTTTTAACTTCAGTTTTTGCAATTTTTCCTTAAATGGTCCGTTACTGAAATTCTATTTTTCACTCTTAATTTTAACTTTAGTTTTTGCAGTTTTTTTCATAAATAATCCTTTACTGAAAGTATTTTTCATTGATTTTAGCTTCAGCTTTGTCAGTTTTTCCTTAAATGGTCCTTTACTGAAATTCAATTCCTTTGTACTTTCTTGAAATTTTATTTTTCCCTCTTATTTTTAACACCAGTTTTTGCAACTTTTCCCTAAATGGTCCTTTGCTGAAATTTTATTTTTCACTGATTTTTAGCCTCAGTTTTTTGCAGTTTTTCCTTAAAAGGTCCTTTGTGAAACATTATTTTTCACTCCCGTTTTGAACTTCAGTTCGTTGACATTTCCCGTTTTTGAACGATTGTTCCGTTTTTGCGCAGCGAATGCAATGACAGAAAGAGGCGAATAATTCTTTTATATAATTTCAAAGCTGTTAGTCCTAAACCCATTTGTTTATTTGTGTCTCGATTGTTTCCCTGTATTTGTTAAATGGACGAAATATGATGTCATAAATCCACGAACAAAGAGAAACGTGAGTTGACTGTGAAACGCTTTGATAGCTTTCAAAAATATTTTTCGTCCCAAGGGCATTGCGCCATTCGCTACGGTGATTTATCGATATGTGAAATTTCAGCCATAGGACCTTTTTGAATTATATTTTGTGACTGCCCCTCCCCAACCCCCCAAGCACCACCATAGCTATCCGCTGCCGATATTCGGTAAAGGAGAAAACTGCTGTCCGAATGAGCATCCGGTCTTTAAGTGATAAAGGTCCGCAACCAGACCGGAAAATGTGATTACTGTCAGACAATAAGGAAACGAGTCTTTTCCGTAGAGGTCGTCGGTTACACGAATCGAATTGACGAGGCGACTTCTTGGTTTATTTCCGTGAACTCGGCTACGATAAACCAAAAGGAGGCGAGACTCTTTGGAGGAAATTGGTTTCTGGATTTGAAAGGAAAAGCATTGCAGGGAAGCTGTGGGTCTCCGCTGACTTTGAAAAGGGAGGAATGTGATGTCTATCGGAGAACTTCTTGGAAAAACGAAGCTGTGAGGCAGTGGTCAGACTGCATATAATCGGAAATAGTTGGACGTACAGATTTAAACTCGCCCAAACAAACTTCTTACGATAAAACATTGCTAACGTATCGTTTAAATTTTTATTTATGATTGGACTTTACACCTTCTTATGATTTCTTTATTTGGATGATTTAAAAATGAAAGGTGATTATGCTGCTTAATTTTTTTTAATGGTAACGTAGATATCCTGGTTCGTTTATGTTTTTTTTTCGTTGGTGAAATATGCTTTTCTGAAAACAAAAGCACTGGAGTACAAAAAGAGAGAGAGAGAGAGAGAGAGAGAGAGAGAGAGAGAGAGAGAGAGAGAAACAATACAGCTGAGCTCAGCGATATTTCTCTAATGACGGCCTGTTCCTTTTCCTTTCATTCTTTTAGTCGACGGCAAGTCTTTAAAGAGCGAGGACATATCCACACACATTTTGGTGTAGAGTACAAAAGCTGGTTTTATAACAATTATATTATTTCATGGCTTTTCCCAATAGGCCTAATCCGCATTATCCCCGTAGCGGGATAACGCCATCAGTGCACCTCATGCAGTGCACTGTAGGCATTAATTAAGGTCCTTTGCACCGTGCCTTCGGCCCCTAGCTGCAACCCCTTTCGCTCCTTTTACTGTACCTCCTTTCATATTCTCTTTCTTCCGTGTTACTTCCACCCTCTCCTAACAATTGATTCATAGTTACACTTTTCAAACCTTTTACTGTCAATTTCACGCTTGATGGTAACCATATACCAATTGGTAACTGTTCTCAAAAAGTGGGTTGCGCTATAGCCTCTGCGAATGGGCTCTCTGCATTCTGGGGATTGCGTTACTAATTTCTCTGAATAATAATAATAATAATAATAATAATAATAATAATAATAATAATAATAATAATAATAATAATAATAATTGAGGGTACACTCAAATGAAATTCCATGCATTTAGTTATTTGTTTTTTTATTTATTTGTTTTGTTTATTTATCAATTATTTATTTAATTAATTAATATTCAGAGTTGGTGCCCATTTTATAATAGAGCTTAGGAACCCCAAGGGTGATCTCTCTCTCTCATACACGATATATATACAAGTATTCTCAAAAGTGGATGAACGAAGCATTATCACCTCCCTCTCTCTCTCTCTCTCTCTCTCTCTCTCTCTCTCTCTCTCTCTCTCTCTCTCTCTCTCTCTCATGACACCGCTAATGACAGACGGTATAGCATTCCTTCAGCGTATCCAATTAACACGAAAGGTAAAGACTGAAGACAATTAGCCTCGGAAAACAATAGAGGCAGCCAGGGTTTTCCTTTTCTCTCTCTCTCTCTCTCTCTCTCTCTCTCTCTCTCTCTCTCTCTCTCTCTCTCTCTCTCTCTGATAATCGTCTAACTCTCATTTTTATCAGATATGAGTCTCTGCATTTTTGTGACGTAATCATCGTAATGAAATCTAAATATCCCACTCTTCCTGGAAAGAGTGTTCGCTCAAGTTCCAGGAAGCGAAACAAGCACGCAAGCATTTTTGCCTTGGCGTTTCTTCGCCGCTTTCCTTCTTCTGTTTGTCTCCCGCCGTGATTATGTGTTTTTTAAACCCTTGGGGATTTTTTTTGGGGGGGGACGACCTGGACCGCTGGCACTTTTTGGAGAGGCCATTAAGGTGGCCAAGAGAGAGGACGCCCTCGATAGAGGCGGAAGTGGCCCCGTCCAATTCGGTATTTGGTCCCGGGGGACCAAAAGGAAAACGAGAGATAAGGCCCGGTCAGAAACACTGACGCCAAAAGACCTTTGGGAGTTGGGGATGTCTGAGGGAGAGAGAGAGAGAGAGAGACGGGCAGACAGACAGACAGACAAACGGAGAGACAGACATTCAGACAGACAGACGAAGAGACTTGGGGTGAAGGCGTCGATGCTTGTCAGTTTGTCGTGATGGACGGGTCAGTTTGTTACGAATATCTTTGTTTTTCATTCTAGACAATAAAGTGAGAATATCTTGCCCCACAGTACTTCTAAAACGTTGAATTTGTGTGTTGAAAGCCATTATTCTTTGTTTTTTCAGTTAATTTGCATAACTCTCCTTTACCTCGACATCGATGAGATATTCAATATTTTTACTTTCTCTTATACTACTGTAGTTATTTAGAACGCAGGATAACTACAGTGGTTATTTGGTATATAGGATAGATATAAACAGACATAGATTTATAACATATATTCGCATCTAGCAAATGCCGCTGGGAATGCCTCAGTTTGGAAGACAGTCTGACGAGAAAAAAAAAAAAAAGCTTTTTCGACGAAGCAATTCGCCGAAATTAAAAACGAACTGAATTTTTACAATGAGATTATATTTTTACGCAAGCCCTAGCAACAGCGGACATTTCTTTTAGACGATAGGCCAGATAACAAAGTTTGAATGATAGTTTCGTGACGTTTTCTGATATATAGATAGCTTTTGTTATAGATACGTAAGAAGCGTATTTTTTATTTATTAATTTTTTTATGAATGAATCATTATGACATTCAGACATCTCGGAAGATTGCATGTCTAATTTTGAATGTCTGGGATTCCATAGTTTCAATTATAATGTCATTCATGCTTTAATGTTAGAATTTTTAAATTGAGAGAGAGAGAGAAAATTATTATTTCATGGTCACAGAGAGAGAGAATATATATATATATATATATATATATATATATATATATATATATATATATATATATATATATATATATATATATATAGAGAGAGAGAGAGAGAGAGAGAGAGAGAGAGAGAGAGAGAGAGAGAGAGAGAGAGAGAGAGAGAGAGAGAGAGAGAAGTGGATGGAATCATGAATATAAGATAACTATAAATAGATACAAAGAACTTATTGAAGCTATTAAAGAAAATAAAGGAAATCGTACGTTAATTTCCCTTCAGAAATATAAGAGAGTGAAGATGCTAACCTATTTCATCTCTCTCTCTCTCTCTCTCTCTCTCTCTCTCCATCTCTCTCTCTTCTTTCCCTTGATGATATTCTTTTCCCTTGATGATAATTACAGAGGCTCTCTCTCTCTCTCTCTCTCTCTCTCTCTCTCTCTCTCTCTCTCTCTCTCCTTCGGCCTCTATGATCTTTGATCTTGTGACGCCAGTCAAATTTTAAAAAATCAAGTAATCATCTTTCTCTCACTGTCTCTCTCTCGATATAACTTTTTCTCCCCCCCACACTGAATAAAAAAAAAGGCAAAATGAAATGTGCTGCTGTTCTGTTGTTAAAAAAGAAAAGAAAATAAAAGATTCTTCGCGGATAAAAATCCAAACTCGCGAGGGAAAGAATTTTGAGGTTTCGAGCCACTGAAGGAAACTATTTTCCCCTTCGGTTTCGAAAAAGGCTATATAATATATATATATATATATATATATATATATATATATATATATATATATATATATATATATATATATATTTATATATGTATATATATATATATATATATATATATATATATATATATATATATATATATATATATATATATTTATATAAACATACATATATATATATTTATATATATATATATGTGTATATATATATATATATATATATATATATATATATATATATATATTATATATTCATTGTGAAGCTTTCTGAATAACAAAGTTTTCACGAATTATGTACACGTTTAATTTTGCTGGTTTAGAACAGAAATCTGCTTGAGTCCAGTTAACAATTAATATGAAAATACTGATAACCCACAGATGCATTTATTAATGAATATCGTAATATTTTTAAGTGAAGTTAAACATTTACATATACCAACTCGGCCATCGCTCGTTCAACATTACTAATATGCAAAGCAGTTGTTCATGCATTCTAATTTAATGTTTCTGAAAGACCAAAAAACAGGGCGCTAAATCACTACATCAAAATGAAAGAGGCTATATAACGTAGTGTGGATTAGAAATTTAATTCATTTTACGCAACGTGCAACAGTTATTCATTAATTGTGTATAGACCTGCCTGGCCCTGTTGTCGAAGTAAATGGTTTTGCGGTTTACGATCCGAATTTCGTCTTCCCCCCCCCCTCTCTCTCTCTCTCTTTCTCTACTCCTCCTCCTCTTCCTCTTCCTCTTCCTCTTCCTCCTCCTCTTCCTCCTCCTCCTCCTCCTCCTCCTCCTCCTCCTCCTCCTCCTCCTCCTCCTCCTCCTCCTCCTCCTCCTCCCACAAATGAATTCAATATCCATGAATTAGGTTTAAACGGGGCTTTGGGCGAATTAAGGACCGCGTCCTTAATAGGTGAATGCATCAGTTCATAAATTATATCTGGGATACAAACACTCGGACGAGTTCGGTGAAAGAGCTCGTTCCGTTGTTGCTGCAGTCTTTGCAGATAATGATGGATATCTGTTGCATTGAGACAGATGTTATTGATAACTGGCGAGGGGAAGTACTGTTTGTAATTAGTGGATTTTAATGAATTGTTACGAGTATGCTTCAACAGTGGTTTATGTTTGTACGATTCGTGTGTTGATGAACAATATTTCTTCTTCATTTGGAAGTCATGTAGTGTTCGGCTCTCGAGGAACGTAAAGAGAAATTTTAGAATATAATTAGACATTTATGTATTAAGACGAGCGGAATGTCTGAATTCAGACCTTAAATCTATATCACCGAAAGCAATATTCCATTTTACATATAAACAGAAATCAGCGAAGAGAATAAAAATACCAACTCCATAAGAGTTCATTAGACACAAATCGAGTTTGAAGACTTCTGTGCGTTGTCAGTCTCGTCACGAATATGATTTATTCGTTCTAGGTTCTCGGAGATTATGTAATAGGAATTACATAGAAATTTCTTGGAGAGTCCGCAAATTCTGTTTCCTAGGGATAATAACCGAGTACCGAGACCTTACCAGGACCCTGAAGAAAGTGGGACGCCATATCTTAAAAACTAACCATAGACTTTTCTTGAAAGTAATCTCATTATGTTTCCCACACCCAAAATACCATCCAATTTACCTGACCTAACATGACCTAACCTAACCTAGGGGCATGGCAAAACAACCGGGGCTGGTGCAGTACTAGCATACATCTCACGAACTTGCGCCCCGGTCATTCAGACCAAGGATAGAGAGAGAGAACTGACTGAAGATTAAAACGAGATGCTTAAGCACAGCGTAAGATGGGTATTTATTACCTTGAATTTGGCTGATGATGATGTGGGTGTTTGTGCTCCTTATGTCATTAAAGGCGGTGCTCGTTGTGAATAGTGAGTTGCTGTAGCTAATGTAGCGAATGCTGTTTTTTACTGTGTAATCAGCCTGAAATGTAATCCATCAGGACTTTTAAAATAACGATATGAAATATGAAATCAAATTGGCTGTCAAATTATTCATGTAATACTTCATGATTTTAATTATATATGACTGTAAAGCAAGCACGATTGCAATGTAATTTACATAATAGACGGAAGTCTTTCAATGGAGGATTTTCATCTATTAATGGAAAAATGACAGAATCGGATTCGGTATAAAGGACAGACTTTGTTGTCGGTGAGACTTGGATAGCCAGTCTCATGAATAACAAAGACTGCTTCAGTTTATTCATAATACCTCTTACTATTTACGTTGCCCACTGAATTGAACATAGAATTAAGGCCAAAGGCCAAGCACTGGGACCAATGAGGTCATTCGGCGCTGAAACGGAAATTCACAGTAAAAGGTTTGAAAGGTGTAACAGGAGGAAAACCTCAAGGCAGTTGCACTATGAATCAGTTGTTAGTAGAGGATGGAAAGATGGAAGAAAAAGAATATGCAAGGAGGTACAGTAAAACGAAAGGGGTTGCAGCTAGGGGTCGAAGGCACGCATGAGGTGCGCTGACGGCAGTACCCCCTACGGGAACGTAGTCCACTGTCCGCACCACATTAAAAAGTATTGTTTCCCTTTCAGTCATAGTAATATGAACAATAAAAATTGAAAGCAAGATCATCTCAATAATGCATCCGAAAGGTAAATTTTCAAAAACGATAATGCCTTGGAAATCATGACTAACACTTTATCGTTCAAATTACGAAAAGTTCCTTTGTTTTACCGGATAAGCTTTAAAAACAGAGCACACAGAATGGAATATATCGTCTCAATACCAACGAACTGATCAGCACGGAGTAAGAACTCTGCGGGCACCAACAAATTGCCACGGCAACCAGCACAACAGACCACAAAGAGACGCTGTTCCCGGCGATATTGCCGTGATATGACAGACTCGGTCGGTCAGATTCCAGTATCATAAATAGAGTGGCCATCAAAGGCACGCCTCAGTCTTCGCAAGGGGCTCTTATTGGCCAACAGATATTGAGTTCTGGTGATATCCTGGGCGCCGTGATAAACCCATTTTGCTTCTTCTTGTTCTGCAGAACTTTCATTTTTGGAGTCTTAGACGAAGACAGCGCGATTATGTAGGATTAAGAAGATATATTGGTTTAATGAGTTTGTGGACGTATGATACTTTTTTTGATATATTTATGAAATAGGGACATTGTGATTCTTTGACAGAGGAGTTGGTGTTAGTTTGTGCTGAAATTAGCAGAAGGGTCGAGAAGGGTAGCTGGCAGTGTGTTAGGAAACGAACATATCATTTGTAATTCCTGAATTATAAATATATGATGTATATATATGTTTATATATATTTGTTTATATTCATATATAAATATATATACACATACATGTGTATGTATAACAGACACACACACACATATATATACAGATATATATATGTGTGTGTATGTGTATGTGTGTGTATGTATTTGTGTATGCTTGTATATCAGTCACACGTCAACAAAATGTAAATATCCAGTAATTTCCTGAATCCTATCTGCATCTTAAAAAAAATAAAGTAATAATTATGTATCTCTCCCAGAAGTCACAATATCGGTTTGGTAATTTTTTTTTTTTTGTACGGGGTTTAATGGGAATCATATGGGAAATTATCCATAAAATTTATCATACTGGAAAACTCATCAATTATAACTGAAATTGGTCTTTTGCGCCACATTTTTATTTTTAAATGAGGGTTGCCGAGGGAGGGCGAATTTGTCCAAAAAAAAAAAAAAATCTAGTTTCATTTCATGGTTCGGGATTTGATAAACATTATTAGCCAGGTTTTATGACGAAAGTAATTACTTGATCATTTTCCATCTTTGTTAGATTAAATTACTTTTTTTTTTGATGAGCGATTATATTCGATCGATTCGGCTAACTAGCTCTAGATGTCTAAAGTTTATACTTAGTGGTAGCAGAATTGGATTTATATATAATTCAGAAATTAAATTACAAATGTAATTAGTTGAGGTGGCAAAAGGTTCCAAATTCGAAATTGTATTTTTGAGTGTGATGCCTAGGATCGAAAGAAATAATTTTTTGGTTTATGTTTATTTAGTTATGATTATCTCTGATATTAACCATGATTAGCCCTATTCGCTGTTTTGAAAATAAGTAAAGAATGAGCTGTAATTTTATTTTTGTTCCAGAGAATATAAAGGAAAGCAATGCAATTGTCAAGTTCCTAGTATGGACGAGAAATCTACTTCATAATTTTGGTTTTCTAAAGAAGGAAAACTAAATCTGAAAATTCAAACATAACAACTGATAGTTTTCACATACATACACACACAAATACGCACACACATATATACACATAAATACATATATATATATGTATATATATAAACATATATATATATAATATATATATATATATATATATATATATATATATATATATATATATATATATATATATATATATATATATATATATATATATATATATGTGTGTGTGTGTGTGTGTGTGTGTGCACAGACTTGACGTAAGACGTGGGCGCAAGTTTTTCATCTGTTTTCTTGTTTATCATTTTAGAAAGTTGAATGTTCAGAAAGAAAAATGTCTGCAAACCACTGAAAAGCTTCAGCGCCTCTATTTTTCCTCACAAGTTATCATCAATAGCTTCCTTCATCGTTTCACCGAGGTGAGTGTTTAAACAATCTGGAAAAGTTTGACGCTTTACAAAAGCACTGCAGAGAGAGAGAGAGAGAGAGAGAGAGAGAGAGAGAGAGAGAGAGAGAGAGAGAGAGAGAGTCTCTCTCGCATCTTTTTCTTCCATTTCATTCACTTTTTTCTTCTCGTCCCTTAAGTGTGGGGAGAGAGATGGAAGTTGTTTCACAAATTGTCGAAATTGCTCCGGGGATATAAAATCTAATCTCCGCCGGGAAAGGATTCTGAGGACTTAGGTACTTGTGCTACCGAGAGCTATTTAAATTCTCTTAAATGAAGAGAACCTGGGTTCGTACGCTTATTCTCCCTTTGTTGGGGGAGGGGGGGATGTGGGTGTGCCCGGGGAGGGGGGAAGGGAATTGTTGGGGAGTGAGGTGGAGTTGAAAGCCTTACGGTCCTCAGCATTTTTTTTATGAATGAAGTTACTGATCCCATGCACTCTTCTTGAGCTCAGCTGACCCTGGAACCCATTGACAGTTGGGTCGACTGGTCTGCTGCACGCCTGTATCAAACAATAGGCCTTGCAATTTATAAGGATGAGGTTGCTATCCCATTCTCTTTTTCTTGACATAACAGATGCTGGGATCTGTTTTCAGAGTGAATTGGTGGCTTGTCGGGCAGGAGCGATCCACGACTTTGGAAGATCTACAAAGCCAGGGTGCTCATTCTGGCTGGCTGCACATTCCAGAGTTAGATGGTTATTGTCGGTTTGTTTTGCAGTATAATATATATATATATATATATATATATATATATATATATATATATATATATATATATATATATATATATATATATATATATATATATATATATATATATAGTGTTTGTGTGTACACTCATTTTTACTCGCAAATGTACGTGTTTTTAGAGAACATGTTTATGTATCTGGTCAGTTGTATGTATTCATCTATCCTAGTTCCATGCGTATTTGTCTATGCTAATCCCATGTTAAAGAAAGTAGTTTTCTTGACATTCTTAAACTTCAGCCTACTTCCGTATTAATCATGCACAAAGCAAATCCGCAAACAACCAGAAACTTAATTATTCAAGAGGAAATCTCTGAAAATGTTTGCATAATGATAATATAAGCACCAAGGCCTAATCGTGCATTCATACCTTATCACAGTAAAACAGTTTATCTCATATTGATAACCGCTCCCATTCTTGGGAATATGCGCAGAATAAGCGGTAATCTCTTGAGGTCATTTTCCCCGTTTGTGCTGACCCCTCTCAGTGAGGTCAGTAAGGGAAGTGAGGGGAGTAATTGGCACAGATTACTGGGTCGGGTTTTAATTATGTTTTTTTTTTCCGTTTCTTCCTCGTTCGAGTTCCGTGTTTGCTCGGCAATTACAGGCAGCATTTTTCGTGAGACTTTCCCTCGGACGTAACGTGCTGTTATGGGAGAGAAAGGGAGTGGGAGGGAGAGAGAAATTTATATGGATATGTATTTGTATATGCATATATATGTGTGTATGTATATATGTAATGTATGTGTATATATATAATATATATACATATATGTTATATTATATATATATATATATATATATATGTATATATATATATATGTATATATATATATATATATATGTTATATATATATATATATATATATATATATATATATATATATATATATATATATATATATATATATATATACATCCACTATAAGAAAAATAAATACAGACTTTTAAAATGTAGAATGTGTCTCCAGTTAATATAAGGTAGATAGATAGATAGATAGATAGATAGATAGATAGATCAGAGAAACATTTTGCTTGATACCGAAGCCAGTGACGTCGAGGATCTGCAATCATGCTGTTGCATAAATAAAAAAAGTTAGTATTTAATGAATATTTTTAGGAACCTCATAAAAAGATTGTTCTCTTCGTGCCTAAGTTAATAGGTAATAATGTTATGTACAAAATAAAACTGGTAGTTATCATTTTTATGAGCTTGTTAGCGCACGCTACGCACGCTAGAACCCGGCGTTGCTGTCTCCCCTACCATCTCGATCCTCTACCAACCCCGCCTCCCACCCGGGCGGACAGACAGGTTTGCAGGAGGAGGGTCGATGTCCCCTACTCTCCCGTTCCCCTACCTGCTCCGCCCCAACCGGGGCGGACAAGCAGGTTTGCAAGAAGAGGGTGGATATCACCCC
>NC_089762.1:47448390-47525890 GCF_040412425.1 Macrobrachium rosenbergii | reverse complement strand
TATACATACATACATACATACATACATATATATATACATATATATATATATATATATATATATATATATATATATATATATATATATATATATATATTTCATCATCAGGTGGACTTGTTAAGAATGAAGAGAAGATATTTGTGTTTTCTCCCATTCAGTATCAATGTATCCAGTGGACAGACGCTTCTCCTCCTATGGCTATATCTTCAAGACAAAATTGACAGAGGGAAAGGTACATATTTTATTACAATTTTGGGAACCTTATGGCGTCAGTAACCGGACAACAACGCCGCATGTGACGTCATGTGAATGGTGGATTCCTATTGGCTGATGACATTTATAGACTGAAGGTCCGTGTCTTATTGCAATTTCGGGACTTAGAGTATCAGTAACCCTACGACAATGACGCATGGTGACGTCACTTGAATAACGGATTTCTATTGGCTGGCGTGAAATATGCTTATAGGTGTTTATATATATATATATATATATATATATATATATATATATATATATATATATATATTTCCATGCTCTTCTAGGGCTTTCTCTCTCCCTTCTAATAATTCAGAAAAATATTTTTTTTCAACATCAAATCTTCTCCTATTCTTACTACATGACTGAAGCATCTGAAGGCGCTAGTTAATCTTTTCTTCCGCGTTTATTATGTACCTCGATATTTCTCTCCATTCCACTATTTTCTACATACGCCCATCCATACATACTTACACACGTGTGTGTGTGTGTATATATATATATATATATATATATATATATATATATATATATATATATATATATATATATATATATATATATATATATAAAATGGTCGTGTGTGCCCGTGCTGTGTAGATACTTTCTTTGTCATGCCCGTCCTTTGAAGCTCTTTTGCATTTCTGTATATTATGCAATAATGGAGTTTTTCAGGAACTGATAAATGCGTCTGTTTCTGTGTAAGAGTTCAGAAAAACACGTCTGCAAAAGATTAGAAATTTTCCTGCCATGCAACGGTCAGAATAAAGAAACAGCAACGTGTTTTGAATCTTATGAAGCTTTTCAGTGCTTTTGTTAAGCTTTTATCTTTTAAGAAAGAATTCGCTATTAAGACGGTACAATTCCTCGTCGCTATATTTTTCGAAGTTTCATAGTTTCTAATTCTCGAAATTTCCGAGAAAATTCAACCGCTTTGGAAAACCCATCGCGTGTGATGGAAACTGGAAATTTTGCGTCATCATTTTTGTATCATTTTTTTCTTTTTTTATATATATATTTTTTTCGCTTTTGACTGAAACGGCCAGCTGCAAAGCGCGATCCAATATATTTGAAAATCAAATGGCGATTTGCGTCCTTCCAAAGCTCCGGAATGAGACAAATTGTATTCATTAACGATTACGGCATGAGGGATTGCATATTATATTTATGCCGGGCCATTGATGATTACGTCAATGCGCCACGTGTATGGGCATTTAGGCTTCAATGTGGATGGGCATTTCGTGTCTCTTTTATGATGCTGTTTGGCTGGTCTACATAATTTCGCGCGTGTTTGTGATCGTAATTATACACACGCTCACACACAATATTGTATATATATATATATATATATATATATATATATATATATATATATATATATATATATATATATATATATGTGTATATGTATAACTGAATCATGTAACTGAAAATATGGAACGTGATGAATATATAAATAAAGATAAAATCCACAGAAGGAAACGGAAACACTGGAGTGCTGCGAGGCCTTTCGACACCGTTTCCTTGTGGATTTTATCTTATATTATATATATATATATATATATATATATATACATATATGTATGTATGTATAACACACACACACACATATATATACTCGTATATATATATACACGTGTGTGTGTGTGTACCAGTTACTCGGAGTCAAATGTTTACATAAATCCATGTGGAAATGTTTGCATATTAGTTTCGTATTTTTTTTTCAATCGAGAAATGTACTTTCACAAAGCTGAACGTCAATACGCCTCTCAAGTGGCCCGCAGCCTCTGGGATTATACTGTTGCTTCGAGTAATGAACACATTATTTGTTTTTGTTTGGCTCGGAAAATAGAATCAGTCTCTGCTGGCAGTGTGAGCTTCCAGCGATTCTTGTATATTAAATTCCTTCTTTTCCTTTCCGTGAATCCTTGCATCGTGAAGACTGAATGAGAAGCAGATTTTTAAAGACAAATCTCTTGAGAATTACTGTGAGGTTTAGCGAGAGTAAGTGCAGGCTTTTTGGTGAAGACTGGTCGTAATTTCTGATATTTTTCGGGGTTTTATGCGATGTTTTACACACAAAGCTAGGGAGTTTGAATAAAATTACGTTACGTTCAACATTAATGTTTTTTTTTTTTCATTTCCTCGTATTAAAAAAGAGTTTTACGTTGGTAGATTTACACATTCATTGTTGAATTATTCACTGATGTGGAGTTCTTGTAATATGTGGGTTTGAGTTACAATATATATATATATATATATGTATAATATATATATATATATATATATATATATATATATATATATATATATATATATATATATATATATATATATATATATATATATATATACATATATATATATATATATATATGTATGTGTGTGTGTGTGTGTGTTTGTGCAGTGAGACTTTACGATAGCAGCTTCACATCCGTTCCTGCACTTATGTGAAATCAAATTCTCATGTACAGAGCCAGATGGGCGGGTTTTCAAGGTAATTTTAATTTTTTTTAAATACTTTCAATACCCATTTGCAGTTTTGTTTTTTCCCCCCTTCCATATCCCGATCCATCCCCACCTCCGACTCTTTTTTTTTTGGTTTTTTTGGAGGGGGGGGAATAATAGACATTGATTTCCAATTTTAATAACAATTCCGCTCTCCTGCATGTTACGATACCCATGACATTCGGGAAGTGTTTGGTCTCGAATATTGCCAAGTGTTTGTAATGAATCCGCTCATTCGTCCATCCGTGGATTACCTGTGCCACAAACATGATGGTGCATGCGCACACTTATTTTCCTTTATACTATATATATATATATATATATATATATATATATATATATATATATATATATATGTATATATATATATATATATATATATGTATATATATATATATATATATATATATATACATATATATATATACATATATATATATATATATATTATATATATAGGATATATATATATATATATATATATATATATATATGATTACTAACAGGACCTCATTGAATCTGGGTGGTATCTAGTGGAGTTATTTATTCAGAAAGATTACAAGCTTTCCAGGGCTAACTGTCCTCATTGTCAGGTATCCGTATGTACTGTATGTATGTATGTATGTATGCATGCTCTGTTTGCACATAAACTGTTAGTAATTGTATTAATGCACAGAACAACTGTGTAAGGGATAAGGTTAATATATATTTATATATATATATATATATATATATATATATATATATACCTATTTATTTATAATTATATATATGTATACATTTTTATATATATATATATATATATATATATTTATTTATAATTATATATGTGTATACATTTTTATAATATATATATATATATATATATATATATGTTATAGACAGGAATTCTAAAGCTAAAATCCCTATGTACAAATCATCGTACATATCAGGAATTCAGGCTGTTAGTTAGTTCGTTATTTAATCTACAATATTTTATTGTGAAGAAAATTGGTTTTGTCGGTTTTTGAGGAATATGGCAAAAACTAATATCTGTATAACTACTTCCAATATTTTTGATTTAAATTAATGTTGATCTTCTCCTCGTGTATCTGGTTCATGTGTTTGTATGTGTCTGTCCGTTTGTCTGTCTCTGTTACATACTTACATACATACATACTTACACTTTTGAACAATATCAGTGCGATTTTTATTTCGATACCTGCGCATGTTTTAGACTATGGTTTTTAGTTTTTCTGTCCGCACTTTTTCTGTCCGCCCTCAGATTTTAAAAACTACAGAGGCTAGAGGGCTGCAAATTGGTATGTTGATCATCCACCGTCCAATCATCAACCATACCAAATTGCAGCCTTCTAGCCTCAGTGGTGTCCAAGAAGTTGTTTTGGGAGATCAAGAAGAAGGTTTCCCGGGCACGCAGGGAGAAGGGTATGTTGTGGAAATGAGTCAACGGTTACTGAGTAAATGGAATGACAAGAGGAGAAATCAAGAAGAAGGTGAAAGTAAATTTTCAGGGATGAATCCGGGCACGCAGGGGAGAAGGGTATGTTGCGCTGGAAATTGCAGAGTCACTGAGCAAATGGATCTTTCGATGAAAGATGCATTTGAAATCAGAGTGAAAGAGACAGAGAAATTAAATTTCCAGGGATGAGCAAATGGATCTTTCGATGAGCAAATGGAGATAAAAGATGCATTTGGGAAATCAAGAAGAAGGTGAAAGAGACAGAGAAATTAAATTTCCAGGGATGAATCCGGGCACGCAGGGAGAAGGGTATGTTGCGCTGGAAATGAAGGAGTGCAGAGTCAACGGTTACTGAGCAAATGGATCTTTCGATAAAAGATGCATTTGGGAAATCAAGAAGAAGGTGAAAGAGACAGAGAAATTAAATTTCCAGGGATGAATCCGGGCACGCAGGGAGAAGGGTATTTGCGGAAATGAAGGAGTGCAATCAACTGAGCAAATGGATCTTTCGATAAAAATGCAGAAATCAAGAAGGTGAAAGAGACAGAGAAAGTAAATTTCCAGGAATGAATCCGGGCACGCAGGGAGAAGGGTATGTTGCGCTGGAAATGAAGGAGTGCAGAGTCAACAGTTACTGAGCAAATGGATCTTACAATAAAAGATGCACTTGGAGACATGCTTTCTAAAGGAATGAATTTATGTGTGGATGGAATAAATGTTCCGTTTGTAAAAATGGAGAAGATGATAGGAATTACCGTGAGAATCATAAAAGATAGAATCATAGCATCACTAAGTAAATATGGGAATGTACATGGGATTTTTTTTTTTTTGAAATTAGAATGAGCTCCTCGTATCACATTTTTATTTAGTACATGTCATAATCCAGTGAAATTTTCGCGCTTGCTGTATTATTCACATGATTTTAATACGCGAAGGTAAATAATATTCGTTCAAAATATGTCGAGTTTAGTAGTTTATTTGACATATTAAAACACAATTTTTATGATAAGGGAGAAAAAGTCTGCCATTCTTTAATTCAGCGAAAATTACATTATCGCGCTGGTCGAATTTACACACGGCTTACGTAAATTCATTATGTAATCTGACCCGAAAGTGAGCTTTTTTTTCGGACTGAAAAAAAAAACCTCCGTCAATTTAGAACTGAATTAATATTTTTCCCCTTAAAATGGAAAGCGTAATGGGAGACCTAATGTGTTTACAGAGTTAAATGATTTATTATATCATTTCAAGGCTTCGTAACTCGATAAATGGGTTTCCTGACGAGAGTTATTTAATTATTGAATTCTGTAAGTATCATTTCATTTTTTCTACTTAATACTATTAATGGCTTATTTATGATTATCATCGTTATTGGTATATTTTATCATTATCATCGTTCTTATTGTTTCTTGTTTTTTTTGTTGTTGTTATTAATGCTGTCGTGTTGGTTATCTCGATTAATGTGATAATTCCTCATGTTTTTGGAATTATTCGATAATTCCCCATTTTTTGGAATTACTCTATTTATCCTTATTATTTCGGAATTATTTCAGAAAGTGAGTTGCGATTTTAGTTATTTTAGCAATTATTACACCTTGTCTTGGTCGACCTACCGGCATTTAAAAAAAGAAAAATAAGTAAAAAAAGCGCCGAAGTTTTTTCGGCGCAATTGAGTTTTCTGTACAGCCGCTACAGCGTATAATCAAGGCCACCGAAAATAGATCTATCGTTCGGTGGTTTCGGTATAATACCGTATGAGCCGCGGCCCATGAAACTTTAACCACGTCCAGGTGGTGGCCTGTCTTATACCGTTGCCAGAGGCACGATTATAGCTAACTTTTACCTTAAATAAAATAAAAACTACTGAGGCTAGAGGGTTGCAATTTGGTATGTCTAATGATTGGAGGGTGGGTGATCAACATACCAATTTGCAGCCCTCTAGCCTCGGTAGTTTTTAAGTTCTGAGGGCGGACAGAAAAGTGCAGACAGAATAAAATGCGGACGGACAGACAAAGCCGGCACAATAGTGTTCTTTTACAGAAAACTAAATATTGACTGAAATTAGCAAAGAAAGTAATCTGAATTTCTTCCCAGATTCATAACCTCTCAAGGCCTGAGCAAATTTGCTCTCTTTCTCATGAAGTCAAATTTTGCGGATTTCAAAAAGAATATGATCAGTTGTTCGGTGGTTGCTGCCCCCTCTTGAGACTCCAGAATAGTATAGGGGTATGGCTTGTTCCCATGATTATTTTGCAGTTAATATTATAGTCTTATACACCGTAAAGCAGGTTATGTTCAGGTTTTGTCGTCATCTGGCAGGAATTGAACGCAGATAATAAAATTGAAAATTTTAGTTTATCAGATTGTTTTCGTGTTATCCTCTTTAGCCCGGATGCACTAAAATAGGTCAGTACATGCACACCCGCATAAACAAACACACACTTATGTATATATATATATACATACATATATATATATATATATATATATATATATATATATATATATATATATATATATATATATATATATATATATATTTATATATCATGTGTGGACTGAAAAGACCGTGGCGTAAAAGAAATACCAGGAAATAATCGTATCCATAGATTGTTAATTTTACCTGTTATTATAGTAAGAACATATAGGATTATATTTTCTGGCTTCAGCAATAGTAACTTTTCAAGCCATAGAAAACCGAGGGAAAATACTACAAAAACCATCTCTATTCATATAAAAGGGGATGTTAAGGATCCCATTAGTTGTAGCTGTCATTGTGAACTGTAGTTCAGTAGAAGAAACAAGTTCTGTAAAAAGAATGCACTTTGCGATTTCTTGGATATAATTCAAAATATTGTACTACTTTGTTCACTCAGATTTCCACCTCATAACCGGAGAAAGTAGGAAGTGTTCAGTGCCAGGGTGGAGCTGAAACTTTCTTCAGGATTTTCTGGAGCCTGCGTAGTTCTGTTGTCAATCTTCCTGATGGATTGGGAGGCGGGATGTTTCACGACTGCCCATCCGCTTGGGCGCTAACACGGATCAAGGAAATCCAACTGAAACTTTATATTAAACAGAGAAAATATGAATAAATCCAAAGGAAACTCATGATTCCAAGGTTACTTTATTTTCGTAACTATACGGTGAATGGAATAGAATGGAATGTAGAGTTTAGGTCAAAGGCCAAGCACTGGGACCTATGAGGTCATTCAGCGCTGGAAAGGAATTGAGAGTAGGTAGGTTTGAAAGGTGTAACAGGAGGAAAACCTCGCAGTTGCACTATGAAGTACTTGTTAGGAGAGGGTGGATAGCAAGATGGAAGAGAGATGTGAATGGAGGTACAGTAAAAGGAATGTAAAGGGTTGCAGCTAGGGGCCAAAGGCACCTGCAAAGAACCTTTAGCAACGCCTACAGTGCACCCCGTGAGGTGCATTGACGGCACTACTCCCCTACGGGGACTATACGGTGAAGAACTAATATTCTAAAATAAAAAAAAAGAACTCTTATCTTGAATGTGCTCACCATCGAAGCTGTTACTTCCCTGTTCCACCTGTTAGGCCTCCAGTTCCTACATTTTATCTGAGACAGCAATCCTCGCAATGATCAGTTGTGTGACCGTTTTCCCACTCCCCTGGCAGGCTTTGGAATTTCCGCCGTCATTCCGTTTTCCCAGGCTCCCATGACCTGTTTTTCCATAAGGTTCCTGGCCATCTTGTTTTATATCTGCCTTACTTCTTTGCCTTAGTTTTATGAGGCATGAGTTAGCTGAGCGCATAAGGTTTTCGTTCCGTCAGCCTTAACGTTCTGTCATAATTTTTAAAAGTCCAAGCCTCACAAGGGGAGAAGTCCCGTTGCCTAAAATATGTGGCCAGTGTGTCGCTAGGCCACTGTTTAACCGGCCAGCCCGAGGGAGAGCTGGTACCCCTTTTCTTACTAAGCCTCTCGAGTTTTTAGACCTCTAGGTTGGCGGGCCACCGGGTTAATGCAATGGCGCCATCCCCAGGCCACAAGTGAGCGGCGGGATTTGAACCCCGGTCCTCTCGACTGGTAGGCGAGAACCTTACCACTGCGCCACCACGGCTGTCATAATTACTTTGTTATAATTACTACGAATTCTCATTACATGGAATAATTAACCTTTAGCTGAGTGAATAAACTTTTCGCCCCGCTTGCTTCAACTTTCTGTTATAATCACTACGAATTCTTATTATGTAGAATAATCATGCCTAAATGCAGGAAGCATATTTGATCATGCAAAGTAACATCACCATATTGTTGGAGACAGTAATAATTACTACGAATTCTTATTATGTAGAATAATCATACCAGAATGCAGTAAGAATATTTGATTAAGCAAAGTAACATCACCATATTGCTGGAGACAGTGGTAATTACTACGAATTCTTATTATTTAGAATAATCATACCATAATGCAGTAAGAATATTTGATCATGCAAACCAACATCAACATAAAGTTGGAGACATCGCTGACGAAGGTACAAGGAACAGCATCGTCATGGCTTCATTGTGCGACAGCAGGCAAAGTAGAAACGTATAAATGTCTCTCTCTGTTTTTTCCTCAGGATTTAATAACGTACAGGAAACTTACTTCGATATTTTTCCAGGAGTTTCTCTCCAGTTGAAGAGGACGCACCTTGGAAGAGAGCTTCCCAATACCTTTGATGACTCGCGAAGCCTCAGATGGGCCCCTTTGATAATTCTGCCAATCGCGAGATGAAAGTTGATCCGCTAATCTGGGCTCTGCAGATTAGGAGAAGAAAAAAAAGTAGAAGAAGGAGGAGGAGGAGGAGGAGGAGGAGGAGGAGGAGGAAGAGGAGGAGGAGGAGGAGGAGGAGGAGGGACAGGCTGGGGACTAACATGTGACCGGTTGTCAAAGTAAATCCTCCTGTGGAAGCTGTTTTTGTTGAGGGGTACTTCAATTGAAATAGGCCCTCCCCCCCCAAAAAAAAGGAAAACATTATTGTGTGGAAATTTGCAATGAAGTGGGAATATTTTGTGCGTATGAGTTTGCATTTTAGTACTAAATCACTTTATTATGTTATAGTTTGATTATTTTAATCGCCAGTTCAATGCAACGCCAACATTCCTTTTACTGTAGCTCCATTCATATTCTTTTTCTTCCATCTTGCTATCCACCGTCTTCTAACAATTGTTTCACAGTGCAAATGCAAATTTTCCTCCTGTTACACCTTTCAAACCTTTCTACTCTCAGTTTCCCTTTCAGCGCTGAATAACCTCATAGGTCCCTGCGCTAGGCCTTCTGCCAAAATTCTATATGCAGTCATTCATAAGAACTGAAATTCTTCAGCTGATGTTCCTCTGACTTACAGTTATCATGAGCCACATCTCAGTAAATTTGTTTTTTTCTTTTAAGGGACACTGACAGAAAATCTCAGCACCCTAGTCAGTTGGGATGGTGAAGGACCCAAGAAGGTTTTCCCGATGATTGTGAAGATGCTTTGAGTACTTCCTCTTGTTGCAGGAATATTGTCCTTTAATCTGGTCGTCTGTAGCTTCTAGACCTAGATTCTCGAAGTGGTGGTTTCCAGTTTCCAGATACCTGAGCTTAAGGTTTTAGACCATTGTTGAGAATGTCCTGCTAGTCCATCTTTCTTCATTTACGCATCACTTTCTTTGCTCGTGCTGCTGTTATTAATTCTTTATATTAATTTTGCTGAACATCAGTGCCAAAATTCCGTTTGGAATTCACGATGTCAAGAGGTCTTTCATAATGGCAATAAAGAAAACGGATTCTGTCTTACGGAAACTGTTCCCTCCATTTCTACTTCCGCAAACCATTTCCCATTGTTGTGAGAGCTCTGTCACCCGCCACCGTGTATTCCAGGATGCAATCGCCCTGGAGTGGCTATTAGATGAATTGCTTGCAGAACTGGGCCTTTGTCTGGTTTCCTGTACCGAAGCATTTTCTTGTACTGGATCGAAGGGAACTCGACGTGTTCTTTAATCCTTTGAAATTATTTCAGAGTATCAACCTTCCTGTAGCTCTTTCTTTTCGAAACATATTTTCAATGATTGTTCAAGACTTGGCAATGGAAATACTGTAGTATTAGCAAAGGAAAATATTTCCACAGCCTCTCAGTAATGGAAGCAAGGCCAAGAGAGACAAGGTCTACCCAACTGGGCGGAGTCGCCTCCCACCTGGGGTAACTGCGTAGGCGATGACGTATCTTAGAGGTATCTGCTCGTTACGGCAATTCAACTGCTGACGCAGTAAGGAGGTAGACAAAGCTCCCCCCACATGGGGGGTTTTTGGGGGGGAAGTGAGCAGACCTTCTCGTTCTCTTGACCTTGAATGGAAGTAGTTCCTCAGTAACGAAGCTCCTTAGCATTAGGAAGGAAATCTTTATACAGGTGTTCAAATCCTAGCAAGGGAAGTTTCTCAAATCTTGGGAAGAATCATGACTTAGGTGTTGAGAGCTAAGACATGAAGGCTTCTCAGAACAGGAGGTCAGGCCATACATGGATATTCTAAGCTTTTTAATAAAAACATTTTTTGCTAAAATGAAAAATGATTTATCATTGTAATCTTCATGAGATTAAGGATCATAGTAATATTCTTGCCCAATTTTTACTTATATAATGTTCAAAATCTAGTAACCCCCGTAGAGGGGTAGTACCGTCAGTGTACCTCATGCGGTGCACTGTAGGCATTACTTCAGGTTCTTTGCAGCGTGCCTTCTTTAGGCACCTAGCTGCAACTCCTCTCGTATTCTTTTTCTTCCATCTTACTTCCTACCCTCTCCTAACAATTGATTTTTAGTGCCACTGCGAGGTTTTCCTCCTGTTACACCTTTCAAACGTTTTACCATCAATTCCCGTTTCAGCGCTGAATGACCTCAAAGGTCCCAGCGCTTGGCCTTTGGCCTAAATTCTATGTTCAGCTCAGTTCAGTTCAATTCAAAATCTAGTAACAGAAGGATTTCCTGAAACCGTCGTGTGAACTCATATTATTCAGAAAGGATTCTTAAGCCAGTGTCCATAACCCCTATTCAACCTGTATTCCCCACAGTGGCTTTGAGGAATAACGGAATCCTCTATTAAAATGACAGTGAATATATTTTGTAACGTGCCAGTGGGAGCCGATAGTTGAGGGTGGGTTTACGTTTTTTATTTAAACAGTAAAGTAGACGACTTTATGTTAAGATGGCTCTCATAATTACGTGTATGAGTTTTAGAGCTCAGATTAATCATTTTTATATAAGTTAATCACTTAATCCGTCCGTAATACCCTCGTTTTGATGCATCACAAAGGGGCGGATTAAAACAACTGAAAACCTGGCATTAAAGATTTCTCAAACGATGCGTGTCGAAGACAAAAGCGAGAGAGAGAGAGAGAGAGAGAGAGAGAGAGAGAGAGAGAGAGAGAGAGAGAGAATTAAAAAAAATCATCAAAGTCCTTGTTTATGTGTTGCGACTTGTGTGGAATTTAAGGCGACTGAAATAGAACAAAGGAAGAAATAATTGATTGTTTACTTTTCCACTTTCTAGCCCTCCTGTGCATTTTAATCAGGCGGTCCACCTACTTTTTGGCTGTTCCCTTCTTCCCAAGGAATGTTGCAGCGCGGTGTGTGGTTTCTCCACCTAGACAGATAGATAAATAGATAGATAGATAGACAGGCAACTAGATAGATAGAGAAAAAAGGCTAACGGTACCTGTTGGCCGAATGAATGCTGTCTTAGGTAACGATAAACTGCTTTGTTTATTACTAAGAAGAATTCTTTCGATGAAACATCATATTTTTGCTAAATGTTCTGCAAGTTATTTTTTTTATTAATTGTGAACGCTGTAGCTTGTTTCGTGGTTGGAAATTTATATAAAATAACCGAGGAATATATACAATGATACTTGACAAGCTGCTAAAGGAATATCTTCTTGATATGTAGTAGCTGATATATCCTCGACGACATTTGCGTTTTGTTCTAGATTCGTGTACCATATCAAATTCAATTGCGTATCTGCAGACTTATGCCAGTGATGGAGAGGAGGAGGAGGAGGAGGAGGAGGAGGAGGAGGAGGAGGAGGAGGAGGAGGAGGAGGAGGAGGAGGAGGAGGAGGCGTCAGCGGATCAGATGAGTGGATGTGATGAGGGATAGGTGAGGTGGAAGTGGGTGAAGAAGGTGCAAGGATTAAAGGAATAGAAATAGATAGAGGAGGTTGACTCAAGCGGCCGACCCTGCTATACTGTGGGACTAGTAAGGTCGAAAGAAGAAGAAGAAGAAGAAGAAGACTTATGAATGACCTTCTGTCGAAGTAGATATTGAAACAACCACTCTTCTTACCTGTTTCTACTGGTTACACTTTTAAAAGAGAATAACTAGGGAAAATTACTTTGTTTTCAGGACGTCCAGTTATTTAAAGGATATTTGTTGCAAGAAGTCATTGCAGGATCTTCCAGAAGACAGAAAAACTATCTCAACGTATGTATAAGATAAGTTTAAGGCATGTTACGTAGACCTGAGTTATGAAGAGACAAGAAAAGATGATAGGATGCGATAACGAAAGAGATTTAAGGAGATAAAACTATCAAGAATGTTGAATGAAAATTAACTGCCTGTTCTAAATTACATTTGATTAAGTGTGTTTTACTTTTCCTTTCAGTCATTGCTATACTTGATATAATATCTGGCATTGCAACTCCTCCTGCAACGCTCCCCCGGAAAGTCCTTGCGCCAAGGACTCTCTCATATAACAAAAGGAATCCGTGGGAATCCTGCTGCCTGGATCCCCAACCAGTGCAGGATAATGCAGATTTCCAGCCGCAAGTTTTCAGCTCCGGCCATCGAATGAATGGTCTAATAATTTCCAGTGTTCATTGCCTCGGGTGCAGGATTCCATCCCCCCTGGAAAGAATGCTCGCGTGCGTAGCCGAGGGATGAATATTAAGTGAACTCGCACGCACTCCCGCTTCTGGTTTTGCTTGAAGAAGAAGGTTTTATGCGATTGAGCTTGTCAGGTATATGTTAATTTGCTTTCGTAACAGTTATGTAACTCACGGTGAATATATGTATTGAAGTTTTGGCTGCATGTATTTTAAAGATGTCAAGATTCTTTGCATAATATTTATTTCATTAAGCGAGATCTGACCCCGTTGTGTGAACTGTGTAAAGCTAAAGTGGAAATACCTTTGGTTCTACGTCTTTCCTGATCTCGTTCACCTGAGAGACACTATGTAGGTTGTATGGTCCAGAAAAACGCGAACAAAATGAAGGGTCGTTGGAAGATCTCACAAAATAGGCAGGGAAGTTCTATAAGTTGTTTTATATAACGGCGAAAGTACCATAGGAAGCGCCCCAGTATTACACATACGTACGTACATGTGCATGTGTATGCATAGCCACAGACACACACACATATATATAACACATACATGTGTTATTTTATGTATTTTTTTTATTTAGTTATTTATATTAATTTTATTAAATTCTCTCAATTTAATTCTATTTATTTATTTTTCTTTATTTTTTGGGGTATTTTTATTTTTACTTATTTGTTACTCATTTTTATTATTATATATTATATATATATATATATATATATATATATATAATATATATTTATATAATATACATAACATATATTAATATATATATTATATATGTATGTATGTGTGTGTATGTGTATGTGTTTGTGTTGTACGTCTGTGACTGTGCAACATCTACAAGACGACCTGTGTACGTATCTCCTCTCGTTCATTCTTTCCTCCGGCCCGTGTCGAAGGGAAGCTCCAGAAACTCTTGACGCGCTTCAGAAAACCCTTCCTGAACCCCGCCAGTGATTTGTCGCATCCTCCCGAATCCCTTTCAAGCATCCTTCCCAAGGAGTCCTTAGGGACATAAGTTTCCACGACAAGTATTTTGCGGGTGAAGGATACTGAAGGATAAGATCGCTCCGGAGCATGATAGTGTTTTCTTCCTCTCCGAACTTTTTCGGAACTTGCTTTTTTCCTTTGTGCTTTCTTTGTTCTGTTGAGGGTGAGTTTAAGCATCCCTTTTCAGTATTGTCTATTTGTTACGTAACTTGATTTAAAAAAAATTTTTTTTATTAGAATTCAAATAAAAAAGATAATTTTTGATTATAATTTTTATGAAAAAGTAAATTATCTTATATTACAGTTTATTTAAAGAAAAAAACATAATTGAGGGTATTTTAGCAATATGAGTTTCCTTTTTTGTTTGAGGATGAGTAAAATAAGCATCCCTTTCAGTATTGTCTGTTATGTAGGTCGATATTTTAGTACTTATATTTTTTATGAAAGAAGTGAATCATTTTTCATTGTAATTCTTCAGGATTAAGTAATGGAGGGTATTTTAGCCAAATGATTTTAATTTTTTTTAAGGATAAGTATAATCACCCACTTTGTATTGTCTATTAAACAAGTCGATTTTGAATTTATAATTTTAAGTATAAAAATAATTTTAAAACTTCTCATCACAATTTTATATAAAAAAGCAATCGATTGTATTTTAGCAAGGCGAATTCCAATTATTTTAGCCAAATGATTTAAAATTTTTTTAAGGATAAGTATGATCACCCACTTTGTATTGTCTGTTACACAAGTCGATTTTGAATTTATAATTTTAATTATAGAAATAATTTTTAAATTCCTTATCATAATTTTATATATAAAAAAGCAATCGATTGTATTTTAGCAAGGCGAATTCCAATCCCGAAGTGTTCCTCCGCGCAACATATTGGTTTGGTGTTAGCGGATGAAAACCATTGCCTTGCGGAATGCTATCAAATATGTAAATCATTATAAGTGTTACAGCGAATGACAACCAGGTGTCAATATTTAATGTGGAAATTCCCTGTGTTTCGCCCCGCCGATTTCATATGGCCTGAGGTCACGGCGGTACGTGAAGAGGTGTGTGTGTGTGGATATATATATATATATATATATATATATATATATATATATATATATATATATATATATATATATATATATATATATATATATATATATATATATATATATATATATATTATAATGACAGAATCTTTGCATTATGTATATGAAGACAGTTACACCAATAATACTTTTAAAAATACACACACATATAATTATATATATATATATATATATATATATATATATATATATATATATATATATATATATATATATATATATATATATATATATGTTTATGTGTGTGTGTGTGTGTATTCGAACTTTATTCTATTAGGCTTTCAAATGAAGTGCTTTATTATAATGTATTTTATGAGCGTTGAAATTAACATTCATAAAATTCAGTGGTAAACGATTGTTATTGTTATTTTTCCATTTTGCATATAACGAAAAATTATGGCAAAGCATACGTAAAGATTTCTTGAAGAAATCAAGTGGTATGTTTGCATATCATACAAATATACGTATGTATATATATGTGTGTATGCATGTGTATTTTAGATGTGTCATCAGTGTGATTGTTATTACATAATGGAAAGATGCTGTTAATCTATTTCAAAAGCATAAATCAAATACCATCTAGAGAACCGGTTTATGTGCAAACATGAGACCACTTGATTTCTTCAATAAATCCCTAAATATGTTTTGCCATAATTTTTCGTTTTATGCAAAATGGGAAAATAAGCAATAAATTGTTAAGTACATTGTATTTTCAGTCCAATTAAAAGTTTTATTTCATACCGATTACCAGTGCATTTTATGAATATCAATTTGAATGCTCATAAAATATATAATAGAATTAAAAATAGAGCACTTCATTTGAAAGCCTAATAAAATAAAGTTCGAATCAATCATTCCATTACTTAACAGATAAATCTGATCTCATAATTCCTTTAGCTAATGTGTAAAATCTTAAAAAACAAAATCGCTCAAAAAGATATTGCCACTCAAGAATACTTTAATTGAATATCTTATTAAAATCCATTTATAGTTTCATTTATCAACTCTTACAGTTTATTTCTAAAAAGGTCATCTATAAACTGAATGATAACTCGTTGCTAAAATTTTATAGTTAATTATCAGCATGGGAGAACACACGTTTCGGTGAAATCACTGATGTCAGAATATTTTAAAGCTCATGAAATACCGTCCTGCATATTAATCAGCTGTATCATAAATTATAATAGTTTTTATGTCCATTTTATAATGTAGGAATTATTTTGATGATGAGAAATTTGAGTTAGAATGAGTTCTGTTAATTTTGAATGGACTTAAACTCTTAATCATTATGATAACACTTAAACGTGTTAAGTAAATGTTTGTAAATTTTTTTCATGAAGATTTTAACCAAAGTATAACATTCCCTGTTTCTTCGATATCACTACTAAATATTTATAATTTCCTTTTGGACAACTAACTCCATCACTCTTCCCTTACATGAATTTTCTGTCAGTACAGCTCCCCTTTAATATAAATTTTTTAAAAATATTTTGAAATATTTACTCTTTTAGTCTCACACATTAAAACACATTACGACCCTCGTTTAGTTTTAAATAACTAGGATCCTTTTATATTTCATTTTTATGCATTGCAATTTTAGACATTCCACTTGTACCAGCTATTTCTCCACAATTTCTCCCTCTCACCTCTCCCAACAACGGCGTATTCTTGTCACATTCTTTATTTCCCCACCTTTCTTGCCTGTGTTTAGTCTACCTTTGTTTTGGGTGTAATTCTATCAGGCATTCTTTAATCCTTTAGCGGGGTCTGAGAAAATTCGACAATCTACATTGGATGTTACGCGTGCTGAATTCTCTCAATATTATTTGTTGCTGTTAATAGCTTTGCACACCGTAGTGGGGTAGTGCCGTCAGTGAGCCTCATGTGGTGCACTGTAGGCATTACGTGAGGTTCTTTGCAGCGTGCCTTCGGCCCCTAGCTGCAACCCCTTTCGCTCCTTTTACGGTACCTCCTTTCATATTCTCTTCCGTCCTACTTTCCACCCTCTTCTAACAATTGATTCATAGTGCAACTGCTTTGAGGTTTTCCTCCTGTTACACCTTTCAAACCTTTTACAGTCAATTTCCGTTTGAGCGCTGAATGACCTCATAGGTCCCAGTGCTTGGCCTTTGGCCTAAATTCTACATCCAATTCAATCCAGTTCATGCAAATACAGGAATGAGAGATGAACTTCACGTTGATAATGACTTCCCTGCAGTATTTCAGCATCTTAAACCATGCTATATGCATCGACCATGCTTTGCTAATTATTTACCAATAAAACCAGGAACCGCAAGACTGCACACTTCGGAAAACACTCCCACCAGCAGCCTCTTTCTTCGACGTCCCTCTGAAGGTGCCGCGTTGTATTCCCAAGAGTAAATTTCTCCGGGAGTGCCTGAGAAAACGTGAGCGGGTCCCTTGATAAGGTTACCTCAGAGCAGCTTTGCCTTGTTCTGATTCGTTACAACCTAATGGACGATCGTAAAAGCTCTCTCTCGGAGCGTGATGGACATCTGTAATTACTTTTTTCTCTCTTTATTCTATTTTACCTGTTGCGACCGATCTTCGTCTAATGGTACCATTCTCCCCCTCAACGGACGAAATGTTTTGTGCCTGTTAGGACCGATATTCACCTAATGGTACCATTTTCCCTTCAACAGACGATATACTTTGTTCAGAATTGTCATCGTTGGGGACGATGCTGTATTAGTTTTTAGTATCTTTTGTCTTTTCCGTGAGCAAGCTACAGTTTCTACAATATTTCATGTGCTTTGTTTTGCAGCTAAAACTATTATTATTATTATTATTATTATTATTATTATTATTATTATTATTATTATTATTATTATTATTATTATTATTATTCAGAAGATGAAACCTCTTCATATGGAACAAGCCCACCAAAGGGGTCATTGATTGAAGTTCAAGCTTCCAAAGAATATTGAGGTGTTCATTAGGAAGAAGTAAGAGAAAGTAAAGGAAAATACAGAAAGAAGGGATCCCACTCACTTATTAAAAAAAGAAAAAAATAAATAAATTAATAAATTAACAAACAGATAAAAATGTATTAAAATGCAAGGGGAATAGTATTAGGGTAGCAATGCATTGCCCCTTCGCTTGAACTTCTGAAGTTCCAACTGCACGACATCCTCATGGAGACTGTTCCACAGTCCAACAGTGTGAGGAATAAAGGACCTCTGGAACTTTGAAGAAGTTTGACAGCGAGGCACATTTATTCCATATTGGTGGTGGTGTTCATCGAATCTGGGTGCTCTCGGCTGGAAAAGGGGAAGGGTACAGGGTCCCTGAACATCTGCCTACAGTATTTGAGTGGGGTTTTCGTTTTGTAGCCAAATTCAGTATGGACCTACAGTCAGTCGAAATGCTTATGGAAATAGTCTTCGATTAATGCTGTCTCAGGAGAATTCTATGTTGTAGAATGCATCTTCGTTGTATAAGATTTGATATCATAGATTCTTTCAACCGTCCCATGTATATGAAGTGAGCCTTGTATAATCTGTTCCCCACAGCAAAGTTAAGAAATTTTTTTCATAGGAAATTCTTAATCCAGTGGTAAGTTTGTTACAGAAGTCAGGTTTCTTTTGCATCTCTCTCTCTCTCTCTACAAGAGTTTTGGAAAGAAGCGTGCTTTAACGTGATTCAGACCTAAAACCACGCTATTCAAATTATCTGGTACGTTTTCCATTACACTAGTTTAACTGAGATGATGCTAATGTATTCGGTATACGCGAGTGCATACATTAGGCATGTTTACGTACCCACATACTCGTATGGGCGCGGCGTGATAAGATCTGTGTTGTTATTCAAGCCTCTGGGATCCCTTGTTGACAAACGGAAGGGTTACATGTATCATCAAGTCGCCATGTCATCCTATCTAGAAACACATATAAATGTATATATACTGTATACATATATATATATATATATATATATATGTGTGTGTGTATATGTATATATGTATATATTGATATATATATATATATATATATATATATATATATATATATATATATATATATATATATATATATATATATATATATATATATATATACACACAGTATACATACATACATACATAGAAGAGAGAGGGAGTTTTTGTTCAAGCGTTGTATACATGTTGCTTTAGTTACATACTTCTCGATATCTGTGATACTTATGAGAATGTCATTTTTCGTCATATTATAACACTAAATCAGACCAAACAGGTATATTCCTAATATCACAATAATAAAAATGAAACGTTTTTTTTTTTTTTTTAGAAAATAGCCAAGGAATTGCTGATAATAACTTTGCTGTTTACTCACCGATATTTCCCCGTATCTCCACAAAAAAAGAAAAAAAAAAACCTTCCAAATGGCTAGAACATGTACGAGAGGAAGAAATGATAATTATATTTTGTTATTGCCTGTAATCTCATATTGCCAGGTGTTCCGCGGTGTCGTAAGAATGTAATAGCTTTTGCTCTTTTTTCCGTTTTTTTTTTTTTTTTTTTGTTGGGGGGGTGGGGTGGGGGAGATTGGGTAAGCGCTACCAGCAGGGAAATGTCTCCTAAATGCTTTTCCAATTTCTGAAGGGCTTAGGCGGTCAAGGTAAATGTGCAGTATACATACATACATGTATATATATATATATATATATATGCATATAGATAGATTGATAGATAGTAGACAATATATATTTATAAATATTTGTATGTATATATAATATATATATATAGAAAGATAGATAGATAAATATATATTTATAGATATGTATATATTAATATATATATATATATACATATATATATAGTATATATACATATACACACACACATATATATATATATATATATATATATATATATATATATATATATATATATATATATATATATATATATGTATATAATGTACGCACGTATACATACATACCTCCAAGATGGAGACGGCACGTTAATGCTCTATCTATTACATCCCTCAGTTCTCGTGCCAAGTTAATTAAGGCTTCAGCGGCGCTGAGGCTCATTACAAATAAATCAAAGGCATTAAACACTCGGCACCAACCCAGAGTGGAGGAGATTTAATATGGCGAGTTAACCCTCCTTTCCTTTTTATTAGTTTTCTGTGAAAGAAAACTATTGTGGCGGCTTTGTCTGCCCGTCCGTACTCTGTCCGCACTTTTTCTGTCCGCCCTCAGATCTTAGAAACTACTGAGGCTAGGGGGCTGCAAATTGGTGTGTTTATCATCCACCCTCCAATCATCAAACATACCAAATTGCAGCCCTCTAGCCTCAGTCGTTTTTATTTTATTTAAGGTTAAAAGTAAAGTAAGTATACCTGAGTTTAACCAGACCACTGA
This sequence comes from Macrobrachium rosenbergii, assembly GCF_040412425.1. Lineage (NCBI taxonomy): Eukaryota > Metazoa > Arthropoda > Malacostraca > Decapoda > Palaemonidae > Macrobrachium > Macrobrachium rosenbergii. The sequence continues at coordinate 47,505,346 of NC_089762.1, read as the reverse complement.
GCTAAAGTTCGCCATGATCGTGCCTCAGGCAACGATATAGGATAGTCCACCACCGGGACGTGGTTAAAGTTTCATGGGCCGCGGCTCATACAGCATTATACCGAGACCACCGAAAGATAGATCTGTTTTCGGTCGCCTTGATTATAAGCTGTAGCTGCTGTACAGAAAACTCGATTGCGCCGAAGAAACTTGGGCGCATTTTTACTTGTTTATTTTACGGTGAGTTTAATTTAAAAGAACGAACTGGGAACTGATTAATAAACAGTAAACAAAACCACAGGTTAACGAACCACTGGTTAACGAACAGGCAACGACTCTTTAGGTGGGTAGCGCCGTCAGTGCACCTCACGCGGTGCACTGTAGGCATTACTTAAGGTTCTTTGCAGCGTGCCTTCGGGTCCCCCTAGCTGCAACCCCTTTCATTTCTTTTACTGTACCTCTGTTCTTATTTTCTTTCTTCTATCTTACTTTCCACCTTCTAATAATTTGTGACGCCAGATAACCTACAATTAATCATTCTTCTAATAACTGTTTCATAATGCAACCACGAAGTTTTCTTCCTGTTACACCTTTCAAACCTTTCATCTATCAATTTCCCTCTCAGCGCTGAATGACCCCATACGTCCCAGCGCTTGGCCTTGGGCCAAAATCCTGTATTTCATATTCCAGCAGGAAACGAAACCAGTCCGAATGAAGTTGAGTAAACCAATGAGAGACAACCGGAAACGATCAATTAAATGGTAAAATGGCATCTCTCACGGTATTGCTAGTTTAGGGTTGCTGTTTAACTTCGCAGCAAGTACCTACACACTTTCCAAGTCAGCTCCCGAGTCGAGTGGCCGTGTCTTTGTTTAGCGGCGTTTTGTGCATTTATTCATGTGATTTTCGCGGATATATTTTTATTAGTGTTTAAGTGAGGATTCCTATAGTGGAGAGTACTGCAATGAATATTGTGAATATGGAGGTAAGTTCTCTCAAGGTGGGTCGTGGGAATCGCAGTTGTGACGTTGCTTAGTTTTCCGTAATGTAACCTAAGCATACCTTTTTTATTTTTATCCTAGTACGTAACAGTTAGTTCCAGTGCTTCTGCTGTAGACATCCTTCCTCTGTCCCAAGCTTGGAAGATGCACACGCAAATAACTCGTATGTTTGTGTATGTATGCCATACATACATACATACATACATACTGGACACCTGAATATATTGGCGAGGACAACCGTTAAGAAGGCAGTTAACCATAGTCATTAAAGTATTATAAAGGACCACTTTTGATCCTAACTGTAATGCATTTTTCTAAAAAACATCTACAAAATCTCTTAAGACATTCGTACATAACAAGGAATACTCTTTGCTACAAGAATTCACGATATGCGATGCAGAACTTAAAAGATAGTCATGGCACACATTTGAAAATGAGCCACAAAAATTGTCCATCAATTTTCAAAGCCGAATCTCAGGATAGGTTGGTAAAAGCGACATTAATACCAGAACTGCTGCTTACTTGGCTTTCAAGTGATCATCGGCGGTATCAAGAAAATGATCGTAATATTAATATATCCCGGGAAGGTTTGCCGAATCGTCGTACCTCTTGCTTGGACCACTCGACTGAGGCCGGTAACCAGTCTCATAAGCATGTCAGCAATTTGGGTACAACTCAGTTGGATGCTTCCGTCTCCCCGGTATTCCGGAGTTGAACAGGTGAACTGTGTATCATTCTGATGCTGAGAGGGATTATCTGGACCATGAAATAATATTACAGTCATTAACTGAAAGTACTTCTCAAAAATGAAATTATTTGCACTGAGTTTAATCAGCGAGATTAGGTAACGAATCTTCTGTAGCCTCTTGCAGTAGACAAGATAAATGTGTTACCGCGGATTTTTTTCTCTCTCTCTCTCTCTCTCTCTCTCTCTCTCTCTCTCTCTCTCTCTCTCTCTCTCTCTATAAACAGATAGATAGAATTTAATAGTGGTTGAAAAAGGAGTTTTCTTGCTGATTCCCTCTTTCTTTCCTAGGTGAAAAAACTGGGTGAAGTTTTATTCCAGGATTTTTCCATTACTTATTACTATTATTATTTTATTATTATCATTCTCATTAGGCAATGCTCACGGATTCATAAGGGGAAAAAAAACGAAAAGACCGTTAACTTGCCAAGAATCTCCCACCAAAAAGAATGACCACAATATACACAGAGAGAGAGAGAGAGAGAGAGAGAGAGAGAGAGAGAGAGAGAGAGACGGCGTAAATGCACATCAGACGTTTTTTATTTGTCTCCCAGAAAGGAAAGACCATTAGATGATTACACATTAAAGCAATTTTCCCCGAAAAAGAGGAAGGTAATGACGCATTCAAGATTTTTTTTTTTTTTCCTTTTTCTTTTCGACGAGAAACGGCACCATGGACGTTCGTTTTTCCACCGGAAAGTGAAATATGATTGCGCCTTCGTCGCGTCGTTCTTGTTAGGGAATCTTCCTCTTTTCCTACAGTTTCTTTGTATACTCTGTATACAGGCAACACTATTTTGCATCAGTGAGAAATGAAATAAGTGACACTGTAAGGTATAATCTCCGTAGGGGGCTAGTGGCATGCGGTGCACTGTAGGCATTACTTGAGGTTCTTTGCAGCGTGCCTTCCTTAGGCCCCTAGCTGCAACCCCTTTCGTTCCGTTTACTGTACCTCCTTTCATATTCTTTCTTCCATCTTACTTTCCAACCCTTTCCTGACAGTTGATTCATAGTGCAACTGCTTTGAGGTTTTCCTCCTGTTAAACCTTTCAAACCTTTTTACTGTCAATTTCCGTTTCAGCGCTGATTGGCCTCATAGGTCCCAGTGCTTGGCCTTTGGCCTAAATTCTATATTCAGCTCAATTCAATGAGGTATAATTTGCTGGAAACTGGTAATATAGTTAAATTTTGATTATATTCCCCAGGTAGGTGGATTGTAATGGTACAGTTTTTTTTTAACTATATTTAGTTGCACAAATATTTTCCCCTTGGAAATACGAACTGGATTAGACTGCGAATCTCTCTCTCTCTCTCTCTCTCTCTCTCTCTCTCTCTCTATTATTATTATTATTATTATTATGATTATTATTATTATTATTATAACCAAAATGATTATGTTAGTCTTTCAGTTCTATGTTTTTCATGCACAAATGTTGACACCCACCTCCTCCCCCGCCCTCTCTCTCTCTCTCTCTCTCTCTCTCTCTCTCTCTCTCTCTCTCTCTCTCTCTAAGCTTAGGAAAATTCTGTGGACAAGAGAAAGCGCTTGAGGATTTAAACGAATGTAAAGGCGCGAAACATTTCTCTCTCTCTCTCTCTCTCTCTCTCTCTCTCTCTCTCTCTCTCTCTCTCTCTCTCTCGGCCAGGTGACTGACTGGTACTTTCATGTCTTTGTTGAAATAACTCCCATGCATGAAATGGGTTCGTTTCATGCATGAAATTGCATTGTGGCAAATTTGCTGCCTCTTGGTATATTCATTAAGCAGTCCTGTTCATTATTATTATTATTATTATTATTATTATTATTATTATTATTATTATTATTACTTTATTAATTTATTATTATTTTTATTGTTTTATTACTTTATTAATTTATTGATTTATAATTGTTATTATTATTATTATTATTATTATTATTATTATTATTATTATTATTATTATTATTATTATTATTATTACTTTATTAATTTATTATTATTATTACTATTATTATTAACTTTATCGTAATTTTTATTCTATTAATATACTATTACTATTATTGTTATTATTATTATTATAATTATTATTTTATTAAAATTTATTATTATTATTATTATTATTATTATTATTATTATTATTATTATTATTATTATTATTATTATTATTATTATTATTTTGTCATCTGCACCCAATACCTGAGAAGTACAACCTGATTTTACCCATAAAAATATGATCAGCTCAAACCAGTCCAGCATATTTTCAAAACTCCAGGTTCTATATCATGGCGATTTGCAGCGCTTTATAAAGGACATTTCGCCAAAATTCCCCGAAGCTAGTTGAGCAATTTGCTATTTCCTGCCTTTTGCAGGCTCCCCACCGTTTGCCTGAGTGCCGTGATTTCTCCAGTCCTTGAACGCCGAATCTATTCCCGAGGTAATCTTTGTTTCGCGTTTTTGCATTGTTCCTTTTCTCCTGTTGGGTCGTCTGAATTACCGTAAGCTTTAAAGCAGTAGTGCATGCGTTGCCCGTCCGATTGCCATCGTTATAGAGAGAGAGAGAGAGAGAGAGAGAGAGAGAGAGAGAGAGAGAGAGAGAGAGAGAGAGAGAGTTTTACATTCGTCTTTTAAATCCTCGGGACGTTCTCTTGTCCACAGAAGAGAGAGAGAGAGAGAGAGAGAGAGAGAGAGAGAGGTATGTTTCATGTTTCTACATTCGGCGTTGAAATCCGCAAGCGCTTTCTCTTGTCCACAGAATTTGCGTAAGCTTATTCTATAAAGCGGTGTTGCGTTGCCTATCCGAAAGTCATAGTTAGAGAGAGAGAGAGAGAGAGAGAGAGAGAGAGAGAGAGAGAGAGATGTTTCACGCTTTTGTGCAATCATCGTTTAAATCCACAAGCGCTTTCTCTCGTCCACAGAATTTTCGCCAAGCAGTATTGCGTTGCCCATTCGATTGCCTTCGTGAGAGAGAGAGAGAGAGAGAGAGAGAGAGAGAGAGAGAGAGAGAGAGAGAGAGAGAGAGAGAGAGAGGTCCCTTTTGAACTTCCTTTGGGCAGACGCTCGGCGAAATGCCATGCGAGAATAGCCCTTGTGTCGGTCTATCATCGTAATCATCCTCTAACACAATCCTATCCTTCGCCTCATGGCCCGAAAGTTTGCTTTGTCGACGTTCAAAGAGAGAGAGAGAGAGAGAGAGAGAGAGAGAGAGAGAGAGAGAGAGAGAGAGAGAGATCCTTTGAGGTTAGAGCTAATCCGTTTCGCATATCCGAGCCGCGCCCTCGGGCTCCTTTGCAGAGAGAGAGTGAATATTGGAGGTTCTTGCATCCTTCCTTCCTTCCTTTCTTCCTTTCTTCCTTTCATCTTTTCCCTCCGTCATCGCCTCCCTCTGCGTCTTCGTCGTCTTCGTCTGCAGCAGCCGTCTTGCTTGCTTGCTTGCTTGCTTGCGGCTTCCGGCGCTGCTCATTCCATGTCCCGCCTCGGGGAGCCACTTGTTACCGGACCTTTATATATACGCGTCCTTTTTCTGGATTCCTTTCGCTTCAGGGCGCAGGGGGGGGGTGGGGCGAGGGGGTTGGTGGGGAGGTGGGAGGTTGGGGGGGAGATACAGTCAGGTAGCTGATGTCCACGGATCATTTTATTTTTGGATTTTTGATTAAGTTATCAAGCAGTGTGTGTAGACTCGTGAGAGAGAGAGAGAGAGAGAGAGAGAGAGAGAGAGAGAGAGAGAGAGAGAGAGAGAATCTTCATGAGCATAATCGTCTATATTGTGGTGATTCAGGTGATACATTCTGCCATTTTTAAATACAGCATACAGACAGTGTTCTGGATTTAATAAATCTCTGTATTTCTGATTTGCAACAAAGCAATAAAACTAAAAACTTGTTTTCAGAATCTAGTCTTCCTAATTTGCAAGCATGTGCTTGCATTCCCTAAAGAAGGGGACTTTTTGATTTTTGGTCACTGATATTCTGCTTGGGGAATTCGATAAAATACTACAAATCCAGAGGTTCAAAATTTTATTTTGAATGGTTACAAAGCACTGAAAAGCACTGGTCAATATGAGAAATGCACCGTTAGGGGGTTAGTGCCGTCAGTGCAATGTAGGCATTACTTAAGGTTCTTTACAACCCCTTTCATTCCTTTTACTGTACCTCCTTTCATATTCTCTTTCTCCCACCCTCTCCTAACACTTGATTCATAGTGCAACTGCTTTGAGGTTTTCCTCCTGTTACACCTTTCAAACCTTTCACTGTCAGTTTCCGTTTCAGCACTGAATGACCTCATAGGTCCCAGTGCTTGGCCTTTGTCCTAAATTCTATTATTCAATTCAATTCAACCTTTCAAGGTAATTCGTGAAGATATCTTCAGTTTTGTTTAACGGACGTTATAGTAAAAGAGACTCAGTACTGATAAATAACTACAGTACCCTTTTTTTTTCTCTTGCAGAACGAACGATGGCCGTGAATATGGTAATTCCACTTCTTATCCCCCTCGAGGAGAACCTTCATAACAGTAAGTGCAGGTTTTTTGTTATAAATACTTAGACAATAATTAAATATTTAGACTGTAATTTATCTTGGGTTTTTCTGGTCTTGCATTTCAATTTTTCTCCAGCCGCAGTGTAATATCGTTGAGCGAGAGATACCGCGATATTAATTGTTTTTATCAGATTTATAGTTATTTAATGAGTTTTTATTTTTGTTATGTTCAGACTTGTAGGTAAGTGTTAGGATGGTCTGATTTGTGATGTCAAGTCTTTTGATTATGTGCATTTAAGTGTATAGTCTATAAACAAGCCATCGTTTTGTGCGTATATATATATATATATATATATATATATATATATATATATATATATATATATATATATATATATATATATATATATATATATATTTCTGTTCATTGATTGTAATTGTTTAGCGAAAATGTGATAGGCACCGTGACGTTACTTCATTATTAATTATCAAATAATTAAAGTATTTCTTTTACGTACATTCTCATGTGTTATTGGTACGATGTGACGTTCGGTGCTGAAAGGTTTAAAATAAGCAACTTATATACTGTATATATATGCATATATATGTGTACACATATGTATATATATTATATATATCTATATATATACATATACATATATACACATATATACAGTTTTGGGTGTGCAATGTAGCTCACGCTTACCGCTCGCCGCCTGATGACTTTATTTCCAATAGCTGGGATCACGGCCACCAATCTTCGATAAGCCATCGGGCCGGGGGGGGGGGGAGCGGCCAGGTCCAAAAAACCCACTCCTTCCCCCAATTGGAATCGGCAATATCGAGGAGGTTTGCGAGATCATTTGGCGTAAGATCAGACTTTTACGATCGCGAGCATAAGGCCGGCCTCGAATAATATTGCGTTTTTTCCTCCTTTAAAATTTTCCTCTTTTTTTTTTTCTTTTTTTCCCCCCGAGGAAATAATCCGCGATTGTTGGGAGCTGAAGGTGTTAAGAGATCGCTTTCAAGGGCGATGGTGTATTTTTTTTTCAGCTCTTGTAAAAGCGAAGGTCTGGTCGTAGAGACGGCCGTATTCAGAGTTGTTTTAACAGTGTAAATTGCACTGGCGTGCAAATATGGCCTTTTGAAGAAGTTCTGAATTTAAAAAAAAAATTTTTTGGCGCCTGGAAAAGAAATGATTTCGTGCATTCAGACATTTTATGGTCAGAATGTTAATGGTATTGATTTCTTCTTCCATATCGTATGAAAAGTTGCTATTTTACGAAATCTGTCTTGATTGAAAGATCTTTTATTGTAATGGATTCAACGAAATGAATACATACATATACAAACATTTTATATATGTACAGTATATATAACGTATATATATATACATATATTTGTATATGATTATATATATAAATATATATATATATATATATATATATATATATATATATATATATATATATATATATATATATATATATATATATATATATTATATTATATATAAGCATATATATGTATATATATAGAAATGTGCTGGTATTGCTGTGATAAGTGTTCTTAAATTAGGCTGTATACTTTAACCAAGTGATAACCAAGTTGTAACTAGGCTTTTGGGTAAATTACCCGCGTCTAATATATAATTGACTAGTGTGGGTTCATCGTATAATATTTCTTCTTTACCCTTGCATTTATTTTCTTTATGTAATGAGTCTTTTAAAACACTAAGACACATTGATCATTATTTTGTGCATGTCGGTGTTTGTTAAATTTGCCAGTTAAATGATTTCTTCTTTAAACTGTAAAGACAAAATGTATTTAAGGTTTGTTTATCTGGCTTGCTCACTGTGTGCTTGCGTAGAGTAAGCTATTTACCTGGCAATGGCAGGCCGTAATTTGGTTTTCTCTAACATTGGTTAGTTTTTCTTGTGCATATCAATATTTGCCATTTTTCAACACCGATGCCCGAGCCGTATGCTCTCTCTCTCTCTCTCTCTCTCTCTCTCTCTCTCTCTCTCTCTCTCTCTCTCTCTCTCGATGTTGTCTAACATTGGTTAGTTTTTCTTGTACACATCAATATTTGCCAGTTTTCAACCCCATAAGAGCCCGAGTCGTGTGCTGCTCTCTCTCTCTCTCTCTCTCTCTCTCTCTCTCTCTCTCTCTCTCTCTCTCTCTCTCTCTCTCTCTCTCTTCGTTTGTTTGTGTATTGGATGGTAGTAAATAAGAAAAATAAATTCTGTGGTTATTGGTGTATTTTGTGGAGAAAATGCCACGAGATTTCATTCTGCACTTAAAAAATGGTCTGATCCTTGCTCACTCTAGGTAGTTCAATTCTTTACTGCAAGTTTTAATTCGGATTCGATTGCGTTTCTCTTTAAATTGTTGGAAATTGTACTAGGTGCTTGTGATATTGTAGATTTTGGTTTTCTGTAAAAGAAAACTATTGAGATAGCTTTGTCTGTCCGTCCGCACTTTTTCTGTCTGCTATTTTTCTGTCACGGCCTCAGATCTTAAAAACTACTGAGGCTAGAGGGCTGCAAATTGGTTTATTGATCACCTACCCTCCAATCATCAGACATATCAAATTGCAACCCTCTAGCCTCAGTAGTTTTATTTTATTTAGGGTTAAAGTTAGCCATGATCGTGCGTCTGGCTCCGATATAGGTGCCAACAACACAGGCCGCCACCGGGCCGTGGCTGAGAGTTTCATACAGCATTACACGCTTTACAGAAAACTCGAACGCGCCGAAGAAACTTCGGAGCATTTTTTACTTGTTTCAAATGATTCCGATGGCGTTTTCAAACAAGTGGATTTTTCATGGATTCGCAGTGCCCTTGTAAATATTAGAATTTATTATACGACGTTGTCAAGATGTTCTGTTTCTGGGAATATGCTTTTCCATAATTATTTACGTGTCATCGTAAATAAAATGGTAAACACGCTCTGTTATAAATGTCACTAAGTGGGACGCCTCTTGCAGCAATTCTCTGCAACTGCAGTAATTTTTTAAAATGTCTTTTTTTCTTTTTTCTTTGAAAGCTCCTCACTGATTCAAGATAATGAAGACCTCTCCCTTTTCTTGATGAATAGGATGAGGCAAACTGTCCATCAACAGATACGTTTTTCTGATCGCGATGAACGTACTTCCATTATAATTAAAAATTTATATCATACCTTTTACTTCTACCTATGCTGCCCCAGACCAATTCCTTACAGGCTGTTCTAACCATGAACATTGGGAGTTTCTACTGGCCTGATATAATAATCTTCAAGTATATCTCCTTACTTCTTACTTATTAGGACATTGAAACTGCTAGTGCCATGGATAAAATAAAGTCCTTTTTCGTTTGAAGAAACTGTATTATGTAGATACCTCATGTATTTCTGTCCGGTTCAACTCTCTGATGCTTTCAAGTCATATGCATCTGTAGACACTTGGGTTGATGTTTTTATGCATCTGTCGACACTTGCATTGATGTTTTATGCATCTGTCGACGCTTGGATTGATGTTTTCATGCATCTGTAGATACTTGGATTGATGTATTTATGCATCTGTCAGACACTTGGATTGATGTTTTTATGCATCTGCAGACACATCTGTCGACACTTGGATTGATGTTTTTATGCATCTGTCGACACTTGGATTGATGTATTTATGCATCTGTAGATACTTGGATTGATGTATTTATGCATCTGTCGACACTTGGATTGATGTTTTCATGCATCTGTCGACATTTGGATTGATGTATTTATGCATCTGTAGACACTTGGACTGATGCTTTCACCTTCAGTCCCATTCTTACCCAATTTGGTTAATTTGCTTCTAGCCTAATCTTCAGCTTGATTTTTTTTTATTTGGTCAGATGTAATTGGATTTCTTGGTATCTCTTTTGGTCTGCCTATTACCTGTGCTGTAGTTGTTGCTCTTGAGGGGATACAACCTTCTTGGAAAGATATTAAAGACTTAGTATCTCTATTCTCGGCATTACATTATGGAGGCAATAAGCTTGGGAATCACTCTTTTCCATTTATCAGCATATTATAAAAAATGCTTGCTGTAGCATAAGAGAAATTCACTGATAATGCTATTATCGGTTTTTAAGACAGGATTAGGTTATTTTTTCCTTCTTTAGGCGTACAAAATATCAGTGAAAAAATAAACTAATCTGATTAGGATTTTTTGGGGGGCTGAGAATTACAAATCCTTTTATCGGATTATTCCTAAACAGCATTGTGGCTTCGTGTTATCACAAAATTATCACAAAATAACTCGTATTCCGAGTGTGGGAAGAAATTGCGAAAATTTCAAGCATTCTTCGCTTTGGGGTTGGGTTGAGTTTCATCATCATAAACCATTTTCTGGTCTTTTTCAGTGAGGAAATAAGAGACAGTGAATACCCTGGCTCGTGTGGTTAGGAAATATGAGGAGATTTTGTCTCATTTTTTTAAGTTGGTTGATACAGAACCGTGCGTAGATTCACTCACTTTTGAAGTCAGTTGATGAAGAGAAATATAGCAAATTCATGACTCATTTTTAAAGTCAGTGGATGGAGAAAAATGAATAGATTCAAGGCTCATTTTTCAAGTCAGGTGATGCAGAAAACTGTGTAGATTCATGACTCATTTTCTGAGTCAGTGGATGCTGAGAAATAGGTAGATTCATGACTCATTTTTAAGGCAGCTGATGCAGAGAAATTAGTAGATTCATGACTCATTTTTTATGGTAGTTAATGTAGGAAAATGAGTAGATTCATTACTTACTTTTAGGGCAGTTGATGTAAAAAATGAATAGATTCATGATTCATGTTTTAAGCCAGTTGATAGTGAAAAATAATTAGATTCATGACTCATATTTTAAGACAGTTGGTATAGATATATGAGTGGATTCGTGATTCATTTTTGAGTTAGTTGATGCAGAAAAATGAGTAGATTCATGCTTCAGTTTTTAAAGGCAATTAATGCAGAAAAATGAGTAGATTCATGCTTTAATTTTTAAAGGAAATTAATGCAGAAAAATTTGTAGATCCATGATTAATTTTTCACGTTAATTGATGCAGAAAAATGAGTAGATTCATGCTTAAATTTTTGAAAGCAATTTATATGGAAAAATGTGTAGATTCATGATTCATTATTTGAGTTATTTGATGCACAAACATGAATAGATTCATGCTTCAATTTTTTAAAGGCAATTAATGCAGAGACCTCTATTTCTAAGTTATCATATTAAAAAAAATTCTCCAGTTGTTATTGTAATTCGTCTCTACGTAAACATTTCATCAATCCGTTCCTCCGGAGGGGAATAGTGCCGTCAGTGCGCCTCGTGCGGTCCACTGTAGGCATTGCTTAAGGTTCTTTGCAGCGTGCCTTCGGCCCCCAGCTGCAACCCATTTCGTTTCTTTTACTGGACATCATTTTTTATTGTCTATCTTCCATCTTACTGTCCACCCTGTCCTGACAATTGATTCATAGTGCAACTGCTTTGAGGTTTTCCTCCTGTTACACCTTTCAAACCTTTTTACTATCAATTTCCGTTTCAGCGCTGAATGACCTCATAGGTCCAAGTGCTTGGCCTTTGGCCCAAATTCTATATTCAGTTTAATTCAGTTCAAATCTATCCATCTGTGGATTCCTCCCTGTTGACGACCAATGTTTGGCTCACATAGCCGAGTCCACTGTGGTATCTCTCGTTGATGAACGTCATCTCCCAGCTTTTCAATAGGGTTATTGGGCGATCGTGAGAGGAGGTCATTAGATGATATTAGGACGTATCAAAAGAGGGCATTCGTGCTCTATGGAAGAATTATGACAGGTAGTTTTTTTTTCTTTTTTTTGCTGGCAACGCTTCATTGGTCCTTTTGAGAAAGAATTATCATATTTTGTTCATATTCAGTGATGAGGTACCCTTGGGGTAAATGACACCTTTTTTTATATTTTTCTTTATTTTCTGATTTATCAGACGAGACTCTGTAATTCTTTCTTCTATCAGTTTCACCAATATTCCGAAGGTTCCTTGGACCGTAGTTCTGCCCCAAAATGAAAGACTGCAATATCTGCAGAAATACAAAACTGAGAAAATTGGTGGATACTGCGGTTTTCCCGTGCCTTACTATTGATTTTGCGGGTACTGCAAATGTGACCCCCTAAAATAAAGCATTAAAGAATCATTCTGAAAATGCAGTACCTTGTGTATCAGTGTTTCACGAGTCAAATAGGTGGCATATCTCAATTTCGAAAATTTTGCAGATGCTGCAGTTTTCCATTTTAGGGCAGAGTTGTTGTCCACTAAAATTTTAAGGCAGATCTTGACCAGGGCAGCCACCTTAGAAACTATAAAACCAGCTTTTCTTCTATACTTGTTGCTTCAGGTTTTCGACGGATAACTTTTGGTTCCTTTTCTTAAAAGCATTTAGCCAATCTTTTCCAGTAGGTTTAAATTCGGCATTCTCTGTAAATTTGTAGGCAAGTTGTCTAGCCTATTTCCGTAACTTGTATTTCGCTCTTTAACATCTTAGGATTGAAACTGCCTAAAACAGTATGTTTTTTTTTTTTTTTTTTTTTTTGGGAATTCCATAGACTCTTGATATCGATTTTAATGGTTCCTCCGAGAGCATATTTCAAATAGGAGGCTCCAATCTGATTTCTTCGCACAATGATACGGCGTGATAAATCTGCATTGCTAGAGCATACCAACAATATTTATGTTTTTTTTTAGAGGTGGTAAATAGTTTATCAGCTGGGTAAAAAGACTAATTCAAGGCCCCTTGCCTCCAGACTGCGGTGATTTTAAGCTGTAGTTAATGTCATACTTATATGAAACAAAAGTGACTTCACTGAACACATAAAAATTATTAGAGTCAACCTGCGTTTTAATAAAGATCACTCTAAAGCATATGTGCATAGTCATGAAGTCTTAAAATCGGCAAATAATTGAATTCTGAGCAACAATATAGATTGTTTCAAAAGAATGTGGATAAAAATGCAATCTCTTAGTTATTCCTTTTGTACATTAAAAGATAAATTCTTTTGCCATTCTTGCAGCGTTTTCTGTAGATGGAAAATGATTACAGTTTTATACGTATTTTCTTAAAAAAAAAAAAAGGAATAAAATAGACGTTACGCATATCAAAATGAACTTTCATATAATAGCGGAATTATACAATTTTTCATCATCTGTCTTTTATTAATTTCTGTACAGCAAATTGAGAGAAAAGCTTACCCGGATAGAATGAAAAGCCCAAGAAATATCCCCTAGTTAATTAATTCTATAATATATTTTTTCCTAAAAAATAAAAAAAAGTATTGGTTGATAGCGTGGTTGGAAAAGATTAAACCAGATGAACCCCATGTTGGGGTAGTGCCGTCATTGCACCTCACGAGGTGTACTGTAGGCATTACTAAAGGTTCTTTGCAGCGTCCCTTCGGCCCCTAGCTGCAGCCCCTTTCATTTCTTTTACTGTACCTCCATTCATATTATCTATCTCCCATCTTGCTATCCACCCTCTCCTAACAATTATTTTAATTATTTAAGTTCCTCGTTGGGAGAGACGGTACAGTTGTGGGTTAGCACTCGCTAGGCCCGAATTCGAGTCTCCGGCCGGCTGATGAAGACTTAGAGGAATTTATTTCTGGTGACAGAAATTAATTTCTCGCTATAATGTGGTTCGGATTCCACAGTAAGCTGTAGGTCCCGTTGCTAAGAAACCAGTTGGTTCTTAGCCCCGTAAAATAAGTCTAATCCTTCGGGCCAGCCCCAGGAGAGCTGTTAATCAGGTCAGTGGTCTGGTAAAACTAAGGTATACTTTTTCATAGTGCAACGGTGAGGTTTTCCTTCCGTTACACCTTTCAGACCTACACACTCTCAATTTCCTTTTCAGCGCTGAATGACCTCGTAGGTCCCAGTGCTTGGCCTTTGGCCTAAACTCTGTATCCCATTGCAAATCCGATGAAAAATCCAAAACCCAACTCTTTAAACCCGTCTACAGAATCCATTAGCGATTTCATCCGCTTTGGGAAACCGTCTCGGGCAAATCTCTTGCATTTGACTGTGATTCACAAACATCCTTCCTAAATATGCAAATCCCTCGAGGCTTTGTTGTGGAGTCAGGCAGCGGTATTTAATGGGTAACATTTCATGTTAAGTGAATGGCGGTCATTTTATATATACATTTATTCTCTTCATTTCCATATGACAGATGAGACGGTCTTTCTGATCATTTGCATAGGATGTTTTAGTTTAGGATTGTACGGTTTATCGTCGTTGGTGAGCGTGAAATATAAGTATGTAGGTAATGAATTAAAACGGTAGGACTAGATCTCTCTCTCTCTCTCTCTCTCTCTCTCTCTCTCTCTCTCTCTCTCTCTCTCTCTCTCTCTCTCTCTCTCACGGCTGTTTAATTAGTTGTTCTTTATTTCTGTTAACATCATCAACCTGTCTTTTTCGCTTTTCGCTTGTTAAGCAGTTTTTTTTTTAACCAGTGCCCTGACATTTTGCCAATATGTATATGTATATATATATATATATATATATATATATATATATATATATATATATATATACATACATACAGTATATGTGTGTATATACACAGTGTATATATATATATATATATATATATATATATAATATATATATAGTATGTATCTACGTATATATATGTGTGAATGTATATGTACAGTATATGTGTGTACCAGAATATCTTCGAAGGATTTCTATTCTGTATTCCGAAGAAAACGGTAGCTTCCTGCACTCTGTGAAAGAAAACGGGAATGGAACGGTATTTGAAAACGTATGCGTCATCTGACTGTTGGAGGGTCACAATCTCTTACTACCCTTTACAGTTTGTGAACAGTACATAACTTGTGTCATATAACAATTTCATTGCGTCAGAGGTATGATACATAACAGCAGTTACTGGGAAAATAAGGGAAATGTTAAATGGTTATCCAGAAAGTAATTACATTTCTCTTAGGAAAATAGTTTTCAAAAGACCTTATGGTAATTAATAATAGCATGAATAAATATATATTCCCGGTTCACTAAAGGCAAAGCGTTTGATAATATTGCGTGAATCTGTGTTATGCATTACGTAGCTTGTATTATTTATTTTGTATAACGTAATATGTGTAAGACGATTTAGAGGAATCCTTAAGAAATTGGTCTTATCATATTTTATATATATTTCTTATTTTAGATATATTCCTATTTCAATTTTATATTTGAATTTTCATTGATAGAACATATAACAGGGAAAGTAGACAGAATGTCTTATAATTCATAATAATATGAAAAAATATATTATTCCCTATTTAACTAAAAGCAAAAAAGAGTTGGCTGCAATCTCATCCCTTTTACCCAAATCATATTCCTAATTCCGGTTTTTTTTTTTTTTTTTTTTTTTTTTTTTTTTTTTTTTTAGAAAGTGTGTCAGAATGTAATCAAGATTTTCACCGAAGGGGGAAATGAGATAGCGATCTCTCCTTTCCCAAAATGTTTTTTTTTTTTTTTTTTTTTTATTTGCCGCCCTCATTCTGATTTGCTTTTCCAGGATATTACTTCGTCCCCCTTGCGTTAGTTTCCATATTTCCAGACATTCAGAGAATTTGTGAAAGTGTACTTTATTGCGAACGATGGTTGGGTAACCACGCGAGCCGTCAGAGGCTACAATTTGCTTGTTTATTTTATTTATTTTTTGTTAATATTCATGTGCTTGGTATGTACTTGCATGAATATAAAAACTGCTTTAAGTTGCTTTTTAATCAAATCCCCGTAAGGGGTGCACTGTAGGCATTGCCTAAGGTTCTTTGCAGCGTCCCTCCGGCCCCTAGCTGCAACCCCTTTCATTCCTTTTACTGTACCTCCATAAATATTATCTTTCTCTCCTAACAGTTATTTCATAGTGCAGCTGCGAGGTTTCCCTAATGTTACACCTTTTCAAACCTACCTACTCCTAATTTACTTTCCAGCGCTGAATGACCTCTTAGGCCCCAGTGCTTGAAATTTGGCCTAAACTCTATATTCCATTCCATTCCCCTCCATTAAGCAAAATGGAAAACCTTGAGCAGAAAATATCATCCTTTCACAAGTTTGAAAAAATTTCAATGAGAAAAATGAGAAAAAAAAAAATAGATTCTACCAAATGAACGTGAGTAAGGCTAAAAAAAAATTCAATCTGAATTAATTTTTAAGGGGAAAAAAAAACACCATTCGTAACTTGAAAAAGGAAATGTTTTTAACCCCCTCAAACTCTTGCTGGCGAGTAAAACATTTCTCAGAAATGTGTGAATATATTTTCACTGGTCTCTGTGAAATTCAGTGTGTGAAAAACTGGATGAAGAGAGGAACGGAATTAAATATACTTATTCGGTAAATAGATCGACAGATAAAAAATAGGTACTCCTAAAGGGTGCCCATTAGCTTCAGTGCTGTATTTCTTCTTTTACTTTTCTGTAAAAGAAAACTATTGTGCCGATTATGTTCGTCCGTCCACACTTTATTCTGTCCGCCCTCAGATCTTAAAAACCACTGAGGCTAGAGGGCTGCAAATTGGTATGGTGATCATCCACCCTCCAATCATCAAACATACCAAACTGCAGCCCTCTAGCCTTAGTAGTTTTCAAGATCTGAGGGCGGACCGACAGACAAATAGCCATCTCGATAGTTTTCTTTTACAGAAAACTAAAAGCCGTAATATAATTATTGTGCAGCGTAAATGTCGATAGATGTTTAACAGCAGAGTCGAGAATTGGGGCCAAATCTATAATTTGTTCTTCCAATCAGAAATGATTGGATTTATGAGATTTTAATGCTGTTACTTTTGTACCGTAAAATCCATTTTTTTGTGCTTTTCGTAAAAGAACATATAATTATGAATTCTTTGTATCGTTTGTTGGTGGGAGCATGTTTCATTACTGAGTTATTATATAAATTTATTCATATCGAAAAAGAAAACAAGGGATTTAGAAAATGTTCGCAGTAGGCGACTGTAATTATTTTTTTATTTTTAATTATTATATTCTCTGAAGAGCTTGCAAGAGAAGTGAATGTCATCTGTGGTCTGTTATATAATAATAATAATAATAATAATAATAATAATAATAATAATAATAATAATAATAATAATAATAATAATAATAATAATAATTATTGTTGGTCACTGTCTGAAGTTAGGTAGTCATCATCATGTCTTCTCTTTGACATATTCGTTAGGTGTTTCCATAACATACCAGTGGCAAGGTCACACGTGGACAGAGAGAGAGAGAGAGAGAGAGAGAGAGAGACTGTAGGTATTTTGAAAGTTAGAAAAGATAGACTATTCCGTAGCGCCCGTGAAGAAGTAAAAAAAGAACTGTTGATCCTTGTGGGTTCTCCAGGATTATTATTATTATTATTATTATTATTATTATTATTATTATTATTATTATTATTATTATTATTCTCTCTATTATTATTATTCTTCTCTCTCTCTCTCTCTCTCTCTCTCTCTCTCTGTACTGATATTGCAAAGTGTTTTAAAAGGTGATTTAGAACGTACACACACTACACACTGCCTATAAACTATAAGTGTTTACACACTACACACTGCCTATAAACTATAACTGTATACACACTGCACACTGCCTATAAACTGTAAGTGTATACACACTACACACTGCCTATAAACTATAAGTGTTTACACACTACACACTACCTATAAACTATAAGTGTTAAGTGTATACACACTACACACTGCCTATAAACTATAAGTGTGTACACACTGCCTATAAACTGTAAGTGTATACACACTACACACTGTCAATAAACTATAAGTGTATACACACTGCACACTACCTATAGACTAGAAAGCGTATCTGCCATAAACTGGAATTATACAATTTTAACAAAACTCTTAGAAATACGATTTTTCTCGGATCATTCAAAATAATTTTTATACAAGATTTTTCTCGGATATTCAAATCCAATCAAGTTCTTCCTCATCTCTCTCTCTCTCTCTCTCTCTCTCTCTCTCTCTCTCTCTCTCTCTCTCTCCTTTTTTCCTCCAGCATCCCCTGCTCCATTTCCGACGAAGTGGAAAAACGACGAAAGCCATAACTGGTCGCATTTTATTTTCGGCGGAAACGTATATTCGAGCCGTAATCGAATCGTGATCCCCTCCCTGATGTTTTGAACGGGATCCGAAAGTCTGTAGCGGTACTCGATTTAATTTTTCCCCTTCCGGAATTAGTACAGGGGAACGGTTTCTACTACCTGTACGGGGCATTTAAAAAAATTTTTTTTTAATGCAATTTTTTTTTTGCAAAAATTTTTTTATCCTTAAATTGGTGTCACAAGAAAGTGATCAATCCTGAAGACGAATGGTAAGGAATTATAAACGATTTTTTTAGAATTTTATAATTTTTGAAAATTATAAAGATCTAAATTTTTATCCTTAAATTGGCGTCAGAACAAAGTGCTATCGGTTCTGAAGACGGATCGTAAGAAAATATAAACGAATTTCTTCTCATTTTTATAATTTTTGAAAAAATGTTTTTCCATAAATTGCTGTCACAACAAAGTGCTATCAATCCTGAAGACGGATCGCAAGACAATATAAACGAATTTCTTTGAATGACCTCTTAGGTCCCAGTGCTTACCTTAAATTTTATACTCCAGTTTCAAATCCTCTTTCATTCGCTTCACTATACCTCCGTTCATATTCTCTTTCTTCCCTCTTTCTTTCCACAATTGTTTCGACATTATTTTCAGCGCTGAATGACCTATTAGGTCCCTGCGCTCGCCCCAAGTGTTATATTCCAATTCCAATTCCAAACCTCTTCGGAAAACGTATTAAAACGAGAAAAGTTTGAAACCCTTCCAAGATGGCGTCACATCCAGCGGTAGAACCTTAACGCAGCGTCTTGGCGTGTTGGCTTTGTGTTGTCAGGATAGAGGCAATTATAGCACAATGGCTCTGTGAAATAGTGGCAGAGGGGCGGGCCTCTAATGACACAATGCTATGGATGACGTGCCTGATGAAACGGCGGCTCTGGAGGGCGTGTTGTTCCGGGGAATAATATTCGATCTTCGTGTCGTTTGTTGGGAAGTTCTGTCTCAACTCTATAGCTAGGTGGGGTGCCGTCAGTGCACCTCATGCGGTGCTCTGTAGGCATTACTTAAGGCTCTTTGCAGCGTCCCCGAGGCTCCCTAGCTGCAACCCCTTTCATTCCTTTCGCTGTACCTCTGTTCGTATCCTCTTTCTTCCATCTTCCTTTCCAGCCTCTCCTAACAATTGATTCGTAGTGCAACTGCTTTGAGGTTTTCCTCCTGTTACACCTTTCAAACCTTTTACTGTCAGTTTCCGTTTCAGCAGTGAGCGACCTCATAGGTCCCAGTGCATTGCCTTTGGCCTAAATGATTTATGCAATTCAGTTCTGACAATCATCATTTAGAATATAAATCGTAAATCCTTGATAAACAATCACAAAACATATACTGTCAGTTCACACACACACGCACACACACAATCACGAACTTAGAAAAATCTGGCTGTGTCTTCTTTCCCGCTGTTTCTTGGTTCAGGACTTCTTATCATTTGTCCTTTTTCCGGGGAAGTCGACCTCCTGGAGAGAGGGTAGAGTCAGCTTTTGTGTGGCTGTTCTAGACTGGGCCTTTGTTTCTCTCTTTCCTTATGTATATGGATTTCTTGAAGGTTTCCTCCTCTTTGAACAGACCTTGGGTACAAGGGCTTGTCCCGCATAACAGTTGGTTTATTGCTGTTCTTCAAGAGTCAGTTTTATTGTTAACTCTGTGCTACTCTGTGCTGGAACCCGGCAGTGCCTGTCATGTCTCCCCTACCCTCCCGATCCGCTGCCAACCCCGCCCCCACCCAGGGCGGACAAACAGGTTTGCAGGAGGAGGGTGGATGTCATGTCATGTCTCCTCTACCTCCCGATCCCCTACCTATCCGCCCCCACCCGGGGGGACAAACAGGTTTGCAGGAGGAGGGTGGATGTGTCATGTCTCCCTACCCTCCCGATCCCCTACTACCCGGCCCCACCGGGGCGGACAAACCCACTATTTTTATTATAGTTTAAATGTATCAGTTTAAAAAAATTTCCACCTTTGGAATGAATTTATAGCTTTTTTTAACAGACCTTAGGCAAGGTCTTGTTCTTCATGACAGTTGATTTATTGCTGTTCTTCAAAAGTTAGCTCGTTAATAAAATGTATTGGTCTAAGAAAAGAAATTCTACGTTCGGAAGGAATGCAAAGAACTTTCATTTTACGAGACATTATTCAGAAATCTTCTCCTCTTTGCACTTTCGAACGTTCTGTGGAAAAGAATTTGATCTGGACCCCAAACTAAAAGTCTCGGTACTATATGTCTTCGAAAAACCTTTTTCCAAATGGCTATTCCCTTACGGGTAGACATTTATTTATACCAAAAAAAAAAAAAAAAAAGGAGATAATTGAATAAGTTGATTCCCCTTCTATCAGAAGGAGGAGATCCCCTTTGTTTCTTAAGCGAAGGGAATTGTTCTATTCTTCCCGTTTTATTGCACGCAAAGGCACGCGGTAATAACGAAAATTGCACGGGGGGGAAATATACAGACCAAAAGGTTACAGTCTATTCCTCCGTCGCCAGCATTTTCTTTCAAGTTTTGTGAGATATTGGTTTTCCGAGTTTCGCTCTTTGGAAGTGACTCTCTCTCTCTCTCTCTCTCTCTCTCTCTCTCTCTCTCTCTCTCTCTCTCTCTCTCTCTCGGGGGAGCAGTCTGGAATGAATTTTCGAAAAGGAGGACTTAGGGCATGGAGTTGAAGCTTTCATATAATTGACTGGCATCTTGTGAGTTTGAATTTAATGTTGGTACCATAATTTTGATTTGATATTTTAGGTCTTGAAAAAATTTCATTTAATCAAAATTCATATATATATATATATATATATGTATGTATGTATATATGTATATATGTATGTATATATATATATATATATATATGTATGTATGTATTTATTCACATACATACATACATACATACATACAATACATATACTATACATATATATATATATATATATATATATGTATGTATTATATATATACATATATATATATATATATATATTATATACATACGCACCAACACCAGCGTCAGAATACGTATATTTATGCACAGTATGGTTATAAGCAAACAGAATAGATAGCCAGATAAAATTAATCATTCATTCGAAACATCTGAAGGTATAATTATACTGGATAAAGTAATGATACAGAATTTCACGTAAAAAGATCCCCACAAATGTCATCTCTCTGTGCCGGGGAACACATTCACAGGTGGTTTAATATATCCCGCACTTTCAAAGGCATTGTAGAGATCTCTTCAGCATTTAACGGGTTGAGTCCTGTTATCGCAGCCAAGGGAGGTATATACATATATATACATATATATATATCTGCATACAGGCGCTTTTCATTTATGAATTTCTTTCCTAAAAAAACCCGTTTTCATTTAGTACCCCTATTCACTCTCTCTCTCTACCCCTTCATACTTTTTTTTTAAATTTTTATTTGCTCTCCTGAGCATAACTGACCGTCATGGGAGAGGGCCGCGTCATATTGCAGAGTTCATTTGTATGAGAGTCAGATTCAGATTTAGAGTTGGTGACTTTCTCCTTTATTCAGTTTTATAATTATGAATCAAAATATGTTTAATATATATATATATATATATATATATATATGTATATATGAATATATATATATATATATATATATATATATATATATATATATATATATATATATATATATATATATATATATATAAAGGAGCAGGATGACTGACACCTGTTTTACGTTTTGATGACAAAGTTAATGTTTCTTTTCACTATTTTAATAACCGTCAAAACAGCATAAGTTGCAGCAGAAGTTCGTGAAAGTGATAAATCTCATTTATTTGTATTTTGAATGTCTCCAAAAAGAGGTTGTTGTGATGTTTTTATTAAGAAACAGAAAAAAGAAACTTAATCTCATTTATTTGTAATTTGTATGTCTTCAAAGAGTGGCTGTTTTTGGTCGTTATCTAAAACCTGAAAAAGAAACTTTAACTTTATTAAAATGAAATGTAAGTGTCAGTGATTTTGCTTTATTCTCCACCAGCTTTAGTCATAATATTTTCATAAAGTGCAGACTATTTTCACACCTTTATGGACTTGCTCTTTGTTTGTAAATATTTTTAAACAAATTTCTTATTCATAAATTTATAAGGTCAAGGATCCCGCAGAGGGGTAGTGCCGTCAGTGCGCCTCTTGCGGTGCACTGTAGGCATTACTTAAGGTTCTTTGAAGCGTACCTTCGGCCCTTAGCTGCAACCTCTTTCATTCCTTTTACTGTACCTCCGTTCATATTCTCTTCTGTCTTGCTTTCCACCCTCTCCTAACAATTGTTTCACAGTGCAGCCGCGAGGTTTTCCTCCTGTTATACCTTTCAGACCTTCTTACTGTCAATTTCCGTTTCAGCGCTGAATGACCTCATAGGTCCCAGCGCTTGGCCTTTGGCCTAAATCCTATATTCATTCATTCAAACAACTTCAGATCTTATAGGTCAGTTTCTACTGTATTATTTCCCAATCTTCTTTTCGCTGAATTCTAGAACCGTGAGATATATGTTACGTTGTTAGACACATTACCTCACGGATTCCTAAATTTTCTGTACCACTAACAGTAAGCGCCCGCCCCTTCCTCTGCATCCCACAGTTGCCCAGGACAATTAACTTGACTGTGGGCGTCGTGGGCGTCGAGTTCTCTTCATTCATTATTCCTGTTCCTTACTGCGTTTTATCCTTGCCGTCCATTAAATCCGTCACTATCATTGTTGTAATAATTTTTAGCTATTTCTTGGCACTTCTATAAACCCCAAATTTGACTTCTTTCATTATTTGCTGGTTAGCTGGTATAGTGGTTAGTGTCGTGGAGTGCCACTCAGATGTGGCGGGTTCGCGTCTCCCCCAGGACGATGAAAAATCTGTGTCATGATCAGTTACTGCTGCAGTATTGGGTGTGCCGCGGTGGGAGGTTGAAACCAACATTCTTTGGAAGCTTGAATTTCCAGTCAGTGGTTCCTTTGGCGTGCTTGTTTCTTGTGAATAGGTTTCATCTAGTGAAATAATAATAATAATAATAATAATAATAATAATAATAATAATAATAATAGTAATCTTTTCCTTCCATTAAATCCACAATAATTGTTGTTATGATATTTAGCAATACCTTGGTACTTTTGAAAACCGAAGGCTAGACTTCATCCATCATTGGGTTTCTGCAAAATAATTAAAGAACAGATATTACCAACGTCATATCCACCACTACATATTGATTCTGAACTACAAACTAGAGCGAGATCGCTCAGTTTTAAGCCTTTACAGACATATAACACAGGAGTAATAGTAAATAATTGCCGTAGGCGAATGTGAGTATATGAGCTCACAATATATTGTAAACTTGTATTTGATGGTTCAGTTTCATGCTGACTCAGTTTTAGTTTTCTGTAAAAGAAACTATTGTGCTGGTTTTGTCTGTTCGTCCACACTTTTTTTGTTCGCCCTCAAGCCTTAAAAACTACTGAGGCTAGAGGGCTGCAAATTGGTGTGTTGATCATGCACCCTCCAATCATCAAACATGCCAAATTGCAGCTGCCTAGCCTCAGTAGTTTTTATTTTATTTAAGGTTAAAGTTAATCATAATCGTGCTTCTGGCAACGATATAGGATAGGCCACCATGGGGCCGTGGCTCATACAGCATAATACCGAAACCAACGAAAGATAGATCTATTATCGATGGCCTTGATTATACGCTGTAGCGGCTGTACAGAAAACTCGATCGCGCCGAAGAAATTTCGTCGCATATTTTACTTGTTTTTAAGGAAAAGGAATTTTTGTTTTAATGTTAAAGTTTAATTTGTACGGTGCTTCTTCAGGCCGACCCTGATTCTTCTTTTTAACGAATTAATTCAAAAGACTTTCTCCGCTTCCTAGTTGCGTCACAAATGTACACTGAAAATCACCGTCGTGTTATCATGCTCTCTTCTCTCTCTCCATGAATATTAAAGCTCTTTCATTCCCTTCCTTACTCTCCCTTTTAATTCCTTCACTCGTTCTCCTCCTTAGTCTCATTCATATGCCCTTTGCAACAGTTAAGTCTTGCTTCAGAATTGTCAAGTCAGCAAAGCGTTGCATTGCATTGCGTGACTGTTTTCATCTGTGCAATTTTCTTTGGGTTTTGTTTCACTTTTAGTTTGAATCATCCCACGAAATTCGAGAGAATCTGTTTAGTTGAGTCACGGTATCTCAAAACTAGATTATTTCAGCTCTTTTTTTTTTCCATTCTCTGTGAATATTCGTAAACCCAAAATTACTTGGTATAAATAGTGCTTGATATTTATTTCCTTTCCTCTAAAAAATTTTCCCTTCAAATTTTTTCATGCACTCATCACATACTGCTTTTCAAAAACGATTTATTTTTTTTTAGGTTTAAAAGACATAAATTCAGTTTGCTGAAGAGACATTATAAATTCTGTGTATCATCTTGTTTTCAAAGAACTGTTACCAAATACCGTTATATGTATATATATTTTTGTAGAACGATTGGATAAGGGTCCCATCGTTAAAATTCATATAGATTTTCATTGGCATTAACGATGCTGGTTCATCATTGACCTTTTTCTTCGGCAAATTTATATACAATATCTAGTTTCCATAAAAATATAGCATCATTCATGAGCGTGGTACTCTTATTTTGTTCCGGGTAGCCTATACATCACCTGAAGAGGTTATCACATCTTGATATATTAATCTAACTTTAAAGGATTATATTTTGATTTGAGAACTTGGTTGTAAACGGAAGGTGTTAGTAAAATTTTGTGGCCTCCAAATCGCCCTCTGCTCTTCGACTTAAGCCAAAGTAATTAGCATCTGAATGCTAGACAGACTGAAAATGTGTTGTTTCATATAGATAATGACTCTTTGGTTATATCCTACAGGCATAATTTCTCATATGATAGTAGCAATTATGAACCTCTGCAATAAAAGAAAATGCCACCGGAAATTGTAGAATGGCTGCCTCAGAATTACGTACGTTTAAAAAGAACGAGGAACACGTTTTGTAACAGTATCATTAATGATTTTTCAAAACTTCTCTTTTTCTCTTTAACGTTTCTCTTTATACCTTATCTGCCCACTCTCGTCCCACGACAAATGGATTCTTTTTTATTTTTTTATTTTTGACTTGTTTCTTTCCAGTAACATTAAAGTCGATATGCATATGTTGTGATAATGAACATGTGTGATAGAATTGATTTCCGTAAGGGGGCTAGCGCCGTCAGTGCACCTCTTGCGGTGCACTGTAGGCATTACTTAAAGTTCTTTGCAGCGTGCCTTCGGCCTCTAGCTGCAAACCCATTTGTTCCTTTTACTGCACCTCCTTTCATATTCTCTTTCTTCTATCTTACTTTCCACCCTCTCCTAACCATTGATTCATAGTGCAACTGCTTTGAGGTTTTACTCCTGTCACACCTTTCAAACCTTTTACTGTCAATTTCCTTTCCAGAGCTGAATAACCTCGTAGGTCCCAGTGCTTGGCCTTAGGCCTAAAATCTGTATTAAGTTATTTTGGGAAGAATTTTGATTCTTTACAAATGATTTTTTGGCAGTTCAGGTATTCTCAACTTATCCTGTAGATATTGCTTTTGGCATTACTACAATCGTCTGGACCACATACTGCCATATATACGTTTGAGAACTAATTCTTTATAGCTTTTGTTTGTTTAATCTGGAATTCAGCACCTTCCTCCTTGTTTCCAGAATTAACATTTCTTTCGAATATTCGAGTTTGTCGTCACGAATAAAACTGTTCTTTACGAAAATTTTTGTCTATCAATGTCCATAAAAAAATAATTAATTACTCCGTTTAAGAGCATCTGAATTCATCGAATTGAAGATGTATTCCCTTCCACGGAGATATTAAAAAAAATAAATAAATAAAAAATAAGAAGTGGATCTTCTTATGAAACGAATTCCTTAATTGGGGAGGGAGTTTGGGGGGTGGGAGTTTAAGGGGATACAGAGTACCTCCACCCTCCCAGAGTACTTGCGTAGACGGCATTCAGCCTCGAGAACGTAAATAGATCATTAACCGAGTTGGAGAAAGGGGCAGGCGTCTTCTTCAGTTGGTGAGGTCGAATGAGATAAATGAGAATTCGCTTCAGTTAGTTCGTGTGGCCTCGGTATCATCTTCTTCGTCTCTAGAAAAATGCTCGACTCGGGAATGTAATTTTTCTATCTAGAGGGGTCTTATTTGTGATTTCTGGTGTGTGTGTGTGTGTGCGTCATGTTTCACTCTCTCTCTCTCTCTCTCTCTCTCTCTCTCTCTCTCTCTCTCTCTCAGGAACGTGGTTCTTGGAAGGTTTTGAAGGTTTTGGTTAGTGTTCGTGATGGAAGGGTAACATTAATTTTTGTATCTGGAATATGTATATTTTCCGTACAAAAGGTAAACGTACAAAAGGCATATATATATATATATATATATATATATATATATATATATATATATATATATATATATATATATATATATATATATATATATAATATATATATACTTCTTCAGTAAATGTCATTCTATATTTGAGCGAGTGGCTTTGAAAGGATGAGGTTGCTAGCCCCTTGCCTTGATTTCTAGCTGAGTTGACGTTACACACACACACACACACACACACAGTGTCAGTCAACATATTTTCAGTATATTTACTATCATATATAAAGCAGTGGCTTCAATTAAATGAATCACCCCGTAATTTCTTGAAACCTAACAATGGGAAAATGAGTAATTTCCCGTCATTACGACACAGTTAACAAAACGCAAATAATGATTTCAAAAGTCGAAGGGGAGGAAAATTGTCTTCTTTCTGAGTGCTTGATGACAAGTTCACTTTTTCTTTGTGTCTTTTCCAGTCCACCTACGGACTTGGGTAATGAGGACACGAATGAATAGAAATTTGAAAAGCATGAGAAAACATGTAAAATGCGAAAATTTACATCAGTGTCTTGTCTTTGTTTATTTTTTCATGTGTCGGCTGTGATGTATATTGCTGGATTGTTGATGATTTAAAAGTGTTTTGAACTTTCAAAGAAAATGGGGTATACTGTGGATGATTTAAGGTGTCTTGAACTTTCAAAGAAAATGGGATATACTGTGGATGATTTAAAGTGTCTTGAACTTTCAATGAAAATGGGATATTCTGTGGATGATTTAAAGTGTCTTAAACTTTCAAAGAAAATGGGATATACTGTGGATGACTTGAAGTGTCTTGAACTTTAAATGAAAATGGGATAAACTGTGGATGATTTAAAGTGTCTTGAACTTTCAAAGAAAACGGGAAAAACTGTGGATGATTTAAAGTGTCTTGAACTTTAAATGAAAATGGGATATACTGTGGATGACTTAACTTAAAGTGTCTCGAACTTTCAAAGAAAATGGGATATACTGTGGATGATTTAAAGCGTCTTGAACTTTCATTGAAAATGGGATATACTGTGGATGATTTAAAGTAGTGTCTTAAACTTTCAAGGAAAATGGGATACTGTGGATGATTTAAAGTGTCTTGAACTTTCAAAGAAAATGGAATATACTGTGGATGATTTAAAGTATCTTGAACTTTCAAATGAAAATGGGATATACTGTGGATGATTTAAAGTAGTTTTCAGTTTGTGTATCGTCAAAGAAAACGGGAAGTTGTACCTGGAAATAAGTATTAGTCTGTTATAGAATATAAGGACGGTTTGTAGAGCACTATTGGAGATGTAAGAAAGAATCGATTGACTTTCGTTGTAGGATCTAGCTTGGGCAACCTTTTGCTAGGAATCGTATGGGTTTATTATTCATGTATTAATTAAAATATATTTCAGTGTTATTGTGGATGATTTCAAGTCGTAATTTGCTCGTGAGATTTCAGAGAAAATGTGAAATTGTATCTAGATGTAAACAAGTAAAAAATGCGCCGAAGTTTCTTCGGCGCAATCGAGTTTTCTGTACAGCGTATAATCAAGGCCACCGAAAATAGACCTATCTTTCGGTGGTCTCGGTATAATCCTGTGAGCCGCTGCCCATGAAACTTTAACCACGGCCCGATGGTGGCCTATCCCATATCGTTGCCAGACCCACGAGTATGGCTAACTTAAACGTTAAATAAAATAAAAACTGCTGAGGCTAGGCAGCTGCAATTTGGTATGTTTGATGATTGGAGAGTGGATGATCAACATACCAATTTGCAGCCCTCTAGCCTCGGTAGTTTTTAAGATCTGAGGGCGGACAGAAAAAAGTGCGGACAGACAGACAAAACCGGCACAATAGTTGTCTTTTACAGAAAACTAAAATTAGGCATGGGAAAATATAAAGATGATTAAATTATTCTGTAAGATGTAATCAGAATCATTTCTATTTCTCTTTTGGAAGTCGTTTTTTAAGAACAGAGTCTTTTAAGAATGGAGATGTGGCAAATTGCCACTTCGCTGGAGACGTACATTTGGCAACGCGTCAGTAGGTCGTTAGTGGCGAGGATGATTCTAGTTAATCCTCCCTTAATAATGAGAGGGATAATAGTTAATCCAACAATAATCGTCTCGGTGGTTTGTCAGGGTTAGAAGCTGGGAATAACACTTTGAATTGCCGTCAGCCAATAATTGTCAACCTGTCATTATAACTATTATGAATTATTATCCTTTTCAACGATCGTAACCTAAGTGGCATTTTCCGTGAAGGCTCAAGTAACGACGAGAATATTTTAAAATAAAATTATTTTGTGAACGTTGGTACCCATGTGAGCTATACTATGTCAAACAAGTCGGATTTGTAATTTCGCAAAGTATATTAGTTTTATGAAAAAGAAAAGTATTGTGCCGGCTTTGTCTGTCCGTCCGCGCTTTTTCTGTCCGCCCTCAGATCTTAAAAACTACTGAGGTTAGAGGGGTGCAAATTGGTATGTTGATCATCCACCCTCCAGTCATCAAGTATACCAAATTGCAGCCCTCTAGCCTCAGTAGTTTTGATTTTATTTAAGGTTAAAGTTAGCCATAATCGTGCTTCTGGCAACGATATAGGATAGACCACCACCGAGCCATGGTTAAAGTTTCATGGGCCGCGGCTCATACAGCATTATACCGAGACCACCGAAAGATTGACCTGTTTTCGGTGGCCTTGATTATACTCTGTAGTGGCTGTACAGAAAACTCGATTGCGTCGAAGAAACTTCTGCGCATTTTTTACTTGTCATTTTTTTGTTATTGCATAAATTCCGTGTATGATATTTTCGTATATATTAATCTTTAATTTTTTCTTCACCAAGATGTAGGCAAAAAGAATCTAAGAATATACTTTGAGAAATGTTCTAAGTCATAGTAATTGTTATTACAAGAAACTCAAATTGAATGTGAATGATGGAACATTAAAATGAGGTTAACCTCTGAATATCAAGAAATTTTGGGGGATCAGCTAGCTTTAAAATTTCGTACCAAGAAAGGAACCAAAGGCACTACAACTATTGACGATGCAAGCAAGCAAGCAAGCAAGCAATCTTCCCACACACACACAACAGTATGGACAGTTTGCAAAAGAGATATACTGAAAATACAGATGGAGAATGAAAGATTTAAGTTCTCAGATGAACTTGTAGCTTCATAGAATACTGATACCATCACGCGCACGCCAGACTAATACATTATTCGTGCATGTTTATAAATCAGAGTGTAAGGAATATCCGCTATCATGGACGCCACTCAATACATGTAATTCATCAGTAGCAAGCCAGAGAAAGATATATGAGATATTCCGCAGATCGCAAATTCATGACATCAAATAACTGCTTTACGGTGAAGAGAAGTTGGGTTTAGGTTAAGCTTCATCATATTACGAAACAAGAATCAAAAGCGATGAAAAAGAGACGAATACGCTGGTGGCACTGTTAGCGGCTTTCCTCTCTTGAATCCCAAAAGAGGAATTATGACACCACTCGCCTATTCATCGGAATCCAGACGAGTGATGACGTAATAGCAGAAGACGAAGGAATGGGATGTTCAGTTTCCAGCTGATCGGTCTGACAGTCTGTTCCAGTAGATTCATAC
Source organism: Macrobrachium rosenbergii (assembly GCF_040412425.1). Classification (NCBI taxonomy): domain Eukaryota; kingdom Metazoa; phylum Arthropoda; class Malacostraca; order Decapoda; family Palaemonidae; genus Macrobrachium; species Macrobrachium rosenbergii. The sequence goes on along the minus strand of NC_089762.1, from coordinate 47,475,010 downwards.
ACAACTTCACATCGCTCTTCTGATGGGAATCCAGGGTCAAAATTGCTGATAATTTTTATTTTTTCATGTTTTAATAGTCGTCTTTTTCAAGCAAAGGGCACGCACTGACCTTATTCTGCTTTCAGCTGATCGGTGTGACAGTCTGTTGCAGTAGATTCATACACAACTTTACGTAGTCTGATGGGAGCTTTGGATCAAAATTGCTGACAATTTTTATTTAATCATGTTTTAATAGTCGTCTTTTTCAAGCAAAGGCCACGCACTGACCTAATTCTGCTTTCAGCTATTCGGTCTCACAGTCTGTTCCAGTAAATTTATGCTCAACTTCACGGAACTCTTCCGATGCGAGCATAGGATCAAGATTTCTGACAATTTTTATTTTTTCATGTTTTAATAGTCCCCTTTGTAGGGTAAAGAGACGCTGACGTACTTCTGCTACTGCTTTCAAAAGAAAACCATCGGCCTCTCACGAACCAGAATTCAGTAAGTAAATGGGCATATGATTATGAAAAATGATTGAGATCACTTTGGGTTGGCTGATGAGGTGGGGAAGGAAGCTGATCTCTCTTTAGCTGGAAACCAGCTGCATTCAGTGACCTGCTGGTGTGGTTCGTAGCGCTCCCATTACGAAAGATTTACTGTTGTCTAATTTTTTGCTGTTGCTGATATATTTCCTGGAAGTTTTCCACCAACCTTAACAGTTTATACAGAGGGTAGGCTATGCATATTTTATTTAATTCTGTTTGAAATAAAACGGTCGTGGTCTTTCGTGCCGGCAAAGCCATGTCTGTAGCGTTCATGCCAACCTTGATCTCTGCAGAGGGATAGAGATATATATAACTTATACAAGGAATCCCACACTGCAACAATTTCCTCCCTCTTTTGAAAGGATTAATTTACTAATGCTGACAAAGAATATTTTTATAATAGGATTAGTTTCTTGAAGGACAAATGCAGTCACGTTTGACGTCCAAGCCTTATGATTTTTGTTCGTATTCTTATTTTAGTTCTCTGTAAAAGAAAACTGTTGTACCGGCTTTGTCTGTCCGTCCTCACTTTTTTCCGTCGGCACTTTTTCTGTCGGCCCCCAGATCTTAAAAACTACTGAGGTTAGAGGGCTGCAAATTCTTATGTTGATCATCCACCCTCCGATCATCAAACATACCAAATTGCAACCCTCTAGCATCAGTAGTTTTTATTTTATGTAAGGTAAAAGTTAGCCATAATCGTGCTTCTGGCAACGATATAGGATAGGCCACCACTGGACCGTGGTTAAAGTTTCATGGGCCGCTGCTCATACAGCATTATACCGAGACCACCGGAAGGTAGATCCATTTTCGGTGGCCTTGATTATACACATTTTTTACTTGCTTCAGTTAAAGTGTTTTATTTCCTAATGATTACCTGCAATAGGTCTAGCCTGTGGTGATTGAACATTTAGATAAAATTTGAATTACCGTAACGTTATCATACCGTTTGCACCAGAGGTCTGTTTTTAAGACGTATTTTTTCTGTATTTTTTCTTCTGCCAAGTTATTTCAGTATACTTCAATTGATAGTCACCCTTCCCAGTAAGCCTTGAAAGGCGCCCCCGCCCCACCATCACCCTTACCATCTTCATTGATTAGGTAAGGGATCTTATCCCTCTGTTCATTATGAAGACATAACAGTTAAATGGCTAAATGCCATTTAATGTGTATGCCATAATTTTTTTTTAATATCTTTGTTTATTAGTCTTATCTCTCTCTCTATCGTTTAGGTTTCTTCCTCTGTTCTTTTACCTTACTCACCTTCCAACTCCTTTTTAGTTTCTTTGTTTATTTATATCTCTATTTGTTTAGCGTTCTTCCTCAGCTATCTTTCCCTTTCTTTTAAAACCTGTAACTCTTTCCCGTCCATCTGTGCATTAAAAAAAAAAAAAAGAAATATCCATCGTCATATTCGGCGGGAAAGAACGATACCAATTAGGATCATGGAGTCTCGAGTTTCCTGACAAGAAAAACAATAAAAATTCGTGACGTCTCACTTCACGGATCGTCTGCCTTTTGAGAAATTCAAACAGCTCGGATTCTTCTTCGTCTCGTGACTTTTGCGTCGGCTCCCGAACGTCTGCTGTGCGTCTGGAAGTTGCTTGCAGTGTTGGTCTGTCCGTTTTTATACGTGATTTTTAACTTGGGGACGAGAGAGGGGGAAAATGGATGTGAATTTAACGATGTGTTATTGTTTGAGGGATGCCAAGTGTGGGATGGGAAGGAGATTGTTTGATAGATAATTTGGTATTCGGTAATTACGTTCACATTGTATGCGTACGATGTGTGTGTATGTTGTGTACTAGTATTTGGGTATTACATATATATATATATATGTATATATATATTTATATGTATATATACTTACGTAAGCTACACTCTTCTTTCTCCAGCCGTCCGAAATACTAGTATAATACCCCTGGTATACTAGTATTGTGATGCCCCATTATCTTACAGTAGCTTCCATTACCTTTACCTTCATGCAGATGAAAAATGATTCCTTTTCTTCCTTCCTTCAGAATCTTTCCCTCATCTTAATGCAAATCGGAAAGCTTCGTCAGGCCTTCATTCACAATATCCCAACCCATAATGCAGCATCTCACACTTCATCAACCCCACTGACTCAGTTTCAGTTCCTTGGCCTTTTAATCTATTCCTGTTTTTCCTTTGCAATCACTTCCAGAAGCGTTGTCAAATTGCACTCACCCCTTCCAGCATCATCCAGCTCTACCGCCAATTCCTCTTCCACATTCAGCAACTTTTCAAAATATTTACTCCATTAATCCAGGACTGCATTTATTTCAGACGGGGCACCTCTGCATTTGCGTCTTTTATTCTGAGTTCCATTAGTGCATTAACCTTTCTCCCTGCATTTAGCTCCATGCAAAAGAGCTATTTATTCTTGCGCAAGAGCTCAATTTTTATAGCCTTGCTTCTATTTCTCTGTCACTTAATTTTTGAATAGCCTCTCCGTCCCTTTTGTGTGAGTTCGGGTAATCTTCTTTTCAGTCGTGGAACATCAGTTGGTATTAATCATCTCTCCTCTTTTCGGTGAGCCTTTCATTTCCTCATGCCTCCACTCACTGGGTTTTATTCCCTCTCCCTATCCTCTTATGTCGAAAACTACTCTTCATTTTTTGCTTGTATTCTTTTCCGTCCTCTCAAATCCTTTCCGTCAAATTGATGTCTAACATAAATTTTTCTTCAACTGAATAATGAACAGTTATGCCTCCAGCCACTCGCTAGCACCGTTACACCACTAAAGCTGTTTTCCATGCACTTTGGGCTAACACATGATCTGGTAAAGTCTTATCTTCATCATTTTCCCTTTTCCAGTTATGCCCATGAGTGTTCCTCTTTGGAACCTTGTATTTTGAACAATAAAGCCCTTTGCAAGCACATTTCCACATGATTCTCCATATATATTATACATGTATATATGTATGTTGTATATATGTTTGGATAAAACACACACACACACGTACACACGTATATATATATATATATATATATATATATATATATATATATATATATATATATATATATATATATATATATATATATATATATATATTATATATATATATATATATATATATATATATATATATATATATATATATATATATATATATATATATATATATATATATATATATATATATATATATATATATATATATATATATATATATATATATATATATGTATATTGTATATTATATATATTTCATAAATTCAGTTCTCAGTGGCTTTGTTTTCATTATCCTCATCCGTCAAAGCATCAGTCTCACGAATATAATCGTGCTTTTAAACTGAATGGCCAAAGAGACGTTGTATAAGCTGCGAAAATCTTATTACATACCAGTCGGTCCTTAAGTATTTGTTACAGGAAAGGTATTTTCAGAAAGAAGCTTAGGCAAGGAATCTGTAATTCTCGTATGCCAAAGAGCTTGTTGCCCTTGACTCAGATGTTGGTGGACTTGGGAGAATGACATAAAAAACAAATCCCGTTTTCTGTTTATTGTGATTTACTTATTAGATTTTTAGTTTTTCTAAAAGAATTGAGATGGCTATTTTTCTGTCCGCCCTCAGATCTTGAAAACTACTGAGGCTAGAGGGCTGCAAATTGGTAAGTTGATCATCCATCCTTCAATCATGTAACATACCAAATTGCAGCCCTCGAGCCTCAGTAGTGTTGATTTTATTTAAGGTTAAGGTTAGCCATGGGTCATGCGTCTGGCAGCGCTTTCTGGAGGCGTCGCCGACGCATATTCACTCGACCGCATCTGGGGAGCAACTGAGCACTGCCCGATCGTAGCTGAGAGTTTCATACAGTATTATACGCTGTACAGAAAACTCGATTGCCATTTTTTGCTTGTTTTTTCCCCTTTTCTCTCTTTGGAAACATTGCAAATAATAGTAAGAGCAGTGACATTGCATTAAAATTGGAAAAAAAGACATTGGCAGCTGTGAGCGAAGATGGCCCTGGGAAGCGGAAAGTTCTAAAATTTATAGAATTAGATTTTGCACTTATTCGGAATTATATAACGACCGGAAAAAATCTGTTTAGGGCTGGCCGTATGTGGTTCGGCGTTACCGGTCTTAATACTGCCCTAAAATGGAACACTGCAGTATATGCAAAAATACAAGAATGAGGAAAATGGCAGATACAGCAGTTTTCCCTTGCCTTACCAATGATTTTGCAGATACTGCAAATGGGACCCCCTAAATAAAGCATTGAAGAATCGTTCTGAAACTGCAGTAACTTGTGTATTAGTGTCTGACGAGCCCAATAGGTGGCATATCTCAATTTCGAAAATGTTTTGCAGATACTGCAGTCATCCATTTTAGGGCAGAATAGGCTTCTTAGTCCCGGAGTTTCAGTCCTATAAACTAAGGATGAGAGACTTAGAGAAAATTATATAACATGCAGTTAAAGCTGTCGTATGGTAGTGGTTTGTTAAAAGTCAATGGATTTCCCGCAGATTTGACTGTGCGTTTTTTTGAAATACTGAAGATTGTTTGATCTCGCATTTTCGATAAGAAAATCTCTCTCTGTTTCACCTCTCATTTTCTTCATTAAGGAAATCTCTGTTTCATCTTTCATTTTCGATAAGGAAATCTCTCTCTGCTTCATCTCTTATTTTCGATAAGGAAATCTCTCTCTGCTTCATCTCTCATTTTCGATAAGGAAATCTCTCTCTGTTTCATAACTCATTTTCGATAAGGAAATCTCTCTTTGTTTTATCTCTCATTTTCGATAAGGAAATCTCTCACTGTTTCATCTCTCATCTCCGATAAGGAAATCTCTCTCTGTTACATCTCTCATTTTCGATAAGAAAATATCTCTCTGTTTTATCTCTCATCTCCGATAAGGAAACCTCTCTCATACATGAAATTTATCAGCATTCTGTGACCTGACAATACGAAATAAAGCAAAATGCTCATTGTTCTATACAAAAGTTACTTAATGATAAAAAATCTATTTGACAAGCCTGAGCAGCCCCCTTTTTTTTTCCAGCGTACATTCCAAATCCGTCAAACATTTTGCATTTTATTTCAGTTTTGATAAGCTTTTGTTGACTTGGTAAAAAGAAAAGCCAAAAATGCCGCTGCCCCGTACCCATCAAAGAATCTGCATTGAATTTGGATCATGCCGATATTTTATAACGGCCGGGGAAAGAAAATATATACTGTGTATATATATATATATATGCGTTTCGAAAATCAACAGGCCGGAATAGAATTTCGCTTAATGGGAAAAGATTGAATTTGCAGTTTAGAATAAAAACAACGGGTTAGCTTTTCCGGTATACGTGTCTGCCTGTATATTTATTTATACATTATAAATATGTATGTATATATATACATATATATATGTATATACATATATTTTTTATTTTATATATATATATATATATATATATATATATATATATATATATATATATATATATATATATATATATATATATATATATATATATATATATACGCCCATCTGCATGCGTGCTTAATATTGCTCTGTAACTGGGTAAAGTAATGTCCAAAAGTCCATTTTATGCGTTTCTTTACGCTCGTATCGTTTTCTCTATGGGCAATTGTACGCATCAGAAAAAATCTGCATCGTTACATGAGATTGCATTGAAAATAATGCTATTCTCTCTCTCTCTCTCTCTCTCTCTCTCTCTCTCTCTCTCTCTCTCTCTCTCTCTCTCTCTCTCTCTCTCTCTTATATTTTTTCTACATGTACACCCGTATATTTTATCTAGTTACGGAGAAGGCACATGTGAAATGGATAATCTCATACGTAACTTGTACGCGTATACTCAGTTGTGTTGGGAACTTTCACACACACACACACACACACACACACACACACACATATATATATATATATATATATATATATATATATATATATATATATATATATATATATATATATATATATATATATATCATCAGTTAAACTGCTCTGCTCCATAAAATTATTACTGCATCGCATGCGATAAAAATTTATGGCCCTGATATTATTATGAAGTTCAATAAATCTGTTTGAACGCGCAAGTGCCTTCGAGTGATTTATAAGACGCCCAAATAAATCCTAAACCATTATTTTCAAACAGAGAAGAATCCAGTGACTTTTTCGAAATGATAAAGGAAAGAAAATGAAAAAAAAAAAAGGGAAATGTTTTGATGAAATCGACGCCAGACGGAACAGGAATGTTTTTGTAATCGACTGCGTTTTTTTTTTTTTTTTGGCAGCCAGCGTTTTAATTTATTTATTTATTTTGTTTTCGCTCAGTGGCATGTGTCGTCTTTTAAGCCATTGTCAAAACATTGTCAATAAACCTTTTTGTTTTTACGTATCAGTATTTTGTTTCTGTTTTTTTTTTTGTTGTTTTTGTTAAATTCGCGAATGCCATTTTTATATTTCAATATGAAACGGGAGCGTGATCATGGGGATATTTTTTTTTTATATTTGCTCAGAATGAACAGTTTTTTTTAAATTTTTTCTTTAGGGGAGATAATCCGTTTAGCAATACTACCCTTTTCTAGTGAAAAAAAAAAATAAATAAAATGAAACAAGTGGATGTAATTTGCATTCGTTATGCCAATATTAATTGTGTTCTGGAAAAATGCCAAATCGTTTGCATAAGTCAATAATATACGAGGTCTTCACATTGGCAGTTTTCTTAGAATTGCTTTAAAATCTGATGAGATGGGGCCTTAATGTGCACCTTTAAATGTGGTACATCCATCCTGGATTTTTCACTGTAAAGGAAACGACATTTTGAATCTATCTATGGAAAAGTGGAATTCAGTAGCACTTTAGAAAAAGATAAAAATGATTAAGAGTATTTAAAAGGCTGATGACCATTACGTATATAAATACTTGTGGTGGAAACTGGACTCTCTAGAGCAAAAGGTGGTATGTAAATAACACTAATAATTATCATAAGTTATGGAGGTTCTTTAAAAGGCAGATAGCTATTACGTGTATACATACTTGTAATGGAGACATGACTCTCGGGAGCAAAAGGAGACTCTTAACAACATATTTATGATTATTTGCGGATTATTAAAAGGCGTTTAAAAGATATATATATATATATATATATATATATATATATATATATATATATATATATATATATATATATATATATATATATATATATATATATATATATATATATATATATATATATTATATATATATATATATATATATATATATATATATATATATATATATATATATATATATATATATATATATATATATATATATATATTTTATTGGAAGCAAGACTCTCCAGAGCAAAAGGAATCTTTTGATAACACATAATTATTAACAATCATTAATATCCCTTCAGATATTTATCACGTGTAATAGAAAGTGGACTCTTTATGGCAAAAGGAATCTGTCAATAACACACTGATAATTATCACAAATTGTTACGAGCTTTATAATTATAAAAATGATTCAGATCCTTTAAAAGGTATATTTCTGTTAGTATATCAATTCTGTTATATATATAAATATTCGTAATGGAAACAGGACTCTCCAGAACAACAGGAGACTGTTAACAACACATTTATAATTATTATAAATAATTACGATCCTTTAAAAGGGAGGTAGTTGGCAACACATCTATAATTATTGCAAATTATTAAGATCCTTTAAAAGCCAGATATTTATCACGTGTAACAGAAACATCTGTTAAAAACACATCGATAATTACCACAAATTATTAGGAGCTTTATAATTATTGCAAATTATTAAGACCCTTTAAAAGCCAGACATTTATCGCTCGTAATTGAAACATCTGTTAAAAACACATCGATAATCATCACAGATTATTAGGAGTGTTGTAATAATAACAAATAATTAAGATCCTTTGAAAGCCAGCTAACCATTAACTATATACCAAACACTCGTCAAGGAGACTAAAAGGAGACCCAACCCAGTCGTAATAATTCGTTTAACCTCGCCGAATAAACTCGGTGTCGCGGCGGCAGCGTTCCGAAGCGCCCAGACAACCACCTGAGTAATTCGACCAAAGCGGATTTAACTCGGCCCGGGCCACGGTCGGTGGTAAATGGGCCGCTCCGATGGGCTGTTTTGGTAAGCCATTTAGCAACCGATTTCAGTAATTGACGCCGAGATTGAATAATGATGCCGTGCGGCCTCTGTAAACTGAGGGACGGGGAGAGAGAGAGAGAGAGAGAGAGAGAGAGAGAGAGAGAGAGAGAGAGAGAGAGAGAGAGAGAGAGAATTTCTTGGAAGAGAGGGAATGTTCTCATTTCGACGGAGAGAGAGAGAGAGAGAGAGAGAGAGAGAGAGAGAGAGAGAGAGAGAGAGAGATGTCCTTGGTAGGAGGATGTCCTTGGAGAGAGAGAGAGAGAGAGAGAGAGAGAGAGAGGAAATCCTTGGAAGTAGGAGGATGTCCTTGGACGGAGAGAGAGAGAGAGAGAGAGGAAATCCTTGAAAGTATTGAAGTAGTAGAATGTCCTCATATGGACGGGGTAGGAGAGAGAGAGAGAGAGAGAGAGAGAGAGAGAGAGAGAGAGAGAGAGAGAGAGAGAGAGAGATTAAGCTAACTGGCAAGTTGTTGAAAGTCCTCATATGGAGAGAGAGAGAGAGAGAGAGAGAGAGAGAGGAAATCCTGGGAAGTAGCAGAATGTCTTCGTATGGATCCTTGAAAGAGAGAGAGAGAGAGAGAGAGAGAGAGAGAGAGAGAGAGAGAGAGAGAGAGAGAGAGAGAGAGAGAAATGCGGTTTTATAGGTTTCTTCGACTGACTGACGAAAAAAATGAAATTTTTTCTTGAACCTAGTAAAACACCCTTACGTATATATGGACGGAAAGTTAAAATTGGACCAAACATTCATTAAAAGTTCGAAATCAAGTTTTAATTAAGATCGGCGGGATCTTTGACTCGTCTTCGCCTCATCGTTCGGGGATAATCTGTCACCTGCAGATTGTTCAGGGATCACTAAAACCTTCCAATCGTGATCAGCTTTGAAGGTTATTGCTTGTTTTTTTTTTCATCATTTTGTTCATGTGTGATTTTTAATTTTTTTAATTTTTTATTTTATTTTATATTTTTTTTATTTTTGTCTCTTAATTATTTTTTTTAGGAACCTTTCGTTTTTTGGCTTTTTATCAATTTCCGTTTATGAAGAAATGCTGCTTTCTTTTATATAACGAGGGATAATATTGCAGGTGAGATATTTTTGTATATGTTCTTGAAGCATTTCATCAGTTTAGGAGATTACTGCTGGTATTGAACTGGATAATGTATATATACGAGTATATATATATATATATATATATATATATATATATATATATATATATATATATATATATATATATATATATATATATATATATATATATATATATATATATATATATATATATAATATATATATATATATATATATATATATATATATATATATATATATATATATATATATATATATATATATATATATATATATATATATATACGGACAACCTATGCAATTAATATGTAATTAATATTCAGATGTCTAGATGGAAACATACGAACTTAAAACAATGCAGCCATTCTTCGGGCACTGGAGACAGCAAGGGATAGCAATGAAAAGACAAAACAAAAGAACAAAAAAAAAACTAGGAAAATAAAACACTCGCAAGAGAGAGGGGACACGCGAAAAGAATTGGGAGAAGGAAAGTTGAATGGCCTCCTCCTCCTCCTCCTCCTCCTCCTCCTCCTCCTCCTCCTCCTCCTCCTCCTCCTCCTCCTCCTCCTCCTCCTCCTCCTCCTTCTTCTTCTTCTTCTTCTTCTTCTTCTTTGAAGTAGGGTCTCATGCAAACGTAATGAATGGCAGGCGTAGTAGAGAGTTCGAAATTGGTCTCTGTCTCGGCTCAGCCAGCTCTTTCCCGGAGAGTGACACTTGCCCGACGAAGAATGAGGAACTTCTTCTTCTTCTTCGGAACTTCCGAAAGAAATCTCGAAGGGCCCGGGGAAGACGGGGCACTTGAGGCTCGAAGGAATTATTGATTTCGCATCCCGTGTCGTTTCTTGGTCTTTGTTCTGCCTGGGGGAAAAAATATAGACGAGTGCTCCTGAAGTAATTCCTGAAGGTGGGTAGGCCCCTAAGGGCACCTGGTGTAGTGCCCTGTAGGTATAACTGAAGGGTGTTTGCAACGACCCTTCGAAGCCCTTTGCTGTACCTACTTTTTCTTAGCCTTTTATTTTACCTCTCCATCCTTGCTTCCTTTCTTTAATTTTGCTGTCCAACCACTCTTAACTCTCTCCTTTCATTGTCTCAAGCGCTGATTGGCTGACAGTGCCCCCGTGCTTGGGGTTGTAGCCAAGTTCTCATAAATTTCGTAAAATTCCTTCAAGATTCTCATAAATTTCATAAATTCTGATAAATCTCAAAAGTTAAATCTTGAAGGAATATAAAATGGCAAAGAGTTGGTGGCAGATAAAGTAAAAAATATGGATATATAATCCTTTGATTATAAAATACATTCACTATCTCCTTGGACCTGGGAATGGCAATCCTAATCCTTTGATTATAAAATATTCACTATCTCCTTGGACCTGGGAAAGGCAATCCTAATCCTTTGATTATAAAATACATTCACTATCTCCTTGGACCTGATAAATGCAATCCTAATCCTTTGATTATAAAATATTCACTCTCTCCTTGGACCTGGGAAATGCAGTCCTAATCCTTTGATTATAAAATACATTCACTATCTCCTTGGACCTGGGAAAGCAATCCTAATCCTTTGATTATAAAATATTCACTATCTCCTTGGACCTGATAAATGCAATCGTAATCCTTTGATTATAAAATATTCACTCTCTCCTTGGACCTGGGAAATGCAATCCAGGTATTTATTGAGGTCGGGAGCTTCCACGAAAGCTATAACTCACCTTGCGTTCGAATTGAGGTATAATGTCGGCAGGAGCTTTCAATCTTATTGCTATCTTGCATCGCTGTCGAGGGCTTTAGACAGGCAATTTTGCTCTGGGGCAGCGATTTTGGGTTGAAAATCAGTCTTTCATATTTCTACGATTTTCGCCCCAAAATGTAGGAAAATGGTTTGTTTCGGCTCATCTGTAAATACAGTATATCTGTCGAATTCAATATTCATTTTTACAAGAGCAGAAATACGCCTGTTTCAGTAATTTTTTTTCCTTTCTGTAAAAGAAAAATATTGAGATGGCTATTTGTCTGTCCGTCCGCACTTTTTCTCTCCGCCCTCAGATCTTCAAAACTACCAAGGCCAGAGGGCTGCAAATTGGTGTGTTGATCATCCACCCTCCAATCATCACACATACCAAATTGCAGCCCTCTAGCCTCAGCAGTTTTTATTTTATTTAATGTTAAAATTAGCCATAATCGTGCTTATGGCAGCGATGTAGTATATGCCACCACCGGGTCGTGGTTAAAGGTTCATGGGTCGCGGGTAATACACCATTATACGAAGCCACCGAAAGATAGATGTATTTTCGGTGGCTGTACAGAAAACTCGATTGCGCCGAAGAAACTTCTGCGCATTTTTTACTTATTTCCCTTTCTGCAGACTCTTCTCTCGAGAACGAAAGGCAGTGGGACTGGCAACCTGAAGAAAACAAGGAATTAAGAATAACTTAGCAAAGAGTAAACTCAACCAAGGAGAACGCAATAGACCTCTATCTTATTGAGAAAGAAAGATTGTTGGGATTAGAAGAAGGGAAAGGAACAGAGAATTCCTGAACTTGGCAAGAGAAGGAATGAAACTCTTAGAGAACCTTTCAATCCGAGATTACCATTTTTCACAGCAAATGTGGGAAGAGGCGAGATTTATACGGAATCAATCACTGGATAAGCCTTTAATAGCCGCAATATATATCTGTAATCCCATGACTGTTTTGAGGGATTACTGAACACGCCAGTGGAAGTGGTAACATATGATTAATTTGGCCTGTTCAAATGTCTGTGATTAATAGCTTGTTAAATCCATCACGGTGTCCACCTTGTTTTCCACCTTATTTTCCACCTTATTTTCCACCTTATTTTCCATATTACTCTTGTAAAAAGGAGCATATAGGCAGTTTAGTTGATTGTCAAAAGAAACAAGTAAAAACTGCGCCGGAGTTGCTTCGGCGCAGTCGAGTTTTCTGCACAATGTATAATCAAGGCCACCGAAAATAGATCTATCTTTCGGTGGTCTCGGTATGATGCTGTGTGAGCCGCGGTCCGTAAAACTTTAACTACGGCCAGGTGGTGGTGTGGTCTATATTGTTGCCAGATGCACGATTATGGCTAACTTTAACCTTAAATAAAATAAAAACTACTGAGGTTAGTGGGCTGCAGTTTGGTAGGTTGGTGATTGGAGGGTGGATGATCAACTTACCAATTTGCAGCCCTCTAGCCTCTGTAGTTTTTCAGATCTGTGGGCGGACAGAAAAATTTGGACGGACAGACAAAGCCGGCACAATGGTTTTTTTTTTTTTTTTTTACAGTAAACTAAATGTTATTTTGACGAGTAAGCATCATTATATGAATTCAAGATAATTAAAACACACACACAAGTGGAGATACAAAGATATGAGCCTGTTTAATTCCATGCATATGTACCTCGGCCAAAATTTACCTTAATCCACGAAATCAAAGAGAGATACGAGCCGTGATAAGGTTCATTGAAAATTAGCATTAATTTCACGTTGAGAAAAAAAAACGAGGTACTTCTCAAACTTAGCAACTAAAAAATAACTTTCTCGCAAACTTCCAGCACCGTCATTGGAGTTTGCATATTTCACAGCAATCCTTGTAAGACGTTTTGTGCCCACTATTACGGGCATAAATATTGTTGGTATGTCATCGTTAAGCCCGTGGTTAAATATAGTGGTTCTCAGAGTCTTGAGGCTACTGCTTCAGTTTGCATTATAATGTGAAAAGCTTACATCTTGAATGAAGAGTGGCTGTATAATTCTTCTACCATTAATTAGTGTTTCTGTCACGCAGGGTTTGTTTAGGTAATAAAGGAAATTAACTAAAGATAACTACCATTTCAGTATTTTACATCAGGTTTGAAACAAATCATCAAAACTTACATATTACCCACTTCTTTATAGTTAGTTGATGATTTTCTGAAATAAATATGTAAGAAGATTAGAAGCATTCCCGTGTTCTGTAGTGATAAAAAATTTCGTTAAAGAAAATGGGGTGTTAATAAAATTCCCGTTTTCTGTAGTGTGATAGAAAGCAGTTCAAGAAGAAAATGAGATGTTAATAAAACTTAAACATTATACATGAAAAGGATAAAGTTAAGAGCCTTTGAAGGCTTAATGATATATGGACTTGCTTGCAGCACAAAGGAACTAAAAAAAAACAAAAATGAATGCAGTCATTATTCGTGACATGTATATTCGCGAAAAGACCCGGAATATTGGGAAATTCATCCCTGATAACGCGGAGAGAGAGGGAGAGAGAGAGAGAGAGAGAGAGAAAGGGGAGGACTAATAAATGGCCTCTAATTGGTTAATATGACAGGAAGAATGTGACGATGAAAACAGAACGATTAAGAGACATGAGTTTATGAGGCAAAAGTTTACGTAATAAATTTTGGCGTTTGGTGAATTTATTTTGAGGTGCATTTCTCGCGTGATGTATTCGTCCTCCCGTCCCCTCGACGCTTTTCATAAAGAAGGGGAATTGAATCGAGGCTAAATTGGACTTTGGAAGAAGTTTACATATATTTATATATATATAATATATATATAAATTTATGTATATATATATATATATATATATATATATATATATATATATATATATATATATATATATATATATATATATATATATATATATAAATTTCTGACTCACATCAGGATCGAACCCAGGGCTTTCAATTGAAAGGCAAGGGCGCTGCCCACTGGGCCATACAATTGAAAGACCTGGGTTCGATCCCATGTGAGTGAGAAAATTATTTCTGTTCCACGCGTGATTGTGTGTTGATTATTTTTATGTATATATATATATATATATATATATATATATATATATATATATATATATATATATTTTTATTTATTGTAAGTAAAAACCATCTTATTAATATTTATATCTCTATTTGTACATACATTATTTATTCTCTGGTAGACATCCCGGGAATGAAGGAAGAATCATAGCATTTTCCTCCATTCCAATGCCAAATATCAACTTCTCACTGGTTGGCAAGTATATCATATCCTTGTCTGTGGTCTGAGCGTTCAGTTGTCTGTCGTTTATGCTCCTAAGTCTTAGCCTTTTGTAGGATGTAGGATGTAGGATGTGGTCCCCTCGTCTTGCTGTCAGTCACGAGTATGGTCAGTGTCTCTGTAGATGTTCGATTTAAGGATATGTGGACATTTCTCCCAAAGTCTGTAGCTCATCCTCCCGTCCCTCAGAGGTGTCTACTTGACAAGGAGTAGAATAACTGTATTCCACTGTATTTTCCTTTTTGTGTATTTTCCTTTACCTCCTCGTACATCCTACTGAGGCTAGAGGGCTGTAGTTTGGTATGTTTGATGATTGGAGGTTGCCTGATCGATCAGCATACCGATTTGCAGCCATCTAGCCTCGGTAGTTTTTAAGACCCGAGGGCGGACAGGGAAAAAAGTGCGGACGGACAGACAAAGCCGGCACAGTAGTTTTCTTTTACAGAAAGCTAAAAGCAGTGATGCCCGTATATAGTCTACAATATATATATGTATATATATATATAGATAGATAGATAGATAGATAGACAGCACAGTTGATGAAAGACGCACAAACATATATGAAGACACAATAGTTTTCTTTTACAGAAAACTAAAAGCAGTGATGTCCCCTGCGTAGTCCATAGTATATATATATATATATATATATATATATATATATATATATATATATATATATATATATATATATATATAGATATATATATAGGTAGACAGCACGGTTGACGAAAGACGCACAAACATATACGAACACAAACCCTTAGCGATGATTTCAGTACTTGTTTGCATGTTATCACTTTGCCGACACCAACAACCTTTTAACCGGCCGTAGGTGTAATGTCATATCCCCAGCGCATTAGTGGCCATTACGGAACCGCTTAAGATGGTAGGCAATCCGAAACTAGGACCTCGAGGCGCCATTAAAGGTAATGGGTGTATTCTTTTCTATTCCTTTTCACATTACTGCGGTGTTTTTGTAATGCCAGGTTTTATTTGTGCGTCTTCCGTTTCATAAGAATAACGTGGCAGAGTGGACTCGCTGTAGCCTGCGTAATTGTTATGCAGTCATATGCAGCCAAAAGAATGATATTTTAATTATGTATGATTATATGTTTATATATTCTACGGTGATATTTTTTACTTTTAGTTTTCTGTCAAGGAAAACTATTGTGCCGGCTGTGTCTGTCCGTCATCACTTTTCTGTCCGCCAGCAGACCATAAAATCTACTGAGGCTAGAGGGCTGCAAATTGGTATGTTGATCATCCACCTTCCAATCATCAAGCGTACCTAATTGCAGCCCCGTAGCCTCTGTAGTTTTAATTTTATTCAAAGTTAAAGCTAGCCATGATCGTGCTTCTGGAAACGATATAGGAAAGGCCACCACCGGGCCGTGGTTAAAGTTTCGTGGGCCACAGCTCATACAGAATTACACCGAGACCACCGAAAGATAGATCTATTTTCGTTGGCCTTGATTATACGCTGTAGCAGCTGTACAGAAAACTCGATTGCGCCGAAGAAGCTTCTGCGCATTTTTTACTTGTTTTTTATTGGTAGTCATTTCTTGTTGAGGGCGTCTATGACAAAGCAGTTTACGTAACTGATTTGTGTAAACTGTGATCAGGTAAACTCAGAAGTAGCAGAAAGGGAAATTTAAGCTGAGAGACTGTCCCTCAAAAAGAGTTTTAAATGGAAAGAGAGAGAATCTGAGAAGGAAGAGAAGAAAGTTATTTACATAGGAAAGAGAAGTAACGGCTGATCCATTCAATTTTGTGTACTGCATAAGTACAACTAATTTGTGGACTACAATGCGGTCGGAATGAGAAAATAGCTGTTTATTTTTTTAAAGAAATGCTGTTCTTAGTAGCAGCATTACCCAGAAATGGAAGGTTGCAGTATCTGCAGAAATACAAAACTGAGAAAAATGGAAGATACTGCAGTTTTTCCTGGCCTTACTACTGATTTTGTAGATACTGCAAATGGGACCCCATAAATAAAGCACTGAAGAATCATTCTGAAACTGCAGTAACTTGTGTATTAGTGTTTCAAGAGCCCAATAGGTGGCATATCTCAATTTTGAAAACTTTGCAGATACTGCAGTTCTCCATTTTAGGACAGAGCAGACTACTTCAACTTTGTGAGGCCATGTAAGCACATCCACTATTTAGATTACAGTGAAGACTGGATGAGAAAATTACTATTCATCTTTTAAAGAATTATTGTATTGTTCTAAGAGTGAATTTGCAATATATCGGTTGAAACTTATGTGATACAGAAGTACACCCACTTTATAGATTACAATGAAGACTGAATGACAAAATAACTATTTTTATTTTTTAACGAATTATTGCCCTTAGTCAGAGTGAGTTTTCGCTCTCCTACCGAACCCAACGCATCAAAGAAACTTCAAAAGGAAAATGTTTGGAAGAATCTTCAGGTAGCCATTTTCACGTCAGCAAAAACATATCAGACCATTTCAGAACAATGGAAGAAAAATGATATCTTCATTATTCAGCCTTGACGTCCTCGCGAAAATGCACGAAGGACCTCATCTCCTTGTGATATCTAAAAGCGAAGGCTTATCAATCACACAGTGCGTCAGATAATAAGAGGGAGACGCTTTGCAAAATGCCAGTCTTGAGAAATTACATGGACCCATTAATCGTCTGCAGTCTGTATTTTTTATTGTTGTCATTTTTAGTATATTTTTTTCTGCTATTATTCTCCGTATAATTACTGTCATTATCATTATTGTGAATTCTGTTTTTTTTTTTACTTCTTCTGTTATATCATGTTACCTTATGTATCTAGATTGTGTGTATTGTATTTGTGTATTCCATGTATATGGCCCTGAGCCGCAATAAAGGATACTATTATTATTATTATTATTATTATTATTATTATTATTATTATTATTATTATTATTTTATTAAAAAATTACGAGATGGCATTTTCTTTGTAGACAAAATACTTGTCGTAATATCTTAAGATTTTAAATATGTCATAAAGACCAGTATGATATATGATGAAAGGCATTTTACAGTGCAACCCGTGGTTCATGAAAAGAATGATATAAAATTTTATAATGAAGGATATATATTTTTTTATAAGGAATCCTTTGAACGCAAATCTTTTAAAAAAGGGCAGTGATGATACTGATATAAAATTAATGCTAAATTGCAGATGTGAAAAGCATTTCATACTCAAAAATTGGTGATTGTGGACTCATCCGAATTAGGTGTCCAACTTCTCTAACTTTAACATGTTCCGAATTTTAATTTCTTCCTTTTGGACAAATCGTTTGGGAGATACTAAGGAGTTTGAAAGTATTAACATTTTTAGTATTAATGCCAAATAAAAAAAAAATATGTCTAACTATAAACTTTGAAAGATCAGGAATCATATCACTATTCCTAATCCATTCAGCAGTGATAGTTGAATTGAACTGAATATAGAATTTAGGCCAAAGGCCAAGCACTGAGACCTACAAGGTCATTCAGCGATGAAAGGAAAATTGAGAGTTATAGGTTTGAAAGGTGTAACAGGAGGAAATCCACGCAGTTGCACTATGAATCAATTGTTAGGAGAGGGTGGGAAGTAAGATGGGAGAAGGAGAATATGAAAGGAGGTACAGTGAAAGGAGTAAAATGGGTTGCAGGTAGGGGCCTAAAGAAGGCACAGACGGCACTAACCTTCCCCACGGGGAAAACAGAGACAGTGGACTACCAATAGTCTGCAGTAATATAAAAGAACGAATTGTACCGAGTATTAAACGCCACTTCTCCCATCTATTTAAAAGACAAACCTTCACCAGGACGAACACGAGGTATATTTCCCATTTACGTATCTTTGTTGGAGGCGGCCCAATAAAACATTTTAAGTGATCCGTGAATGAAACTGGGCAAAGTTGATGTTGATGAATATTCCGGCGCGGATAGATGGCGCTGCAGGCTTCATAAATCATCCGGGTTTGGAATCGAGAGAAGTAATTTGTTCCGTACACAATGCGCCCCGCGTTTTCGCGTCGGTTGAGAGAGAGAGAGAGAGAGAGAGAGAGAGAGAGAGAGAGAGAGCGAGCGGTACGCGTATTAAACCAATATATCACTCGAAATGAAACGCGTTTTGTTATGGGGTTTGCGACCGGTGTCTCGGAGGACTTGAAAGGAACTGTATCGGGTGTTTGTTTATTTTTGTTTTTGCTTTTTTTTTCAGTCACCAAAATGGTTCATTTTAATGATTTCGACCTGATTTTTGAGCTTTAATTTTTGTGATGAGAATTCCCGGATGTGCTGAGATCTAATGTCTAGGTTGTTAGTGAGGGGATCGATCCACTTGGTGTTAAGAAAGTGGACCGATCCACTTGATGTGAAAAAAGTGGACCGATCCACTTGGTGTTAAGAAAGTGGACCGATCCACTTGGTGTTAAGAAAGTGGACCGATCCACTGGGTGTTAAGAAAGTGGACCGATCCACTGGGTGTTAAGAAAGTGGACCGATCCACTTGTTGTTAAGAAAGTGGACCGGTCCACTTGTTGTTAAGAAAGTGGACCGATCCACTTGGTGTTAAGAAAGTGAACCGATCCACTTGGTGTTAAGAAAGTGGACCGATCCACTTGGTGTTAAGAAAGTGGACCGATCCACTTGGTGTTAAGAAAGTGGACCGATCCACTTGTCGTTAAGAAAGTGAACCGATCCACTTGTTAAGAAAGTGAACCGATCCACTTGGTGTTAAGAAAGTGGACCGATCCACTTGGTGTTAAGAAAGTGGACCGATCCCCTTGACATAGAAAAACGTGTATCGATCCACTTGGTATTAAGAAAGTGGACCGGTCCACTTGGTGTTAAGAAAGTGGACCGATCCCCTTGATGTGAAAAAAGTGGACCAATCCACTTATTGTTAAGAAAGTAAACCGATCCCGTTGATGTGAAAAAATGGACCGATCCACTTGGTGTTAAGAAAGTGAACCGATCCCCTTGATGCCAAAAGAGTGGACCGATCCACTTGGTGTTCTCTTTTTACCCACAACGGCTTCAGCGGTAAATGCCATCCATTCATGCGTCCATCCATCAACCACCCCCTCACCTACCCACCAGGCTACCCACTCATCCATATCCCGCCCCCCCGGCCATCCATCAAACTTTCATACCCAATCTTAGCATGAGCTGTTCGCGAAGAAATGATTATAACTTGCACCCTGAAGCTTATTGAACGATATAAAATATACACATGTTTAGAAAGTGAATGCGCTGGGTACTTAAAAAATATGTATTTGTATGGATTTAAAAGTAAAAGTAACTGCAAAACATTTCACCAGTCAAAAGGCCTTTTGAAAATGTTTTATTTCTGAATTTTTACCAAATGCTTACCACGAAAATGTATTCAAATGTATTAATGGTTCCACGGGAAGAAAGTTTTCTTGATAAGGGGAAAACAAAACCGGGTTTATAAAATTGCACTTTTAATTTTCTGTAAAGGAAAATTATTGCGCCGGCTTTGTTTGTCCGTTCGTACTTTTTTTCAGTCCGCACTTTGTCCTGTCCGCACTTTTTCTATCCGCCCTCAGAACTTAAAAACTTTAAGGGTAAAGTTAGCCATAATCGTGCTTCTGGCAACGGTATAGGATAGGCCACCACCGTGCCGTTGTTACAGTTTCATGGGTCGCGGCTCACACAGCATTATACCGGGACCACCGAAAGATAGATCTATTTTCGGTGGCCTTGATTACACGCGATAGTGGCTTTACAGAAAACTCGATTGCGCCGAAGACACTTCGGCGCATGTTTTTACTTGTTCTTATGTGAAAATACTGAGAATGGTCTCCATATCTCTTTTAAATATTCTATGGAAGAGAAATTGAATTATATAGAAATTATTCAACAGAGCTAACACGCATGGAATCATTTACTCAGTCATTTTATTTGTACCGGAATTTGTTGAATCATTCTCGGTAATTAACGATCGATTGGAATGTTACGACAATGAGGCAGCTTTGAAATGGTTTAATACCAGTAGATATATAAACATAAATGTTCATTGTATAAAATGGCGTTCATTTTTAAGATTGCGTACTTGGGGCTAGCGTATGTTTACCGTAATGCTTGTGCGTGTATATATATATATGTATATATATATATATATATATATATATATATATATATATATATATATATATATTTATATATATATTTTATATATATTATATATATATATATATATATATATATATATATATATATATATATATATATATATATATATATATATATATATATATAGTTTTATACATCGTGAGTTTTATTAAGTCGCGAATCTTAATGCTATATTGTCATCGTAACATTTATAAAAATATTTTATCACTGAATATTGGTTGGTCGTTGAAAGATTTGTTCTTTATCTACACCTGAGATTTGGTATATTTTCTGAAGAGGTGTTTAAATGCTCTGTAAGATTTCTGTATAAAGTTCACCTTTAAGACCGTGTTAGGAATGTCTCTAGAAACTTGTTTCCTGGTAGCCATTATAGATGTAAGGAATAAGCTTTTTTTTTTTTTACAGCGCCTGAGAAGTATTACCAAGGAACATTTTTTTTTTTTGTAAAGCTTCTAACATTCTCAGAAACCATAGGAAACCATAGGATCGTTATTCCTTGATCTAAGTTTTATATCTATTCAGGCAAAATTATAAGCGCTTTTAGGTTCCTTTTTCAGCTGCAGTAATAATTCAGCAGGTTAATTCCAAAAACCATTGTTAATAATCTCTCCTTTTCCTGCTGATTTTAGGTTTAGATTTGATCTACCTGAATATACACTAGCTTGGGTCAGATAGAAATATTTAATCTCTAGAAAGAACAAGTAAAAAATGCGACGAAGTTTCTTAGGCGCAATCGACTTTTCTGTACAGGGCATAATGCTGTATGAGCCGCGGCCCATGAAACTTTCAGCCAAGGCCCGGTGGTGGTATGTCTGTAGCGTTGCCAGACGCACGAGGATGGCTGCGTTTAACTTAAATAAAATAAAAACTACTGAGGCTAGATGGCTGCAATTTGGTATGTTTGATGATTGGAGGTTGGATGATCAACATACCAATTTGCAGCCCTCTAGCCTCAGTAGTTTTCAAGTTCTAAGGGCGGACAGAACAAAGTGCCGACGGACAGACAAAGCCGGCAAAATAGTTTTCTTTTCAGAAAACCAAAACCATCTCTGCAATCGGCTAGAGATGATTACAAACCAGAATGAATCGTCACAACTGGAGTGAAAAACAGGCTGATTTTAGGTTAATTTTATCTCTTTCTCTGAACATTTGTCACTATGAGATATTTTCCATTTTAGTTCATAATTATATATACGCTTTAATATTTATGTAACTGCTTTTATTCACGTTCGCAAATAGCCTGAGTGAGAATTTGAAAATGTTTATCATGTTTATGATTTTTGTATTAGATGATGTTATTCATTATACTGATTGCAAGATAGAATAAATTAAGCTTCCTGAAAGGAGTGGTCATAATGCAAGCTATGATAAATAAAATTATTTTGATAAGAGCTATCACTCTGGGGGCAACTAGACGGTGCTCTCTCGCTCACGCGGTTATTGCTGATTATATACTGTGTAATTTTCAGTCATTTTTCATGAGAAAATTTGACGTTTCAGTTCCTCGAATGATATTATCCTAAGTCGAAAAATATAACGAGAGTTTGTTTTGAAAATGCTGACTGATTCTCTCGAATTTGTTATGTACCATTTTCGAAGAAGTAATTTTTTTTTTTTAAACCAGAAAGTGGGACTGTTGTCTACGTAGCCATCTCAGCGTCCATTCGGCCCCTAGCTGCAACCTCTTTCATTCCTTTTACTGTACCTCCTTTCATATTCTCTTTCTTCCACCTGACTTTCCAGCCTCTCTAACAATTGTTTCGTAGTGCAGCTGCGAGGTTTTCCTCCTGTTACACCTTTCAAACCTTTGACTGTCAGTTTGCGTTTCAGCGCTGAATGACCTCTTAGGTCCCAGTGCTTTGCCTTTGGCCTAAGTTCTATATTCAGTTCAGTTCAATATAGTACGTCATTTTGAATTCATTACTGTTATTAAAACAAAGATTTGCCAAAGTGGGCATTGATCAAACTTCACGCAGTACATCGCCAAGTAAGTTCATATATATTTGTTGAAGAAAAAATTAAATGAAGTATGCTTCAATAATTGCATTAAGATAAGAAGACATGAAAATGTACTTAGGCTGAATATGTTAACGGGAATAATAGATACTGCCATAAAAAAAGATAAATAAAACATTACGTATATCAATGCTGATACTTTAACAATCTAAGCACCTCAGCATTAGTGCTGGATCGAAAATGTATTAGCATTGGGAAATGAATGCTAGGGAGTTAAGAAAAAAATAGAAAAACAATGGAAACTGAGCCTTGCATCAATTTAAGCCAACGAAGTGCTAGATTTCTGTGAAGAAAAGCGTCATTGATTTCACCATTAAAATATCAGTTAGAGATCTTTTCATGTTAGTATATCATTGCTGTGATTCCCTCCACCCCCAAAAAAAAAATTTTGTCATGTTGGTATATCATTGCTGTGATTCTCCCAAAAAAATCTTGTCATGTTGGCATATCATTGCTGTGACTCTCCCCAAAAAAAAAAGATCTTGTCATGTTGGTATATCATTGCTGTGATTCTTCCCCCCCAAAAAAAAAAAAAAAAAAATCTTGTCATGTTGGTATATCATTGCTGTGAATCCCCTCCCAAAAAAAAATCTTGTCATGTTGGTATATCATTGCTGTGATTCCCACCCCGCCAAAAAAAAAAAAAAAAATCTTGTTATGTTGGTATATCATTGCTGTGATTCTTCCCCCTCCCCCCCCAAAAAAAATAAAACAGAAAACAGTCCTTGAAAAAAAATTATGTATCCTTTATTATATTCTTTAAAAGCTACAGTGAGCGAGACATGCCGATAGGATAGCCAAAAAGGATAGGAGGATAAAAAAAAAAAAAAAGTGTTAAAAATCATTCGGCGAAGCATTTTTAGTCGAGCGGGGATAAAAATAGTGAATATTTCCATTTCGAATGGACGGTAATGGCGCCGTCAAATAACGTATGCTCCCAGCTTGAGTTAGTCATTTATTTCGCACATTCTATTTTCCGAGATAAGCGCGGAATTTTTGCGGGGCATGAAGCGAAATTCAAGATACTCCCTTCGGTTCCATTTAGCGTTGCGTGCCATTTTTCCTACGGCGCGTCACTTATTCGCGAGGAAAAAATATTAAATTTTGAAATATTAATTATTTATTTTGGAGTCTGATATATAATCTGTTATTCTATTCTGATTTTCAGAGATCGAAGAAAATATTTTTTTTCAGCCTGATTTCATTTACATCTTTAGCATGTTGTTCCTTTCAAACCTACCTGCTGTCAATTTCCTTTCCAACGCTGAATGACCTCAAAGGTCCCAATGCTTGGCCTTTGGCCTAAATTCTATATTCATTTCAGTTTAGCATGTTATTCTTTTCTTAATCTCCCTAAGGTATTCTGAAAGCAAATTGGCCCAGTGTTTAACGACCTGAAACAAGTTTTAATTTATCAAATTGTATCTTTTCGATATTCTCAATGAATCGATACTTTCCTGGGTTGCATCGAAGGAAAAAAAATCAACTATCACTTATTCCTTAAAAAACTGTAAATCCTTTAAGATTAAATAAACAATAACAATCAAATGGTTCCCTGGGTTACGTGGAAGTAAAAGATCAATTTTTCTTATTCTTCATAAAACTGTTAAAAACACATTAAGGATAAAAAAAATAGCAGCAGTTAACACATGCTTCCAACATCACATTGACTCAAGATGCAAGAAATGAGATTAATTTTTTAATGATATATTTTCTTATTCTTCATTAAACTGTAAAAAAAATCCCTCATCAACGATAAAACGAAAAAAAATGACAGCTGTTAACACATGCTTCCAACATCGCATTGAATCAAGATGCAATAAAATGAGATTATAGTTTTATTGATTTTTTTAATTATATATACAATCTTTCCTTCATTCCCGAGGGTCTTAGTGACCTGGGGAGGAGGCTAAATACTTCCTTTGTTAAGAGAATAAAACTCTCCGCGCGTCATTTGTTCTAATAAATGACAGATAAAAGGTTAAGAATGCTTTTCCTTCTGACTTCCCTTTAACTATAAAAAAAAAAAAAAAGAGATAGAGAAGAGAAAACGAAAAAGTTATACTGAAGACAAAAAAAAAAGATGAGAGAAGATCATCATGAAACGATTAAAATAATCGTATGTATTGGTATTCGAAGTCATTCCAAAATCAATTATAAATCGAAAAATGCAAACTCATTCCCATGAACATCTAAAGTTGTCCATTTATTTGTATTCATCTTTGATTTAGCTCTGATTATTATGATTTTTTTTTTACGGAATCCCACGCATACTTCTTTGTGTATAAAAAAAAAGTTATTCCATTTTGCATTTATTGAAATTTTCATTTAATGTTGACACTAAATTAAGTATAGTGTTTGTTGATTTTCACGATTTTGACCGCAGAATGTTGTGCAGAATGGAAGTAAAGGAAAAATAAGCTTTCCACATCGTCCCGTCTGATTTTTAGAGACAAGTATATATTGGTTTGATAAAACTTTTGGTTCCTATATATATATATATATATATATATATATATATATACAGTATACTGTATATACTGTGTATATCTATATCTATATATATATATATAGGCACATAAATACATATACTGTATATTTATACGTATATATTCTACATATATATGTATATATATACATGTATACATATGTAGACACATAGAGGTATATATCAATGTTTACTGTTGTTTTCACATCATTTTAATACATTTTTCTTGAGTAATTCCTTTGGATTACCTGGTGATCTAAACAGTCAGTAAAATAAATCATGTCAAGAAAAATATGACAGGGTAAAGTAAAAGTAAAAATAAAAAGAAAGTGTTTCGTTCTTTTTAAGAATTACTGATATTTCTATGAACCGAATGAATGTTAAATCATTTCGTCACGACATAAAATTTATTTGACGTTTCTCTGCGAAATTCAATTTGTTTTTTTTTTACAGTGAAACAAGTTACTGTACTGCTATGAAATAACTTTGTTATTTCCTACAATGTTTTATATATAATATCAGTGCAAAAGTCACTGTGCTGCTATAAAATGATTTTGTTATTTCCTATAACATTTTATATATAATATCAATGAAAAAAGTTACTGTGCTGCTATAAAATGGTTTTGTTATTTCCTATAACATTTTATATATAATATCAATGAAAAAAGTTACTGTGCTGCTATCAAATCATTTTGTTATTTCTTATAATGTTTTATATACAGTCAGTGACTGCATTCATGAACTCTAATACATAGCTTTGGTGTACGTCTATTCAACAATTTATGGGTAGGAGTAAATTACGGTTACATAAAATTTATGGGAAGTAGCTTTATAAAATTAAATTTTTTTACAGTGAAACACTTACTGTACTTTTACAAAATAATCTTTTAATCTCTTATAACGTTTTATAAGTAATATCAATGACTGCATTTTATTACATAGCTTTGTTGTATGTCTGCTTTAATTTCTGGAATAATACTGGTTGTAGCGACCACAAGACAGTTTATTCTTCAAAATTTTATGGGAATGAGTGAATAAGGATATAACAAAATAAATATTTTTCTATTACCAAAACCTGTTAGTAATCTTACACACTTTGCCTTCCTATCTCGTTTTACAGATAGGAAGAAAGAAAATAGTATTATATTATTTATATATTCTTGACTAT
>NC_089762.1:47383390-47445890 GCF_040412425.1 Macrobrachium rosenbergii | reverse complement strand
ATCTAGAATTTTCAATACTGTACCTCTAAATATTCATTATCATTCTGCGAAGTCGCGATGAGTTTAGAAATGCGAGCCAGAGAGAGAGAGAGAGAGAGAGAGAGAGAGAGAGAGAGAGAGAGAGAGAGAGAGAGAGAGATTTCAAGAAACACCAGAGAGTTTTATTTTTTAAAGCTAATGAACCGACTTAAAAGAAACGAACCAAAATAAAAAAAGGAAGAAAATATTGGAAATCTTTACGTAGGAGAGGAACTGACTCCTAGTGCGCAATAGGTTTTGTCTAGACCCCAGGGAAAGGAAGGAAATGCCAAGAAAAACGGAGGCAGAGAAACAGAGTTTTAGTGGGCGTTGTTCAAGGAGGACTTCTTCGAGGTATATCTTGATCGTGTGTTTATTTTTTTTTTCATTCGGTTAGTCAACGAAAAATTAAATACGAACAAGTAAATAGGAACGTCATAATATTTTTAAGAAGGGACTTCTTCGAGATACATCGTGTATGATTTTTAGTTTTCTGTAAAAGAAAATTATTTTGCCGGCTTTGTCTCTCCGTCCGCATTTTTTTTCGCACTTTTTTTCTGTCCGCCCTCAGATCTTAAAAACTGCTGAGGCTAGAGGGCTGCAAATTGGTTTGTTGATCATCCACCCTCCAATCATCAAACATACCAAATTGCAGCCCTCTAGCCTCAGTAGTTTTACCAAATTGCAGCCCTCTAGCCTCAGTAGTTTTTATTTCATTTAGGGTTAAAGTTAGCCACAATCGTGCTTCTGACAGCGATACATGATAGGCCACGACGTGGCTATGGTTAAAGTTTCAGGGGCCGCGGCTCACACAGCATTATACCGAGACTACCGAAAGACAGTTCTATTTTCGGTGGCCTTGATTATACGCTGTAGAGGCTGTACAGAAAACTTTATTGCGCCGAAGAAACTTCGGCGCATTATTTACATATTTTATTCGGTTAGTTAACGAAAAATGAAATACGAACAAGTGAATACGAACACCATAATATTTTCTCCAGATTGTTACTGCAAAAATTGGATGATGTTTGATTATCTGCGATATTATTATTTTAAGTTAGATTTGAGACATTACTATCATTGTATAAAAATTGAGGCTTGAAGATTAAGGAATTTTTTTCTCCTAAAGAAAAATTAAGAAAATATTCTTTTCTCCTAAATACCAAATGTAGCCAGAAATCCTTTGCCTGGGATACTGTCATTTGTCATTAGAAAAGTAATGGCTAACTGTTCATTATCTTTGCATAATGAGTATTAAAGTCAGTATGTTTGCAAGCATGATAAGTGTGTAAGGTGCATATTAAAAGAAATCTCTCTCTCTCTCTCTCTCTCTCTCTCTCTCTCTCTCTCTCTCTCTCTCTCTCTCTCTCTCTCTCTCTCTCATTTACATTAGCAAACAAAACCATTATTAGGTTGCCTGACCATTTGTGGGAGAACTGTCGATATATCGTACACGTGCAGAAAGGGATGCTCAAAGAGAGAGAGAGAGAGAGAGAGAGAGAGAGAGAGAGAGAGAGAGAGAGAGAGAGAGAATGATGAAATATGTGACGATTAATTTTGCCCTGATGGGCGAGGATTACCTTGTCGAAGCCTTTCCATTTTTCACATGCGACCAAAAGCATTCATATGCCAATCAGGTACATAATCCACCTCTACGGTCAAGAGAAGCATTATATATTTTCTAGGAACGCACTTATACTCGTCCTTCCCTTGCCCAATCGTGGGATCGGATCCGGATTCCATGAATTTTAGCCTGGAACGTTATCATGCACAACACGATCCGAAAGAGAGAGAGAGAGAGAGAGAGAGAGAGAGAGAGAGAGAGAGAGAGAGAGAGAGATTGATTGATGGTCATTAAAGCTAGCGTTGCAATATCAGGCTATTGAAGACGAAAGAAAATTAATATTAAAATAAAAAATCAGTATAAAATGAAAGTTTAATATACAGAATTATTTAAAGTATGTCTATATATATATATATTTTATTTTATATATATATATATATATATATATATATATATATATATATATATATATATATATATATATATATATATATATATATACGTGCGACGAGAGAGAGAGAGAGAGAGAGACTGATCGCCAACATCACGCTGTTAAGAAGACTAATCGGGCCGGGGATCCACGAGCGAGCGTAGATAAATTGATGAATAATCAATTTCGGGCCGACTATTCCCGGTCCGTAAATCAGGAAAGTTTTGGAATCGAGGGAAAGTAATTTGTTTCTCATTTGCTCCGCGAGATTTACAGAGCAGCCCGCCAAAACAGATAGACCAGGTCGGTTGATTTAACAGTTTTCATACATTTTGTGTTTATCATTATCGATAAATGTCCGTGAGCAGCTCACTAAATAAAAAAAAAAAGTTAGGTCAGCTGGATTAATAATTTTCATACATTTTCTGAATATCATGTTATCAGGAAATGTCCGTGAATAGCTTTTCAAAAAACAAAAAACAAAAAAAAAAAAAAAAAATTCCATGACAGATGATTTACAAATTTCGTACATTTTCTGAATATCATGTTATCGATAAGTATCCATGAATAGCTCACAAAAAAAGGAAAATCAGGTGATTTAACAATTTTCATGCATTTTCAAAATATCCTATTATCGATAAATATCTTATAAAATGTTGAATAACGCATGAACGGCTCAAAAAAAAAAAAAAAAATCAAATACCGGGTCAGGCGATTTAGCAACTTTCACGCATTTTCAAAATATCATATTATCGACAAGTGCTTCATAAACTATTAGATAACGGACATTGTTTAGTAATTTACTAAATAAACAGAGCTCGTGCAATAATGTAAAATGAATTCGTAGTCTAAATATATCCTTCATTCTTTGATCGCTGCAACCTCGTTTTTACCCGGAAATATTAATTAAAAAAAAAACGAAATTCGTAATTCACTCATTCTTCACACAGATGTAGCGCGTTGTGGCACAATTACTCTTCGAGATATTAGATGACTCAATATCGTATCGGTTCAGTTGTCGTTGTTTTAATCTAAACAACTGCTAGATGTTTTGTGCATTAAATCAATTATATCGATCTTGGCAGTACACGAAACGTACCAATAAAATGTTGAGAAACGTTATCTAATAATGGAAAGGAGAATGGGTAAAGTAAGCTTCAGAATGCTGATAAAATATCCAAATTTTTTACGTTCTATTTCTGTAGCCTAAAATGAAATCAAACACAGGAGCTTGTGGGAATCGTCCGGGTTTTGGGACGTTATTCAGTGCCTTTAAATCAGTTCGTAATGTTATGATTAGTTAAGTTTACTCGATAATACAAGTGGCATTGATATTAGTTTAGGACTTTTACATATTACATGTATATCTATATATATATATATATATATATATATATATATATATATATATATATATATATATATATATATATATATATATATATATATATATATATATATATATATATATAAATAAAGGAGAGTTATATGACATATCGCATGTACAGTATATTATATCTATTTATCATTTCTGAAAAAAAAATATAGTTCCCATTGGTTCTACCGGTTTTTTTTAGAGGTAAGGGAGACAAGAGTAAAATTTAAAAAGCCGTCTCGAACTTTCCACTTGAGTGCCGGTAGTCATTTATATATCGCATTATGTCGACCACGTAAAATAAATTTTATTGAAGAAGAACCTTAGGAGTCTCATCGTGCGTTCTTTGATAGTATGTACGCATGAGTTATCGTGTGTTGGGTGACTTCGCTGCAAGTTAATTGCGTCATAAATCTCAATTTATGAAGAGGAAAATTGCGTATGACGATAATGGGCCCTTTATGCTCTTCCGGGCCGAAGATGAGAAATAGGGCGTTCGGGAATTTATTTAAAGTAAGGCGTTGAGTCTCGCGACGCCAGGCTACATGATCAAATCAGTTAATCAGGTGACGATTTAATAATATATTTTTTTTTGTAGCTCAGAAAGAACTTAGGAAGCACAATGATGATGATGATAATAATAATAATAATAATAATAATAATAATAATAATAATAATAATAATAATTATTATTATTATTATTATTATTATTATTATTATTATTATTTTTAGTATTATTGGTTTGTTTAATATTCCATTTTACGGGTATTTTATTCCTATGCATCCATCTTGCAATATTTCGTCAAGTGTAGTGTTATAATCATTCCGAAACCATTTACGTGAAGCATATTCTCGCACAATATCAACTGTCATTTATGGTTTACTAACCGCTGTAGTGCTTGGAGATTCAAATTTACATATAATCATCGTCAAAATTAAAATATTAAAAATGGAACGTCCACGAATTCTCTCTTTTTTATTATAAATGTCTCCTGGGAAACGGTGGCTTCAAAAATCATAAAACAATTAACTACCGCGTTCATGATCAAAACAAATGAATCAACGATTAAATATGAGAGTAAAAACGGAATTGGAATAACGGGGAGAGAATACCCCGTAAGGGAAAATACTCCGGGAGAGAGAATACTCCGAAAGGAAGAATATTCCAAAAGAGAATACCTAGAAGGTGGAATACTCCGGAAGAGAGAATACTCCGGAAGGGAGAATACTCCTTAAGAGAGAATACTCCGGAAGGGAGGAATACTTCAAAAGAGGGAATAATCCGAAATAGAGAATACTCCGAAAAAGAGAATATTTCGAAGAGAGAATACTCCGAAAGAGAGAATACTCCAAAAGAGAAACTAAGAAAGGGGGAATATTCCGGAAGAGAATACTCCGGAAGGGGAAATACTTCGAAGAGAGAATACTCCGAAACAGAGAATACTCCGAAAGAGAAAATACTTCGAAGGAGAGAGTACTACGAAAGAGAGAGTACTCCTGACTAGAGAATACTCCGAAAGAGTATTCCCTCAGAACGAGGAAATACTCCGAAAGAGAGAATACTTCGAAGAGAGAATGCTACGAATGGGAGAATACGCCTGACAGAAAGAACACTCCAAAAGTGAGAATGAACCGAAAGAGCGAATACTCAAAAAGGAAAATCCTCCGAAGGGGGAATATTCCGAAGGAGAGAATATTATTCCAAAAGCGAGAATACTCCGAAATCGAGAAGACTCGGCTATACCTACGCAAGTGATTTGCGGAGTGTCTCTTCAAACGGCGGCGCCCGTAACGAGAGAGAGAGAGAGAGAGAGAGAGAGAGAGAGAGAGAGAGAGAGAGAGAGAGGAAGGCCTTCCGAGTGACAAGGCGCTGATGTTTTCTGAAGTGACACTTCTCCTCCCAGCGGAATAGGAAAGAGGGAAGACTTGAAAGGAAAACTTCCGGAGATGAGAGAAGAGACTTCTTCTAACGCCTTAGTTTTTTTTTTTTTTTTTTTTTTTTTTTCGTATTAAAGTATTGACTTTTGCCGACGACCGGGCTTTCTCATGGAACGTAGAACATGGAGCGTGGAACATGGAACTTGACCTTGGACAGTGAAACATGGAACGTTGAAGCGAGGCCGAGTCGTGTTATTATTATTATTATTATTATTATTATTATTATTATTATTATTATTATTATTATTATTATTATTATTATTATCGTTGACGTACAGGTTACATAGTGTGTGGAAAATGTTTGTGGGAATGATAGCAATGAGGAATTTGATTATTATTATTATTATTATTATTATTATTATTATTATTATTATTATTATTGGACCCGTTTAAGTACAATATATGATTTCATGAGATTATTGATGCCTGAGAAAGATTCTTCATGAGGCAAAGCATAAATATCATATATAGCTTCTCCATTTTACTAAAAAAATAATTTGAGTAAAAATTATGTCTTCGTTGGACTTTGAAAATAATAAATTCCATATTAATCCCACAATTAATGAAATCATTACTTGCCATTACTTGCATCTTTGGACTATATTCTTTTAACCTCTATGTCATAATTCTTTGTTATTTATTATTTTATTTTAAGTTGCCGATGTTGTGTATGATTCTTGCTCTTTATTATACCAACAGGAACGCGTTTAATTACATTTTCATTCGCTGTTAGTGACCTTTCGTCAGAAAGACAGTCATAATGATTTAGAAAATCCCATATATATAATTTTTATAGTTTTATGCATTTGGGGATATAATGTAACGTTTCCTGCATTATAAGAACGTATCCATGCACTCATTGTAATGTTAAAAAAGGTCACGTTATTATTTTCACTCTGTTGCTTTTTAATTTTCTGTAAAAGAAAACTATTGTGCCGGCTTTGTCTGCCCGTCTGCACTTTTTTTCTGTCCGTCCTCAGATCTTAAAAACTACTGAGGCTAGAGGGCTGCAGATTGGTATGTTGATCATCCACCCTCCAATCATCAAACATACGAAATTGCAGCCCTCTAGCCTCAGTAGTTTTTATTTTATTTAAGTTTAAAGTTAGCCATAATCGTGCTTCTGGCAACGCTATAGGACAGGCCACTATGGACCGTGGTTAAAGTTTCAGGGGCCGCGGCTCATACAGCATTATACCGAGACCACTGAAAGATAGATCTATTTCGGTGGCCTTGATTATATGCTGTACAGAAAACTCCATTGCACTGAAGAAACTTCGGCTCTTAATACGTTACAGAGGGTTCTTTGTCATGATTAATTGTCTTATAGTGCAACTGTATTTTATTTTCTTCTTGAGTTTGTATTTATTTATTTCTTCCCTTCTTTTCTTCTCCTATCAAGCATTGGATAGATGAGGGTGACAAGCAGCCCACCCCGTCGGCCTTTACACAGAAATACGTAAATACAATAGGTCAGTATATTTATTTAGTGAGTTTGCAAGGCATTCTTTATATGTGGAGAATGATTGGCGTCTCAAAAGATATGGTAAATCAAGATTTCTAAGCGAAACAAGACACCGATATTTATTTAGTGAATTTGCTCAGCATTCTTTATGTGTGGAGAAAGAATGGCGTCTCAGAAGACAAGGTAAATCAAGATTTCCAAGCGACTCACGGCGCCGATATTTATTTAGGGAATTTGCACGGAATTCTGTATTTGTGGAGAATGAATGGCGCCTCAAAAGAGATTACCTGGGTTTGAAACCCCGACTGAGAGCGCCGTAATTCCTCGGTAAGTCCCGATGATTTGGGATGAAGCAAAGGCAATAAATCTGGCGCTTTCAAGCAGAGCAATAA
Source organism: Macrobrachium rosenbergii (assembly GCF_040412425.1). NCBI lineage: Eukaryota > Metazoa > Arthropoda > Malacostraca > Decapoda > Palaemonidae > Macrobrachium > Macrobrachium rosenbergii. The sequence continues at coordinate 47,438,708 of NC_089762.1, read as the reverse complement.
ATTTTTCTTTGTGGGAGTTGAAAATGAAGATCGGGTTGCGTCTTCCTCAAACCTTCTTTTCAGAGTGGGCCGAGGATATCATTTCGACTGGTTGTTTTACTGCATCGTTTGCGCAGAGTGAGAGAAAAAAAAAAAAACAGTTGCTGGTAAAATAAAAAAAAGTATAGAAGTTGGTAAAATGTCCTTTTTTACAGGAAAAGAAAACAGAAATGATTCCTTGAAATATTATGGCTTTTTTTACTTTAATTAAAATGCGGTCTTTGATTTCTAGAATTCATTAATAGTTCAAATGTGGTCTTTGATTTATAGAATTCATTAATAGTTCAAATGTGGTCTTTGATGTATCGAATTCATTAATTGTTAAAATGTGGTCTTTGATTTATGGAATTCATTAATAGTTCAAATGTGGTCTTTGATTTATAGAAGTCATTAATAGTTAAAATGTGGTCTTTGATTCATAGAATTCATTAATAGTTCAAATGTGGTCGTTGATTCATAGAATTCATTAATAGTTCAAATGTGGTCATTGATTCATAGAATTCATTAATAGTTAAAATGTGGTCGTTGATTCATAGAATTCATTAATAGTTCAAATGTGATCTTTGATCTATAGAATTCATTAATAGTTAAAATGTGGTCTTTGATTTAAAAAATATAGAAAAAGAAAACAGAAAAGTTTCCCTGAAATATTATGGCCTTTTCTGCTCTAGTTAAAATGCGGTCTTTGATTTATAAATGTCTCTTTTTACAGAGAAAGAAAGAAATGTACAATTCATGTAATAGAGTAGTTTTTTTTAAATCTATAACTGAATAGTGAAGAATAAAACGCTTGAAACAAATTACTCCCAAACATCCAGATTCGATAGCCGGAATAACGCAGGATTTCGTGGGTCACAAGCTTAATCCATATTCAAATAGCGTTATTTTAGGCTTATATTATTTTGCAGTATTCACTGCATGGGCAGTAGAGGCCTTTCCCCTGACTTTTATTGTTTTCGAAGATAATTCCTGGTTTTTCGGTTCCATGAGTGATGGATTCATCATTTTATCCTATAATTGACTCTGTTATATTCCTGTAAGGCCTTTCACCGGAAGGTAACCCATAACTAGAATTGGTAAATACCAATTTATTCCTCTGGCGTCTTTCTCCCCGTATAATTCAAGATAAATGTTTGAACACCTTCTCATCTCGCTCATTTGTCTTCAACACCACGGACTGAATTATGTGAGAACTTTGCTCAACAGATCCTGTATACTTTCCATCATTAAATCGATGGTATTTTTCGTCCAACGAAGCCTGTGAAGGTTTTTTTTTTCTTTCTTTCTTTTCACATCGTGTTCTCTTCAACAATTCTTTTCGGGGCGTATGCCATTATTTGTTTAGTTGTCTGTCATTATCCACAACACTCGACGTGTTTATTATGTGCTTTCATTTCACGGGAATCATATTGTTATCCATTTGACATCCGTTCTGTCGCCTGTGTACACTTTACCTTATTGTTGGTTAAGTCATGCAATTGTGCAACAATTCTCAAAGTTTGGTTCCATCTCCCGAGGTCGTGTTGATTAAATGGGCGTGGTCCATTTTAGTGGGCGTGGTATAACGGTATAAAGGAGAATTTCAGAGATTGGGGTGGGGAGAGGTCTCTTAGGGTGGGGCAGACCCCCTTAGTACAAGATGCTGGCTTTTAATACGCCCATTCATGTTGTTATATATTCTTGTTCTTACAGTGAATAATTCGAGACAGACATAGCTGTGCAATACAAGAAAGAGCATTTCAAAATAGATAGGAGTTGGTGAATTTCTCTGCGTAATTGATTCTAAACTTTTTTTTTTGGAGAGCTGTGGTTGAAGGTTTCAGAGACAGGTCTCTTGGAAGTAACTGCTAGGAACTGATCAAACTATTTAACCACTTTCAAGGAACTCCAGACGAGATCCTTTAGGATTACGAGACTCTGACGTACTCAACGAGGCCTAGGAGTGAATCTAAAATGGGAATAGAAGCTTAGGCAGATGTGGTTTTCTTCAGCTCTCTGGACAAGAATGGCATGATCACAGCTTCCCAAGAAGCTCTAACCTGTATCTTCACTGTTGTTTGTTTTCCTCCGGATATTATGTGTTTTCCATTAGAAAGAAGTCTTTACTTTCAACACGTTCTCTTCTGGGATACTCGCGAGATCATCTCCCATATTACGTTGAGGCGATCTGCCCACACACAACTTCAGGAAGCCTTAGAAATGTCTTTATCTTTCACTCTATTCAACAAATAAAGTTAGTATCAAGGTGGCTAAAATCCCCTATCGTGTCCTAATCATCATCTTCAAGTTTCACTGCATTTGTAGTTCCATGTGTATAGTTTTATCTATATTTTTTTGAGGATTTGTTATATCGATTATTTCTGTCATTTTCATCTTTGTCTCCAGTAGAAATTTTAATCAAGGGTTTTCATCGCTCTCACCTGACGTAATCTTCGTCTTCCGAGCATTCAATCCGTTCAGTGATGACTTCCCTCGCGCTATTTGGTGGTCTGACCTTATCGTTAGTTATTTTTCTTCCGTGATAATCCTTTCTGGTGAGAAATAAGTCTTACTGGATAGATTTGTCTTGGATTATGAAGAATTCTAATCAAGAGCAGCTTGCTTCTTTTTCCTCTGGGTGTGACGTATCATACCAGGTTCAGTTCACTGATTTTTTTTAAATGCTGCTTTTGTGAAGGGACTCTTGCTATAAATTTTTAGAGAAAACTGTTTTAATAAAGAAAAACCACACCATACGTACCTGTATGATACTGCTTTCAGGTCCTAGGGAATTATAGATGGTCAGGCTTAGGAGAACTCTTTCTGTTGTAGATTCAGTTCTATTGGCACCACCCGTAGGAAAACCATTATATAACTGGGCTATATTTGTTTTCTCCTCTTGGTCTAACACTGATAACTTTTGAGAATCTCTTCTCAAGCGTAATCCTTCATTAAGTTCCATAAACATTCCTCCTGTATGATTCATATATTATTTCAAAGCCTGTTAAACATACGATAAACGTAGATTCCCTAAATCTGAATTTTTAAAAACTGGAACTTCTCAATAGTCTTATTTATTCCACAAAAAAATTTAAAGGTAAGCAATTGCATTGTTTTTATTCATTGGAAATTCTCAATACAGTCTAATTTATTTCACGAAAACGTGAAGGTAGATACATTGCATTCTGTTTTTTTTAATCCTTGAAAATTCTCAGTACATTCTCATTTATTCCACGAAGAAAATCATCAAGCTAAATAAATTGCATTCTTTTTTGTAAATCACTGGAAATTCTTAATACAGTCACATTTATTTCACTAAAAAAAATTCGTAAAGGTAAACAAATTGCATTCTGTTTTTTTTTAAGTCATTGGAAATTCTCAATAAAGCCTCATTCATCCCACAAGAAAAAATCGTAAAGGTTAATAAATTGCATTCTGGTTTTTTTTAATAATTGGAAATTCTCAATACAGTCTCATGCATTCCACGAAGAAAATTCATTAAAGATAAATTCATTGCAGTTTTTTTTTAAATAAAGACGGGCTTTTTCTTGAATGAATATTCGTATTCTCTTGCCCACCGAGTTCCACGAATTGCTTCGAAAGCCTTTCATCTCCGGTTCTTTTGTCATTTCAAGAGGGGCTTTCATCTTGCTAAACTGTAATTCTATTCAGGGGACTCTTATATCAACTTGCAGTGTTCTACAGCCGTCCTGCCATTTTAGGAGATGGGGAGAAACCTAACCGTTGTTTTTATTTCAATCGCTTTGTTATCACTGATGTCTTTCTGCCCCCCAACGAACGGTTTAGATTCTGTTGTCTGAAAAAAAAAAACTCAATTTCAAAATTTTTTTTTTTTGTGGTGGGGGGGGGGGCGTTTCTCTTGCCATACTGTATGATTTTTCGACCTTGCGTTCTGTATTCGACTATTTTTCTTTTTTGTCGTTTTGTCTTAAAGTAAATTTTCATTGATTTATTTCCACTTGTTTTGTTTTTCCTAATCTCATAGCTAATTTCATTAACACGTCTCTCTCCAGTTCCTTCATGAGGTAATTTTTGGGCCAAAACTGCTCTTATTAATTAACTTTTCTAGCTACCTCTTTCCCCTCGACATATCTTTCAAATCTTTGAATGATTTGGTAGGGCCCATGAAATTTAAGATTTACTCGCCTTTCAACAATTTTTTTTTACTTCGTAGGTAATTATAATGGGTAATTATAATTGCCACTGAATTTGGTAAGTACATACTTAGATGCAATTTGGGCCGCTATGGAATGTATGTACAGTATATATATATATACCTTTTCTTTAACCACAATTTTAAAAGCATTTTATCTCCGGCAAAATTGATTTTTCCTCCTATCTCTCCCGACTATGATTGACGATAGCTCCTGGAAGATTTCTGGTCGAAATTGAAGAGAACCTGACTTTCGCTCGTGAAAATATTTCATGGGCGTCAGTACCTGGCGATATAAAACGCTGCCAGATTTTATAGGTTTGGTAAGAGAAAAATAAACTTATATGAATTTATCTGTCGGTATTGTTTAAGGTAAAGTATTGTCCTTGGGTTAAAAATGAGGTTATCAATTGTACGGAAATTAAATTATTTTTTTTAATTACAGAAAGAAGGATGTACTGTATATTTCTCTCTCTCTCTCTCTCTCTCTCTCTCTCTCTCTCTCTCTCTCTCTCTCTCTCTCTCTGTCGGTTCTCTCTCTTTGTCTGTCCAGAACTCTCTCTCTCTCTCTCTCTCTCTCTCTCTCTCTCTCTCTCTCTCTCTCTCTCTCTCTCTCTCTCTCTCTCTCTTTTTGTCTGTCCAGATTCTCTCTCTCTCTCTCTCTCTCTTTGTCTGTCCAGATCTCTCTCTCTCTCTCTCTCTCTCTCTCTCTCTCTCTCTCTCTCTCTCTCTCTCTCTCTCTCTCTCTCTCTCTCTGTGATAGCGTGGCTTTGGGCACTTTCGGTATAGAAGGCAATAAGAATACATATGAAAATGTTTGCGTTCTTGTTACATATTGGAATGCAGGCCATTTTAGCCTAGCAGGATATTTGTATTCGTATGTTTATTTCTTTTGCTTTCATGAGCGCTTGGGAGAAACAGACAATGACTGTGCTGGGAAAAGATGCAAATGCAGTTTTATAAGATTGTAAAAGATTGGTATACGATCAATAATATTGCATTGTTGACGACAATGGATATGGTTTATCAGAAGTATAGTTCACGTTTTACGAACTTATTCATTTTTATATAGTTTTTTTACCGGCAATAAAGTCATATCAGTTATAAGTTAGAACGCTACAAAATTCTTGAGAGATAATGAACCGTAACAGCTCACAAGGTCATAAATCGGAAATGAATATTTTTGTCAACAAACCCTGCTAATTCCTTTTTCTCGTAATGACTGTAAAGCCTCTTATTTCCATCTGTTTCATACTCCTGCATGACCACGGCGCAGTTAATACCTATCAAAGAGTTCTGTCCAATATTAAAACGCATCTCTCTATCTCCGAGCGAAATATCGAGGGCCTCGACTTTCAAGTTAAAAGAATTCCAGCCGAGACGAACTTTCCTGCGCCGCGGAATTTGCACACTCTTAAGATATTTGACATGGCTCTTGCGCCCCCAAATGGCCCTCTCTCAGGCTCTCCCCAGATGGACTTGGAGGATGCTTAGGACCTGGGAAAACCTCCATCAGTTGTCATGAATGTCGTTAAAAGAAAAGGCTTCTTCAAGGGGACGTGACGCCGACGACGCTGTTGGGATGTGTGTGTGGGTCGGCTTATTTAAGAATTCGGGGGAAAAGACGTTTTTGTGGGATTGTTTATAGAAACGTTTTTGTGGGATTGTTTATAGAAACGTTTTTGTGGGACTTTACAGAAACGTTTGTATGGGATTGTTTGGAGAAGCGTTTATGCTGTTGTTTAGAGAAGCGTTTGTGATGTTTAGGGAAGCGTTTATGTGATTGTCTAGGGAAAGGTTTGTGTGGTTGTTTGGAGAAATGTTTTTGTGGGATTGTTTGGAGGAAAGTTTCTGTGGGATGTTTGGGAATCGTTTGTGGGATTCTTTGGAGAAACGGTTGTGGGATTCTTTGGAGAAATGTTTGTGGGATTGTTTTGAGAAACGTTTTTGTGGGATTGTTTGGAGGAATGTTTGGGGATTGTTTTGGAGAAACGTTTTTGTGGGATTGTTTGGAGGGACGACTGTGGGATTGTTTGGAGAAATGTTTTTTGTGGGGTTGTTTGGAGAAACGTTTTTGTGGGATTGTTTGGAGAAATGTTTTTTATGGGGTTGTTTGGAGAAACGTTTTGTGGGATTGTTTGGAGAAACGTTTATGGGATTGTTTCGAGAAGCGTTTTTGTAGGATTGTTTACAGAAACGTTTTTGTGGAATTGTTTGGAGAAACGTTTTTGTGGGATTGTTTACAGAAACGTTTTTTGGATTGTTTAGGGAAACGTTTGTGGAATTGTTTGGAGAAGCATTTATGGGATTGTTTGGAGAAGCGTTTATAGGATTGTTTAGGAAAATGCTTGTGGGATTGTTTGGAAAAACGTTCACGTGATTGTTAGTAGAAACATTTCTCGGATTGTTTGGAGAAACGTCCATGAGATTGTTTGAAGAAACGTTCATGTGATTGTTAGTAGAAGCGCTTCTCGGATTGTTTGGAGGAACGTTCATGAGATTGTTTGGAGAAACGCCTTATGGGATTGTTGATAACAAGAGAATTCTTAGCAAAGTGAGAGGGAACATTTTCTTTCAAGGATCTCGTCACATATTTAAGATCTTTATAGTATAATTTTTAGTACGTATAGGAGTATTTATAGAAGGTTATAGTATAATTTTTAGTACATATAGGAGTACCTATAGAAGTTATATAGAAGTAGCAGCAGGTAACTGCTGTGGCATTCGTCTGTTATTGTCAGCGGAAGTAAACAAAGAAAGCGCCCCGAGGGAATTGTGTCATTCTCGCCTTTACCATTGTCTTCATTCACATATGTCCTACAGGAAGTAAATCTTTGTAGTACCCACTCATGTACTCAGAGTTAATGCATCTTTTGGGGTGAAGAGTTTTCCTTCAACTCTTGTGTAATGCCACTCAGGACGCTAAATGTTTTTGAGGAAAAGTATATGGTCACCTTCAGCTCATTTGAATGCTTATGTAGGGGTGTAGTAGAATTGTATGTTTTATGAGAATGTAAGGAAAACATGTTGATATATGTTTTGTATACATATATATATATATATATATATATATATATATATATATATATATATATATATATATATATATATATATATATATATATATATATATATATACATACATACACACACACATCCATATCTATAAAATATTAACGACCAGCATTCCATTACTGTGGGAATAAAATTACACACAAAGGGAATTATACACAGGAAGTCCATCTGTCCTTCCCAAAATTTGGCTGTACGCGTTTTTGGGTTGTTATGTGCGTGACAGAGACTTTATCCACTCAACTGATATTTCATGATTTTAGCTTTTTAAACCACAGCTAACCGGTTGCTGTTATCGATATCTTTAATGTAATTTAATAAGTGTTTTAAAGAGTTAAGTATTCCAGTTATGAAGTAAGGTCTCTGCGGGTAATCAGTAACAGTTACATTCTTCTTTGACCTCTAAAATAAAAAATGTGCGTATATCCTTAAAGATTTTTGTCTTTGATTTTGAAAATAAAAGTAAGAAGGTCCAAATTTCTTGAGCTGACATTAGTACGGGACAGTATCCTTTCACGGTTGAACAAATAAAGATCTGGGAAAATTCCAGCTTTTTCCTAATCCTTACAATTGCATTATCTGGGAATTTCCCCAGCGATAGCCTCCTGAATACCTTCTCTTGACCTTCGCATCCGCCACCCTTTCCAATATGAGAAGGAATAAAATTCACGAAAAAGCTTCCGCGCGGATGAGCACGGTGGATGAAAGCGCCCATCGGCAATCGGCCACACCTGCGGGTATTTTTGCCGAATTCCGTTGTGGGCTATATTACAATTTTTGGCATTCCGTTCCGGCCGCGAAGTAGAGTAATTGTCGAGTTCAATAATTGCCGAGTTATGCTGTGAAGAGCCGTTGCATATTTCTGCGGAATTCTGTGATGACATTTGGGCTGAATTTGATGTCAGCTTTAAGACAGACACGAGGACGAAAGATTAAATTTAGAAAAAGTTGGCAGATTAAACCGGTATTGACAAAGTAATAGGTTTGTGTGTGTGTGTATGTGTGTGTGTTTGTGTGAGTGTGTCCAAATGCATACCAGCCTTGTACCCGTCTTCTGCAACACTTATTTGTGCTCCTGTTGACCCAAAGAATTAAATTGTACTTGGTGGGCAGTCGACTGTTGGGGTTCGCAGCCATGGTAGAGAAGACGTATGGTGCGTGTGTGTGTTTGTATGCGCGCGCGTGTTTGTATTTACAAGCCTATATTCATATACATACATTTATGCGATGTATACACACACACATATATATATATATATGTATATATATACATATATATACTGTATATGCCGGATTAAAGGAGAAATTAAAGGAGAAACTTCTACGACTTAGCATTAAAAAAAATTTGTCGCTGTAAGAGAAGGTGAATAAAATTCGATTATAGTTTAATACCTCTTTTTACGAAAAGTTTAACCACCAATTTTTTTAAATAACAAAATTATAAAAGTCAATGTTAAATTAAATTTTCCACATATTGATATATAACCGTTGTGGTCGCAGTAAGCAATACCAGAGGAATTCTGACTATCAAAATTGTAATTAAACGATTTGAATCTGAATATGATTTCCATTGATTTGAATGATTTGAATGATTTATCCATCAGTCGACGCAACTGGGAATGAAAGTCGACAAAAGTAGAATGCATGTGTACACACGTGCTCAAAAACAATGACAGTAAAAACATGTTGCCGGATGTACGATTTGCTATTCAAGTGATAAGGTATAAACATTCATTGGGCTATCGCTTTGAGGCGTAGGTCTACCTGCTGACAGTGCACCTCAGGTGGTGCACTGTGGGCATTTCGTAAGGGTCGTTGCAGCGTTTCTATGGCCCCTAGCTACAACGTCTTTCATGCATTTTACAGTACCTCCGTTCATATTCTCTTTCTTCCTATCTGACTTTCCACCCTCTCCTAACAATCGTTTCACATTGCAACTGCGAGGCTTTCCTCCTGTTATACCTTTCGAATTCTTTTACTCTCAATTTCCATTTCAGCGCTGAATGACCTGAATGACCTGAATGACCTCATAGCTCCCAGTGCTTGGCCTTGGGCCTAAATCCTATATTCTATACTATATTCTGTCCATTAGTGACCTTAGAAGCGTTTATGATTTCTTCGGCGTTTGCTTGCAATATCCGTTGCATCTGTCTGCAAATGATCAACCCTTTGGGTCATGTCTGATTGAGTCTAGGAAATTAACCGAGCATTTTCCACCGAAGTGTATCATTCTCTGTTGCCTTTCTATTTTTCTGGCTCACATTGTCGCAGGCATTTCAGTGTTTGGTTGTTTGATCGTATCTTTTTTCTTTAATGTCTTCTTCTTCTTCTTCCTTGACTTACCTCCAAGCATCCTCTGCGTGCCTGTAATCCTTGCAGTTAATCGTTTGCTTGTCTGATCTTATGTTTTATTCTAGTTGCAGCGTCGTCTTTATCGGTGTTTTATGTATCTGTTCAGTCTGTCGTTTTCAGATATATATATTGAGTATTTCTTAACCTCTCCTTTTATTCCCGGTGGCTATTAACATCCATTTTCGTCTGAATTTGGTGGCTGCAAAGTTCATAATAATCTTTCCCGTCCTTTGATTTAACCCGTCACTTTTTTTTTATCACCTCTTAATTCTGGACTGATAATCTTCGTTCAGTTGTCTGATCCATAATTCTTCATAGAAGTGTTACAGAACGAAGTTTTAAATCGTCACGGAATCTAACAAAATATCTTTGAAAAATAGCAGATTCCAAGATGCAGTTTCCTTAATCCTGTGAATTTTAGCAAATAGCTTTTTTAGTTAAATGAGCTTTTTTGAAGGGCTCGGACAGTTCTTAGGCCTATGAATTTTAGTAAATAGCTTTTTTAAGAGTTCATATGCTGAGCTTGTTTGCACTAAAGGGCTCGGACAATTCCTTAGGCCTATGAATTTTACTAATTAGCTTTTTTAGAGTTCATATGCTGAGCTTGTTTGCAGTAAAGATCTAGAACAATTCCTGAAACTACGTAATCATCATCATAAACCTGAATCATGATATGAGTTATAATATCATTTAACGTAGATATTAGCATTTGTATTAACGGCACCTGATTCAGTTGAGCTATTGCAGTTTTAATGATCATAATTAAAAAAAAAAAAAATTCAGGCTGACTTCCGCACATTCGTACCAGTTTCATTTGTGAAATGTCAGGCGTCGCTTTCCAAGGGCGCTTCAATTTACGCTGCTTTTATAAGAGTCCATTTATTAGTATCCTGTATGACAGTTTAATTCTTATCCTAAAGGATGGTTCAGTTGCCAGTAACCTGCAGATTTTGATGGAAAGTTTAGTAGTTGGTTTTCAATCCTTGAATAGTTTTTTTTAGGATTCCAAAAGATTACGTATAGGAAGGTATATATGTTTTGATTATATATATATTTATTATATATATATATATATATATATATATATATATATATATATATATATATATATATATATATATATATATATGTGTGTGTGTATGTATATATAATAATGTGTGTACAGATACCAAATCCTATTGTCCATTCACAAGTAAGTGCAAGCCCTATTCTTGTGCCATTTCACGTGTCATGTTCCAAATAGTCTGCCTTCACTCCATGAGCCCGGCGTCAATAACCAAGATGTAGTGCGACGCCAGTTTTAGTAGCCACAATCAATCAATCAATCCCTCCATGATACCTACATAGGATTTGACGCTTCCCATTTAAAAAGAATAAAAAAAAAAAATTACGAATGACATTACCGATACTCTGACCAATTTTAACCAAAATTGAGATGTAGGGATGTCGAGCAGCAACAATATTCTTCTTTTAATTTCATTATTATTTCTTTTTCTCGGTTTTCGAATGAAAACGAAGGGAAATGGGAGCAAATTATTGTTGTTTATTGATCCTAATTAGCTGCTACAGAAACAAGCTAATTGCGCTGAATGTACAGTCAATTATAACCGAGTATTTGATGCTGATAGTGTCTCGTCAATTTGAAGGTGAAATTCACCATTTCACTTCAGAACTGATTGTGTTAATATCTGTCATTTCTCTTGAGTAGAAAGCAGGTCAGGTAAAGGAAAAACAAGTAAAAAATGCGCCGAAGAAATTTTTTCGGCGCAATCGAGTTTTCTGTACAGCCGCTACAGCGTATAATCAAGGCCACCGAAAACAGATCTATCTTTCGGTGGTCTCGGTATAATGCTGCATGAGGCGCGGCCCGCTGGTTGCTATCCTATATCGTTCCAGAAGCACGTTTATGGCTAACGTTAACCTTAAATAAAATAAAAACTACTGTGGCTAGAGGGCTGCAATTTGGTATGTTTGATGATTGGAGGGTGGATGATCAACATACCAATTTGCAGCCATCTAGCCTCAGTAGTTTTTAAGTTTACAGTAAAAATTGCGGACAGAAAAAAGTGAGGACTGAATGAAGTGCGGATGGACAGACAAAGCCGGCACGATAGTTTTCTTTTACAGAAAACTAAAAAAAAAAAAAAAAAAAAAAAACCGGCGTGATTTTGGAATATATTTACATAATTTAATTATACTGGATAAAACAGTCAAAAGACTTAGAGGTAAAGATTAGATCTTCATATAAAAATATCTACCTTGTAATTACAATTTATTACCATCTTAGTATGATAATAAAATTAGCAGACTGTTATTAATTTTTTTAAAACTTTTTAACTCATCGCTCTCCCACAAATTATATCACGTTTTCTGAACGCCAGTGATATAAGCACAAAATTGTTTTTCTTTCATGTTTTTCACGTTCTGTTATGAATTCCGTTCTGTAGTGTAATGATGACCTTGTTTCTTTCGCGTTATCGCCTTTAGATCCGGCGTGGGTTTTGGCTGGCGACGTTCTGAATTGGTTTATTTTTGCCATATTTTACTGATATTCCTTTCAGTTTATCGTCATTATATATATTTGCGTATATAGCGTATATGTATGTATGTATGTATGTATATAATATATATATATATATATATATACATATATATATATATATATATATATATATATATATATATATATATATATATATATATATATATATATATATATATATATATATATATATATATATATATATATATATATATATATATATATATATATATATATATATATATATATATATATATAAAATCTTATATTAGAACGTGCTACATTTGCATAACACTATGCATATTTTTATATTTCCGATCTGTAACAACAGACTGACCCCAATTGCTGAAATAATTCAGGGTCACTTGCTTAGCCTTCTTCTTCCTATCGCTGATTGGCTCCTTGCAAGGCTGTGGGCGGGGCCTACGTCATCAAGAACCAATCACATACCGAGGATCTCCGAGAGCCAGCGGCGTCGACATTTAAATGACCTTAATTTATTTTGGCGTAGATGGAAGCACTTTATTAAAGGGAAGACTTCATGGGGTCCCTGATAGTGTCAAAATAGTGAAAGAAGAGACATGGAACCTTCCACTCTGGCTCCTCAGTTTCAGTTTATGATAATTCCGATTCCAACTCCCATTTTCAAATGGGATTCATTATTATTTATTATTATTATTATTATTATTATTATTATTATTATTATGAATAGACCCTCTCTTAAACAGGTCTTATTTAAAAGGATGGCTGTATTATGCGAATTTATCTTATACAGTATCTTTCCCATTTTCCTTATAATTCGCTCTTCAGGCTCAGCGGCGTTGGTCAGCGACTGGCCAATATACATATTAGAATGTATCGCGTTCTGATATTCTTACTATACTTTTTCCATTGTGAATATTGGCCAGTTGCTGACCAACATCGCTATGCCTGAAAAAAGGAAAATAGAGAAGATATTGTATAAGATGAATTCGCATATCACAGCCATCCTTTTAATATTATTATTATTATTATTATTATTATTATTATTATTATTATTATTATTATTATTATTATTGTTGTTGTTGTTCAGAAGGTGGGAGCTATTCATATGGAACAAGCCCACCACAGGGGCCATTGACTTGAAATTCAAGCTTCCAAAGAATATGGTGTTCATTAGGAAGAAGTAAGAATAGGTAAAGGGCAATACAGAAAAAGGAGATCCCACTTACCTATTAAAAAATGGATAAATTAACAAATAGATAGAAATGCAATGAAATGCGAGGAGAATAGTATTAGGGTAGCAGTGCATTGCACCTTCGCTTGAACTAATTATATTTGCATTCATTACTTCCTGCACGAATCGTAAGGGTAGTTTCTAGTACCCTAATCTGTTCAAGGTTTGGATTGAAAGGCCGTATCTTTGTGGTTACGACACTAAGTTGCAGAATTGCAGCAAATAAGATACATTTTTATTGAGAGCCGTCTGGAAGACCTACTTTATTTTGAGTTCAGAAAACTATAGTGCATACTGCTAAAAGGATTTCAAAGATGATACTGAAGATATCACAGTACTGTTAGCTTATTGTATACACACAAACGCTAAATATATACAGTATATATACATACATACATACATACATACATACATACATACATATATATGTATATATATTACCAACATCTTTGGGCACACAAACATATGTATATATATGTATATATATATATATATATATATATATATATATATATATATATATATATATATATATACATATATATATATATATATATATATATATATATATATATATATAATGTAAGAATGTAAGTGAGCTTGTAAACAGTGGGATTACTTGCCTGGATAATATCTAATGAATGCGTTGAAATATTTCACAGTAGTTAGAAGACCGAGTTGAGTAACTTCTCTTTCTAATTTACTTTCCAATTTATGTTGACTTTACTCAGTTATATTACTTTGTTCTTGTGATGTAAGCCATTTTTCCTCTCCGTTGACTTCAAACTAATTTTCTCTCGTCAGAATGACCAGTATTTCACTAGAGCAACGTGTTCCCGTTTTCTTTAATATTCCACAAGGGGGAGCGTTTTCCCGTTTTCTTTTCTGAAAGCACGGGCGTCATAAAGAATGGGATATCCGCTTGAGCGTTTCCCGTTTTCTTTCCTGTCAGCACGGGCGTCATAAAGAACGGGATATCCGCTTTCACGTTGTTTATTAATTTTTTTTTTTGGTGAACTTGATACGTCAAATATTGAAATAAAAAAAAACTATTAGGAAAATATGCTCTTCCTCGCTTTTAATGGACGTGGGGCGTAGAAGTTACAGCTGTCGTTAAAGTAACGATTTTTATTTTTTTTATGGAGAAAGCGATTCCAACCCCCTCGCCACCCCCTTTTTTTTTTTTAGAGAGTGAAAGAGAGAATTCAAATGAGAAAAAAATCATCAATATTGTTTGCACTGTAAAGGGCGAACAATCAGCATTACTGACCGGCTACGCGTGTTTTATGGTTGCAGTTAATTTGGTCTTATTCTGGGTGGATAAATTATAACCGACAGAGAGAGAGAGAGAGAGAGAGAGAGAGAGAGAGAGAGAGAGAGAGAGAACTAATGTCATACCGTATAAAAATAAATGTGTGTGTGTGTGTGTGTGAGAGAGAGAGAGAGAGAGAGAGAGAGAGAGAGAGAGCTAATGTCATACCGTATAAAAATGAGTGTGTGTGTATGTGTGGTTGAGAGAGAGAGAGAGAGAGAGAGAGAGAGAGAGAGAGAGAGAGAGAGAACTAATTTCATATCGTATAAAAATGAATATTTTTGTTTGTGTGTGTGTGTGTGTGTAGAGAGAGAGAGAGAGAGAGAGAGAGAGAGAGAGAGAGAGAGAGAGAACTACTGTCATACCGTATAAAAATGAATGTGTGTGTTTGTGTGTGTGTGTGAGAGAGAGAGAGAGATAAATAAATAAATAAATATTATCTCATAACATTAATGATTAACGAATGATTGCCACACCAGAAACTAATCACTTTTAGAAAAAAAAAATAATAAAAAAAAAATATGAAACAAACCCACACCTACGTAACACGCCCTTAAACATGAAGTGATCGCGGGCGATACGCGTATGTATCGCGTCCCATGTATCTTCCATAAAATCAGACGCGTTCCCGAGACCGAGGAAAAAAAAATCCTCACGCACGGGAAATGAGATGCTGGGATAAACGGGGTTCAGAGATTGATAACATTGAGCTGTTCCACTGTCTGGAATTTGCATTTATGGAATGGTTGCTGCTTTCCTACCCCAGTGTTATGATGAGATGGTTTTTTTTTTTTTTTTTAAACTGGAATTGCTGGTATATTTGGTCTTGTAGTATGAGTAGCGTGAGTCAAGATTTTATGTGTATTTATGTACTGTATGTATGTATATATATAATATATATATATGTATTATATATATATATATATTTATACATAAATATATGTATATATATACTAATACATATATATATGTATATATATACATATACTTATATATACAGTATATTATGTATATATATACATATACTTATATATACATATATATATATATATATATATATATATATATATATATATATATATATACATACTGTATACATCATTATATTTCTACAGTCGCTTTGACCCCGTAGTTGGGTAGCGCCGTCAGTGCACCTCACGTGCGGTGCACTGTAGGCATTACTTAAGGTTCTTTGCAGCGTCTCTTCCTTAGGCCCCTAGCTGCAACCGCTTTCATTCCTTTTTACTGTACCTCCGTCCATATTCTCTTTATTCCACCTTACTCTCCAACCTCTTCTAACCATTGTTTCAGAGTGCAACTGGGAGGTTTTCCTCCATTTTCCTTTTCATCGCTGAATGACCTCATAGGTCCCAGCGCTTGGCCTTCGTCCTAAATTGTATGTTCTGTTCTACAGTCGCTTTTACTATATTAGCATTTATCCCACTTGTTTATTTGTGTGTGTTTATTTGGGAGCTAGAATTATTATATTTTTTATAATGACAGATTTTAACTCAAGAGTATTTAAGATAAATTTATGGTAATCGAAAATAGATACATTAATGATGACGGGGCATCCATTTTTTATTAAGTGGAGGTAATGCATTATAGATTAAGAGAGAGAGAGAGAGAGAGAGAGAGAGAGAGAGAGAGAGAGAGGTATCTAGACGTCTCTTTAAAAATGGCACGTCTGCTAAATAATTAATTGCAGTTATTTGGGATAAAATTCCCCTTTGACCCTAATGATTCGGATGTCTGGCCAGACCTTCATTAAAGGTTGATTAGAAAAAATAAAAAAGGATGATTAGGGTTAATGAACTATATATATTGAGATTTTTTATTCCCTCCTGAAATGTATAATAATTATTCATCGGTGGAAGAAAGGAATTCGGAAATCACGGGGAGAGTCTGACAGTGGAAACTTCGAATTAAATCTTCTAATCTGCCATTTTAATGTATTGTTGATTTTTTGCTGTTTGTTAAGTACAGTTGATTTCACAATTATAAACAGCTTATTTTTTTTCAATTATGGACGTTTAATTCCCAAAATATGCGTTAGGAAAAAAAATATTAATTTTGCTCTTGAGGCGAAATTTGTTTTTAATAATAATTTTGGGTGGCCTCAATAAATCTAAATTAAAATGATAAACAGCTTCGTTTTTCAAGTTTGAACGTCTAATTCCCAAAATATGCATTTAAAAAATCAATTTTGCTCTCGAGGGGAAATTTTTTTCAATAATTTTGGATTCCCTCAATAAATCTAAATTAAAATTATAAACAGCTTTTTTTTCAAGTTTGAACGTCTAATTCCCAAAATATGCATTGAGGAAAAAAATATTAATTTTGCTTTTGAGGCTAAATTTAAAAAAAAATTTTTTGGATGCCCTCAATAAATCTAAACTAACGTCTGCCATAACACTCATGACATTTATGACAAATTTATTTAGCGATATAATTATTTCTCTGTAATGAATATATCTGTAAGGTACGAATAATCTCACAACGCTCTCAAGGACCCTGATCATTCATTAAATAATGAATGGGTCAGTGAACGGATTAAAAAAAAAAAAATTTTTTCACTGCATTGGTCCTCTTATTGGTCGCCTAATAGGATTTGCCTTGTTATTTTTGCGTTAGGATCTCGATATTGGTATCGTGAGCTGCAAAACAGGTCGATTGGAATCGATCTTCAATTTAATAGGTTTTCGAAAATGTACATATTTTATCTTTTTAGATTTTTTCAGTTATTAATATCATCATTACGAATATTTTATCTTTCTAGATTTTTTTTCGGTTACTAATATCTTTATGACGATTTTATTTTATCTTTTTAAGATTTTTTCAGTTACTAATATCATTACGACGAATGTTTTATCGTTTTAGATTTTTTCAGTTATTAATATCATTATGACGAATATTCTATCTTTTTAGATTTTTTCCAGTTACTAATATCATTATGACGAATATTTTATATATTTTTAGACTTTTTTCAGTTACTAATATCATTACGACGAATATGTTATCTTTTTAGATTTTTTTTCCAGTTACTAATATCATTATGACGAAAGCCTCCCCCGCCCACAATGAAGTAGGATTCTATAATTACCCCCCATAGAGTGGGATTTTTAATCATTCTGTGTTTGCAGCTACGTGGGCGTATGTAATCAACTCTGCTTGTTGGTAAAATGTGAAGGGGAAATCCTTTTAGAAGTAAAAAAAAAAGTAAGAGGAAAGTTTAATAGATTTTGCAGTAAGTGGGACCTGCTTAATCTGACCTTAATAGCAAGCTAAATAAAATAGGGAAAAAACATGAACTGGTATAAGTGATTGTCTGCCAAGTATTGATCCCTCAAGATAAGCTAAGTGTTGATCCATTAAGTTAAGATTTATTGCTTATGAAAATTATGTAAATTTCAGCATGTGTTGGTTGAAGTTGAAATTAAGCTATAAAATCAATATTCATGCAGCTGACAAAGTAGGAAAAACCTATACAGAATATTAAGTTATGGGGAGGAAATTCCGTTAGAAGAAGTTTTACCAGTGAGCCAAACAGGAAACAAGTAAAAAATGGAGTATGAAACTTTCAGCCACGGCCCATGAAACTCTTAGCCGCCCCCGTGAAACTTTCAGCCACGGCACGGTGGTTGCTTGTGTTGTTGGTACCTATAGAGGTGCCAAACGTATGATCATGGCTAACTTTAATCTTAAATAGAATAAAAACTACTGACGCTAGAGGGCTGCAATTTTGTATGTTTGATGATTGGAGGGTGGATGATCAACATGCCAATTTGCAGCCCTATAGCCTCAGTAGTTTTTAAGATCTGAGGGCGGACGGACAGACAAATAGCCAATTCATAGTTTTTTTTTTTACAGATAACTGAAAGAGTCATACTATTTATTGTGGTCTATTTGTTTTCTGTTCTGATATTCAAGTTGCTAGTGAAGCCAAAACAGGAGGGGCCACAGCAATAACAGCACTACCTTGGGGAACGCCAAACAGAACATAGACATTTTACTTCCTCCTAGATAAGCTACGACTGAGATCAGTCACATTTCATCCCACGCCTGAGATTCGAAGTGTAAAACTATACAATTTGGGTAACCAAATGAAAGTAGATCCAGAATAATACTGAACTGTCAAAATTTAGGGAGATAATGTTATCACATTCACCCCTTTCCATTCGTTCATGTACTAGAGTGACCATGACGAAGAATAGTCCAAAGACGCCCATATTTATTTTCATCAAAGTATTTTCCTTAAGGGAAATATTTCCATGAAATGTAATCCGTAATCATTTCCATTTTTGATAGCCGTGCTAATGGGAGAAACCCCTGAATTGCTCATGTTTAATATAAGTAGGAAATTGCTTCTGTTTTCACGAGGTTTCATTTCATAGCGAAGCCTCGAGACTAGACTGTGTAAGGGAAGGAAAGAGTCGAACATTTTATGTAATATAAAGTAAAATATTAGAAAATCCTTAAGAATAAGACAGAGTGAAGTTCAGTCTTTTTAACTTACGAGATGATAGTATTCCAGTTTTGTGTCTGTTGCTTTCGGAAACTAATTTGAACGAGGAAGTTTTGAAATGCCTTGTTGTTGAGGAAAGTTAGTGTCGTGGCAAGTCACTCAGATGTGGCAGGTTCGCGTCTCCCCTGGGGTGATGAAAAACTCGCTGGCTCTGTATCATGATCAGTTACTGCTGCGGTGTGGGGTCTGCTGCGGTGGGAGGCTGAAACCAATATTCTGTGGAAGCTTGAATTTTCAAGTCAGTGGCCCCTTTGGTGTACTTGTTCCATGTGAATAGGTTTCATCTACTGAAATAATAATAATAATAATATAATAATAATAATGATAGTTATATAGTATAGAATAATAATAATAATAATAATAATGATAATAATAATAATAATAATAATAACAATAATAACAATAATAACAATAATAATAACAATAATAATAATAATATATTATAGTCTTTGTATGTAACAGGAAATTTTGTTTAATATTTTGAGTTTCTCTGTAGATGACATTATTTTCCTAGTTTAAAGAATACTTTTGAAATTCTTCATTTCCGTTGCCATGGATTTTTGTTAGCAGATCTCTCCATTTTTGCTACCAGTCACAAACGAACGAGGAAAGAAGATAAAAATTCACCCTTCAGCAGAAGCTGCCAATCCCAGAGACGCGTAGGAATATAGCAGCAAAGTGTAAATCGTTTTGTTTAAGGGAATGTATTGAGTGGGAATAAATAATGTAACAGAAAATCATACATTTTACGAAAAGAGAGAAATCTTGAATGTTTCTTTTCTTCCATCCATTGCCGATTCGTCTTGTTCGTTGTCGGTAACAAATATATTTTAGTGTAATCATTTCAACTTTTTGTGTGTCTTTCTTTTGGCGATTAATTTTTATAAGGAATGTTTATACAAAATGTTATACTCGTATATATATTCAGTTCGTTTTATACAGTTGCTGTCTAAAATGGATCGCGAGGATTAATTCGTTACTGTTGCAAATTATTAAGGTGTAAAAAGAGGAACTGTATTTGTACAGTATATGCAAGAGAAATCGGCTAGAAAAATAAAACTATTTTTATATTTTTGCTGTATCGACAACGAGTTCAAGTAACGTGTGCATGTGTATGTGTATGAGAGAGAGAGAGAGAGAGAGAAGAGAGAGAGAGAGAGAGAGAGAGAGAGCATTTTTTTTTATCCAAGGTTATTTTGTGATATTATTTAATATTGGAGCTGTCGAGGAGAGCTAAATCCTTATTGAATGGAAAAAATGATTGGTTTGACCGAGATTGGGAGGGAATACACAAAGAGGAACAAAAAATGACATTATGGAACTCTTAACCTTTTTTATTTTTATTTATTTTTTTTTTGCCCCTTTTATGTTAGGGTTTCTTAGGTATTTTTGGCTCTGTTCCCAAGAACAACTTGAATCGTTAACTGTTCGGTGAATTTGCTAAACGCGTCTGGTTAAGGGTAATTTTATTTGAGAGCTAATCTTCATTGTCCACTAACCGGAGATGTTCATAAAAGGCGTATTGAAGTAATTGGTTTACCTGACAGTAGTCTACTATTATATATTTTGAAGCGATGTTTTAAAATACTTTTTCCATATAAGAAAATGTCGATTCATTTAAGATTCCCTTTTAGTTTTCTGTAAAAGAAAATTATTGTGCCGGCTTTGTCTGTCCGTCCGCATTTTATTCTGTCCGCAGTTTTTCTGTCCGCAGTTTTTCTGTCCGCCTTCAGATCTTAAAAACTACTGAGGCTAGAGGGCTGCAAATTGGTACGTTGATCATCCACCCTTCAATCATCAAACATACCAAATTGCAGCCCTCTAGCCTCAGTAGTGTTTTTTTATTTAAGGTTAAAGTTAGCCATAATAGTGTTTCTGGCAACGATATAGGATAGGCCAACACCTGGTCGTGGTTAAAGTTTATGGGCCGCGGCTCATACAGCATTATACCGAGACCACCAAAAGACAGATCCGTTTTCGGTAGCCTTGATTTAACGCTGTAGCAGCTGTACAGAAAACTCGATTGCGCGAAGAAACTTGAAGAGATTTCATCCTCTTATCAAATACCGTTTGTAGGGACATTTCAGCTTCTTACTTATGAAAAAGGAGGATTTAGGAATGATTATTGGTAATTATTTTTTTTACAGATGATTGAGCCGAGGATTTTCGGTACCGAGCGTCTCCGAAAAATCTATAGTTTTCAGGATTTTATTCCTAAAGTTTAATTATGCGTTAATTATTCAAAGGTTTTGCAATAATCAACGAATGGTGTTTGCTCGCCTAATGATTCTGCCTGATTGTAAATATAGAAAGAGTTGGGGCAGTTGATTGAGCGAAGTGTCGAAGTTGTTCAGTCCTGTTGCGCTGGAGTTGAGTCGTGGAAACTGTACACCTCTTTCCAGTAATTGTTTCAGTGTATATTGCAGTTTGAATATGCGCAGTTGATGCTAAGCTTATATATATATATATATATATATATATATATATATATATATATATATATATATATATATATATATATATATATATATATATATATATATATATATACATGTGAAACAACCCAACGGCTTGGTTTTCACTTTTCCTTCATTAAGTATTTGCCTTTATTTATACATTGTTTTTATGAACTATGTGTGTGTGTTTTGTGAACTGTGTGTGTTGCATTTTGTTTGCACCGCAGAATATTCCTGGCAAAACCTTACTGCTGGAGTTGATGAACAATGACTAAAGTTAATTAACTATATCTCCAAAGAGCGGTCTTCCCATATAGGTTGTCAGACGCATAAATTAGCGCTTATGCTTTTACGTTCAGCACACCAGATCTCGGGGAATGAATATGCAGAGGTTTGGCGTATACGCTTGTGCTAGGTTTTAAAATGTTGGTGGCTCCGGGTGGGATATGCTGCTCAAGTGTTTCGCTGGGAAAGTGCAGTTGCTTGCAAGCGTGCAAACACCAGATTTTCATTTTAGTTCTCTACCAAAGAAAATTATATTGAGATGGCTATTTGTCCGTCTGTCCTCACTTTTTCTGTCCACCCTCAGATCTTAAAAACTAATGAGGCTAGAGGGCTGCAAATTGGTATGTTGATCGTCCACCCTCCAATCGTCAAACATACCAGATTGCAGCCCTCTAGCCTCAGTAGTTTTTATTTTATTTAAGGTTAAAGTTAGCCAAGATCGTGCGTCTGGCGCTGTTATAGGTGCCAACAACACATGCCGCCACCGGGCCGTGGCTGAAAGTTTCATGGGCCGCGGCTGAGAGTTTCATACAGTATTATACGCTGTGCAGAAAACTCGATTGCGCCGAAGAAACTTCTGCGCATTTTTTACTTATTTTGAGTTTCAGTACCAGATGTTTTCGAAAATTTCCTGTATATCGCCAATGTGCAGTGGAATTCATTATTTAAGGACTATCATATACAGTAATTCGGAAGGTTTTTTTTAATAGCCTTCCAAAAACCTGGAAGATCTGGAAATATGAAATGACAACAGTTAATAAATTGTATTTTATTATATAATTAATTTAATTTTCTATAGATTACCTAAATTGCGAACGAAAATCAATCTGTTAACTGAGAACGAAAGCTTGCATAAAAATTTAGCGTGTACGCTAACCTGTCAAAGAACAAGGCTAGCAGTCCTAATCTGAAAAATACTTAAATATATATTAAACTTTTATTTATATAAAATCCCACATTTTTTAATCTGTATAAAATCCCACATTTTGTAATCTATAAAATCCCACATTTTGTAATCTGTATCAAATCCCACGTTTTGTAATCTGTATCAAATCCCACATTTTGTAATCTGTATAACTTCCCAAATTTTGTAATCTATAAATCCCAGATTCTGTAAGCTGTATAAAATCCCACAGTTTGTAATCTGTATCAAATCCCACATTTTGTAATCTGTATAAAATCCCAGATCACCAATCAAGCAAAATGTAAGAACTAAAAAAAAAAAAAGGTGAAATGTTCACACACATCCTGAGAGTTCTGCGGCCGAGCCCTTTAAAAAAAAAGTTCACTTTCCCGGAGCAATTTCCACGGGCAAAAACCTCCAGAGCAAAACCACCTCTTCAAGATGGAAGAATTTGAAAGCTCTCAAGATATCACGCACGGTACCTCTGCCTCAAATAGGTCCTTTTAAAGTATTCAGGTTGGGATTACTGGAATGCTCATTTGCATTAGCTGTGTCTTCAAGACCGGCCACAGAGAGAGAGAGAGAGAGAGAGAGAGAGAGAGAGAGAGAGAGAGAGAGAGAGAGAGAGAGAGAGAGAGAGTGGGGGTTAGAGACAGGAGAGGTGGGGTGATTAAGAGAGAGAGAGAGGGGAGGGGCCCATAAGAGAGAGAGAGAGAGAGAGGGCGTGGGGGTTAGAGCCTGAGAGTGAGAGAGAGAGAAAGAGTGAGGTGGGATGATTAAGAGAGAGAGAGAGGGGGCCATTAAGGGAGAGAGAGATTGGGGCGATTAAGAGAGAGAGAGAGAGAGAGAGAGAGAGAGAGAGAGAGAGAGAGAGAGAGAGAGAGAGAGAGAGTGGTGGGATGATAAAGAGAGACAGAGGATGGCCATTAAGAGAGATAGAGAGAGAGAGAGAGAGAGGAGCGATTAGAGAGAGAGAGAGAGAGAGAGAGAGAGAGAGAGAGAGAGAGAGAGAGAGAGAGAGAGAGGCAGGCAGGCGCAGGTGATAAAGAATTACCTAACAATGCTTCTTTAACAACATTGCATTTCCTAAAGAGATTACATAACCCAACAATACCATAACATTTTCAGTGATTCCTCCTCTCACTTATTGTAAAATATTTCCTTCAGTTCTTCCACTCTCATCTGTATTTCAAGCTCCACTGCATTCCAGTTCATGAATTCATTGGGGCGCCTTCTCCATTCATCCTTGTTTAGAGCCAACGTGTGGCTCGTCCGTTCACACTTGTCTTGCTCTTCTCTTGTGCATATGTCAAGGGCTTAAGCCCCCTGAAGCACTTCAAGACGCTTGTGGAGAATTTATTTGTACATTTATTGCGTTTGCGTAGATGCTTGGCGTTTTCATGTTTTCACGTCATTTTATGATTAAGAAATCCTTCCACTTTTGCTAAGTATCCGGCCACTTTGAATGCTGTTGATGTCCTGTGCTTTTGGTACATAATTCCATATTTTGTTGTGGCTGTCCATTGCTTTGGTTTGGAAGCGACCTCTATTAATTTGAAGGCACTATTTACATCAAGTTATCCAAGTGTTTGTTTCTATATTATTAGGCCTTTGCTTTTATTTGCTTGCTTGTGTTTGCAAAGTTGCATTTCCAGGTAGTTAATTTCATTATTTTCCAAGCCGTCTCATGACATGAACGTTAAAATTAGGAATGAAATCTTGAAATATATTTGGTGAAATATATTAAAACCTAATGATGAATGAAATCTTCAAATATATGTAGCAAAATATAATTATATCTAATGATGAATGAAATCTTCAAATATACAGTATATGGCGAAATATATTATAATCTAGTGATGAATGAAATCTCCAAATATATGTGGCGAAATGTATTGAAATCTATACAGAGAGCATTCAAGTGCCTGATCAGCTTTCATTATTATCAGATTGATAATGACAGCTGGACAGGTTCTCGATATCTCTTTGTGTGAAACTTTTTAATGCATTTCGTCAGAAAAATCGTTTTGGCAGTAAACCGTCCAATAACAGAACTTGACACAAGGGCAGGAATAGAATACCAGTAAGGAATAAAGACAATACCAGTGAATAGGTTTTATTATATATACTTGGCAGCAAATCGTAACTAAATGCATAAATATAATTTATGATAAATAACGAAAGGAATAAAGTGTCCGGGTGTATGCCCAAGCTAGGGCATTTAGCCAAAATATAAGGTTAGGTAAGGTACGGTTAGGTTAGGTTAGGTTGGGGTCGAGATAAATGTTACAATTAGGGGACCAAGGAGAATTTGAACCCACATGACATATACGATTTTTTCTTCCGGGATCATTACGTGTGATAGTTTCAATTTGTAGTTTTTCGGATTATGTTTTCTCCTGTAAAACCATAAATGATCACTTATTCAAAATTTAGATGAATTTATTTTTTAGTTTTTGTAAAAGAAAACCATTGTGCCGGCTTTGTCTGTCCGTCCGCACTTTATTCTGTCCGCCCTCAGATCTTACAAACTACTGAGGCTAGAGGGCTGCAAATTGGTATGTTGATCATCCACCCTCCAATCATCAAGCATACCAAATTGCAGGCCTCTAGCCTCAGTAGTTTTTATTTTATTTAAAGTTAGTTTGCCATAATCCCGCCTCTGGCAACGATATAAGATAGGCCACCACCTAGCCGTGGTTAAAGTTTCATGGGTCGCGACTCATGCAGCATTATACCGAGACCACCGAAAGATAGATCTGTTTTCAGGGCCTTGATTATATACTGTGGCGGAAGTACAGAAAACTCGCTTGCGCCGAAGAAACTTCGGCGCATTTTTTACTAGTTTATTACTCATCCGAAAAAACGCTTAATAAACCAGAAATTAGGTTTCGAATTTTCAAAAACTGGAAGTGCGTAAAAATTTTACGTTTCACTTAAAATGCGGCTACTGACAGAAACTTGAAATAATAAAAAATCAAACATACCTGCGTACTCCGATTTTACAAATTGGAAATCACGCACGTCATTTGCATAAAGGCGATTATCATCGCCAATGACGATACCCCGTGATATTTCGTCCGGAAAATATTCTGAGTAATGTTTAATTGACAATCAAATGGTCCACTGTAATCATGAAGGGGGTCAGTGACAGGTGAATGGATAAAAAAAAAAATAAAATAAAATAAAAAGATTGTGTACATTAACGAGTCTATCGCTTTTCAAAAAGGAAAAAATTATTTGGAAAAGGTTTTCAGATTTTTTTCGTTTTTTATTTTATTTTATTTTATTTTTTGTTTCACAGTGGCTTGCCGAATACGTCTGTATTGTTCCGGTTCCCGGTCTTTCATTTGGGAGACAAGAATTTTATATACATTTGTTATCGTTTCATGTGAAAACGGAACTGCCCGCGTGGCTGAATATTTAACAGTGGCATGTGCCCGCCTCCCAAAAAAAAAAAAAAAAAGAGGGGTGCGTGGGTCATATTGACATTGGTAGAATTGATTTTATACCATTCTGTGCCCCTCGATACCAAAGAGACACTCGGCGTTGAAAAATAAATGTTTTTAGTTTTTTTTTGTAAAGGACTGATTCCTGCCGTTGTTCCATCCTCCATATCACGTATCCAGCGTTTGAAATTCGCAAACATTTGCTGGCATAAGGCCAGTCTTGCTTGACATGTAATAAACACTGCTTATTGTCAGAGAAATTATGTCATTTGTTATCAGTTTGGCTTTCTACTGGGACCTTTCCCACGCAAGGGTAGATGCTGTCTGCGGAAGCGAATATGCGTGCAAGCATCCAAACTGCTTGGTGACTCTGATTATTGTTTTGGTCAGTTTCTTAGTCTGCTGTTCAAACAACGCGTAAAGTTATGCGCTATGCCAAATTTTAAACAAAGGTCAAACCTATTCTTCAACGAATTGAAACCATGGGAGGTTGGAAGTACCGGCTCGAGAATTCCAAATGTGAGCCGTAGAAGAAAAAAAAAAAAAAGATGAACCATCCGATTTGAGCCTATTTTGCTAAAACTTCGTTGTTCGTAAGCATGAAATACGTATCTGGTAGTTAGTGCGTTATGGTGGGTCGTAGCTAGGGCGGATAAGGAGTGGGTGAGAACTAGAAGGTTAACAACCTTTCCTTGACCTACTATATAAAGGAAAAATAAGTAATATATATATATATATATATATAAATTATATATGTATATATAAATATACGTATGTATATATATATAAATATATCTATGTATGTATATATATATATATATTATATATAATATATATATATATATATATATATATATATATATATATATATATATATATATATATATATATATATATATATATATATATATATTATAAATATATATATATATATATACATATATATATATATATATATATATATATATATATATATATATATATAAATATATATGCACGCGCCATATGAAGAGAATATTCAAGCATAGTTTCTTTCGCACATAGATCATCTGTGCACAATTGTTCCTGTGTATTCAACAATGTGAAGAGAAGTAAGAACTTCAAGTAGCAATAACAAGTTTGGGAACGTAACTCTACACCCCCTGTAGGAATCTCGCCAGTGCCATATTTCCATCGTCGGAGGCACATGTCTTGGGCAAAATGAGATTTCATGCCCTGGTGCTTTCTGTCTTCATTCCTTCAACTGTCAAGATCTTGGAGAGAGAGAGAGAGAGAGAGAGAGAGAGAGAGAGAGAGAGAGAGAGAGAGAGGAAAAGACAAAGCGGATTGACTAACTTCTGGGCAGGGGAGCAGGGGTGTAGAAGATGGGTAGGTGAGGGGGAGTTCTTCTTGGATGGAGGAAGAGGTGGGGGGAGGAGGAAGAGGAGGTGGTAGGGAAGGAGGAGGAGGAGGAGGTAGGGAAGAAGGAGGAGGAGGGGGTAGGGGAGGATGGATGAGGAGGAGGAGGAGGGGGAGAAGAGGAGGAGGTAGTGGAGTGGGAGGAGGAGGAGGAGGAGGAGTAGGGGAGTTCTTCTTGGGTGGAGGAGGAGGGGGAGAGGAGGAGGAGGAGGTAGGGGAGTTCTTCTTGGTTGGAGGAGGAGGGGGAGAGGAGGAGGAGGAGGAGGAGGAGGTAGGGGAGTTCTTCTTGGGTGGAGGAGGAGGGGGGAGAGGAGGAGGAGGAGGAGGAGGTAGGGGAGTTCTTCTTGGGTGGAGGAGGAGGGGGGAGAGGAGGAGGAGGAGGAGGTAGGGGAGTTCTTCTTGGGTGGAGGAGGAGGGGGGAGAGGATGATGAGGAGATAGGCGAGTTCTTCTTGGATGGAAGAGGAGGAGGAGGAGGAGGGGGGAGGGGAAGGAATAGGAATAGGAGGAGGAGGTAGAGGTGGAGGTAGGGGTAAATCAATATACTTTGAAGACTCAAAGCCAATACGAAGAAGAGACTTGCCATCTCTCCTTCACCTCTCCCCACATGATTCAGTCCGTTCCTTTCGTTGGGTTTTCCCCGAAACACTTCTTCAGGTCCGAATTTGAAACACCTGGATAATTCCTGTAACGATCGCCTGAGGAAAAGTGAGAGAGGGTCGCCAAGAGGTCACAGATAATTATTTTGGGATGGAGGTGTAGAGAGTAATGAGGAATTTGGTGGGGAAAGTGATAGGGAGATTGAAGAACTACTGCTTGTGAATATTTATATTCATTTAATTGTTTGTCCAAAACATTATGAAACTGTAGTCTTGATATAGGTAGAGTGGTAGGTAGATGGTAAAGTTACCTATTATGAATATTTATATTTATTTAATTGTTTGTCCAAACGTTATGCAATTGTAGTCTTGATATGGGTAGAGTGGTAGGAAGATGGAAAAACTACCGCTTATGAATATTTATATTCATTTGACTGTAGATCCAAAAGGTGTACAGTTATATTCCTGATACCAAAAAAAAAAATAAGTAAATAAAATCGAAGATATAAAGATTCATCTTAATATTCGTGTTATAGCTTTAGTGAAATTCTTAAGGATATCATTGGTATAAAGTATAATGCAGGATTTTGCAAACACGAGTCCTTGCATTATGTTTGTTGAACTGTGGAAGGGAATAAGAGGCCTAGTGTGGGACACTGGACTCTGCCCAAACCAGCATAAGACAGGAATCCATGTTGTGTTACATAAAAATTCCTTGTAAGGAAAGCAAAGCATTTATAAAGACCTGTTCTGGGTAACATAGACTTAAATGATATGGTTTACCCGTTAAGAGTTATAAATTTAAGTATTATACATTTAAAAAATATTAATAAAAAGTCCTTTCCATAAAGGAGAGAAGATATTCAGGATGACTTTCGAGAGAAAGCTTTCAGACACAGTCTGAGGCTATACACTAAATTTGGGAAAACAGCCTTTTTCGCTTAAGGCAACGATGTGGACCAACATAGGACCTTAGAGATGTCGATAAGTGAGGAGTGGGTTCAGACTCAGTTTGCGAATATCAGAGGTTTTTCTGGATACATTGCGTTTGTCTTTTGAGATTTCACTTTTTGTGTGTGTGTATTTATGTATTTATGCATTTATATATATATATATATATATATATATATATATATATATATATATATATATATATATATATATATATATATATATATATATATATATATAAAATGTGTGTGTAGATACATACACAAAAGTAAGTACAATGTGTTAAAACACATTGTATTTACTTTTAGACTCCTCTGAAAAGGTGCATTTTTCTCTTAGGCGGTTTGAGAGGTTCCCAGCGAAGCAGATGAAAGAAAAAGGAAATAAAATAAAGTGAATTTATCAAAGGGTTCTAAAAGGATAAAGCGCGCTTTCGAATTTGTTTTATTTCCGCATTTATTTTTTCTTCTTCCTCCTCATCCTCCTCCTCCTCCTCCTCCTCCTCCTCCTCCTCCTCCTCCTCCTCCTCCTCCTCCCACGGTTCATCACTCTTGTCTTGTCTGTAATTGGAAACGCTCGTTACAGCCTCAGCTGTATCCCGAGGAGAGAGAGAGAGAGAGAGAGAGAGAGAGAGAGAGAGAGAGAGAGAGAGAGAGAGAGAGAGAGAAAATCAGCCAGCCTTTTCGGAAAGGAAAAGGAAAGTTTGAAAGTATTTTCTTTGAAATCATGTTTTGAAGGAGAGAGAGAGAGAGAGAGAGAGAGAGAGAGAGAGAGAGAGAGGAAAAATGGCATACTCTCTCAACAAGGGAGAAGAAAAGAAAAAAGAAAAAAATCAGCCAGTCTTTTCGGAAAGGAATAGGGAGGTTTGAGAGAGACTTCTTTGAAATCATATTTTGAAGGAGAGAGAGAGAGAGAGAGAGAGAGAGAGAGAGAGAGAGAGAGAGAGAGAGAGAGAGAGAGAGAGGAAAAAAAATCGCGTACTCTCCCAACAAGGGAGAGAATCAGTCTAGGTTTCATTTTGTTTCCCCCAATTCTGCAAATTTCCATTCTTCGGTTTTTTAGGGAAGGCTCAGTCATGTCAATACATGCGAAGAATTTTCTATTCCTCCTCTTCTCTTTTTCTTCCTTTTTTTCTCTCTGGAATCTGACCTCCAGAGTTGGATCGTGGCTGGGAGTTTGAGGAATCGTTTGTTTGGGATATTGGAATTTACAGTTAAAGATTATTCTGGAATTACAGTTACAGATTATTCTGGAATTTACAGTTACAGAGGATTCTGGAATTACAGTTACAGATTATTCTGGAATTTACAGTTATAAATTATTCTGGATTTTACAGTTACAGATTATTCTGGAATTACAGTTGCAAATTATTCTGGAATTACGGTTACAGATTATTCTAGAATTACAGTTACAGATTATTCTGGAATTACAATTACAGATTATTCTGGAATTACAGTTACAGATTATTCTGGAATTACAGTTACAGATTATTCTGGAATTTACAGTTACAGATTATTCTGGTATTACAGTTACAGATTATTCTGGAATTTACAGTTACAGATTACTCTGGAATTACAGTTACAGATTATTCTGGAATTACAGTTACAGATTATTCTGGAATTACAGTTACAGATTATTCTGGAATTTACAGTTACAGATTATTCTGAAATTACAGTTACAGATTATTCTGTTTAAATGGATACAAAAATAACACATAAAGTCATTACGAAACCAACATAATTCTTTAATCTTTAGAGGCATTCAGAAACAAACCTGAAAAGAGATCTAATCGATATATTCTTACAAAATTCTAAATGTTTTTATGCAGTTCACATTATTCTTGAATTATGTGTAGCATTACAGATTATTCTGGAGGTTTCGTGTTTTGACATTTCACCTCACTGGGCATGCGGGCACAGGCGAGTGCACAAACACATATACACACACAAACAAGTATACATACATATTTACATATACCATTAATTTTTGACACCCTTTACATTGCATCTATAACATCTGTCATGAGCTTTACCCTGGCCAATTTATGACTCAAAGCTTCTTTCTTTACTTTCAAACTTTTCGCGTAACTGTTTCCCACACTGCTCTTCTCCTGTCAGTCCTCTAGTTAACTGTCTGACTTTTTCCATTGTGTTTGTTACTAATTCCTTTATTCAATGGAACATAGTTTTCTTTCACGCATTCTTTTTAAACGTTCTTTCTTCCATACATAAGTTACAAACCACTCATTCACATTATCACTCTGTACTACAGCGTCTTCACTGTACCACACTGTACCATACCATCTTCACTATATCACAGTGTACCATACCATCTTCACTATACCACACTGCACCATACCATCTTCACTGTGTACAGTGTACCACACCACCTTCACTGTTCCACATCGTACCACAAGTTAAGTATACCTTAGTTTAACCAGACCACTGAGCTGATTAACAGCTCTCCTAGGGCTGGCCCGAAGGATTAGACTTATTTTACAGCATCTTCACTGTACCACAGTGTATCATACCACCTTCACTGTTCCACATTGTACCACAGCATCTCACTGTACCAAAATGTACTGCAGCATTTTCACTGTACTGCAGCATCTTCATTGTACCACACTGTACCACAGCATCTTCACTGTACCACAGCATCTTCAGTGTACCACACTGTACCACAGCATCTAAACTGTAACACAAAATACCCAGCATCTTCAGTGTACCACACTATACCACAGTATACCTTAGCATCTTCACTGTACCACACCGTATCATACCATCTTCACTGTAACCACACTGTACCACAGCATCTTCACTATACCACACTGTACCACAGCATCTTCACTATACCACACTGTACCTTACCACTTCGCTTGTAATCTCTTCAACCCCTGGTTTCTTGCCTGTCTTCATATATAACAAATACAGAAATATCAAATGTAGACGTGTTTATATATATATATATATATATATATATATATATATATATATATATATATATATATATATATATATATATATATATATATATATATATATAGTCAGGAGCCTTCAGTATTTTTGCAGTCGTTTCATAAAATGCCAGAGAGAAAAACAAAATAGGTTCTTTGATATTGGAGACCTTCATTTGTCTACTTTCTTTTTTAATCTGGGGTTCGACTTTCCATTAAATGGGGGTCCGAGACTTTTATGCCAGACTTAACATTGAGGATGCAAAAGCATTCCTTGGCATATTGCTTTCTGAGAGAGAGAGAGAGAGAGAGAGAGAGAGAGAGAGAGAGAGAGAGAGAGAGGCAGTTATTGGAACGATGAAGGGAAGGCGGGCCGTGTTTGAATATGAAATGTAATATTTAGGAGTGGAAAAGGCGGCGGTCGAATTTAAGCCCCTTAGTTTAAGTGAAATATTTTTATAGAATTATTTGAAATTTTAAAAAGTTATTAACAGTAATAATCTAGATTTATAATCATATTTCAGTTTTTCGTTCAGAAAATATATATATATATATATATATATATATATATATATATATATATATATATATATATATATATATATATATATATATATATATATATATATATATTGTCTTAAAATGTTTCATTGGTATCAGGTTTTCCACAATTTTTTTATGTATATTTCGTTTTACATATTTAATTTATCGATTTCTTTTTACATCAAAACCATAAAGGTAACGTAGTATACAAAAAAAATCCATGGATTTTTAGTATTAGAATCGACCAAGGCAGGACTTCTATAATTTTTATCTGTTTCAATAAACCAGATAGTATATTTATTCCTCTATAATTTTTATGTTTCAATAAACCAGATAATATATTTATTCCTCTATAATTTTTATGTTTCAATAAACCAGATAATATATTTATTCCTCTATAATTTTTATGTTTCAATAAACCAGATAATATATTTATTCCTCTATAATTTTTATCTGCTTCCATAAACCAGATAATATATTTATTCCTCTATAATTTTTATCTGTTTCAATAAACCAGATAATATATTTATTCCTCTATAATTTTTACCTGTTTCAATAAACCAGATAATATATTTATTCTCTATAATTTTTACGTTTCAATAAACCAGATAATATATTTATTCCTCTATAATTTTTATGTTTTAATAAACCAGATAATATATTTATTCCTCTATAATTTTTATGTTTCAATAAACCAGATAATATATTTATTCCTCTATAATTTTTATCTGTTTCAATAAACCAGATAATATATTTATTCCTTTATAATTTTTATCTGTTTCAATAAACCAGATAACATATTTATTCCTCTATAATTTTTTGTTTCAATAAACCAGATAATATATTTATTCCTCTATAATTTTTATGTTTTAATAAACCAGATAATATATTTATTCCTCTATAATTTTTATGTTTCAATAAACCAGATAATATATTTATTCCTCTATAATTTTTATGTTTCAATAAACCAGATAATATATTTATTCCTCTATAATTTTTGTTTCAATAAACCAGATAATATATTTATTCCTCTATAATTTTTATCTGTTTCAATAAACCAGATAATATATTTATTGTTTATGACCAGGAACCACGAGTTATTTTCCCTTTCAGACAGCGATATTTCCAAACACATAACATCTATTACCAGCAATAGCACTCCACTTTCAGCCCTTTTCTCTTAATGAGCAATAAATGCCCTTTCTGGAATAAATGCCCTTTCTGCGCTGTGCATTGCAGAGGGTTAATCCGAGCCTTCCAGTAACTATTACACAAATTACACAAATTATACTATTCAACTCGCCCGCCTTCGAACCAAATTGCCAGTGACGTGAAAATAATGTGAATATGTTTTAATTTCATGTAGCGTTATTGTGTCTCATAAATTTATGAAACATTGTCTTTGGGATTAATTGGGATTTTGACGTCAGAGACAGGAATAAGAGAAGTGATACAATAATATTATTCTGTCTCTTGTGACAGTTTTAAATCTTTGGCTCGTTCAATTCGTGAGGCCGGAGATTGGTGTACAAGTAACCCGATTTAGGAGGAAAAACGTTTTATATGTTTATTTTTTTTTCGTATACATAGGAAAGGAAACATCTTATATATATATATATATATATATATATATATATATATATATATATATATATATATATATATATATATATATATATATATATATATATACATTATATATATGTGTGTGTATGTGTTTGTATGTATATATATATGTGTGTGTGTGTTTGTGTATGTATATATATATATATATATATATATATATATATATATATATATATATATATATATATATATATAAAGAATTGAGGGCAGTGAAACAGACTGGTACATAAAATCATCTTTATTTGTGCCAACGTCTCAAGACAACTGGTCTCACTTTCAAGGCTGCAGTAAAAGCATAAAAATTGTGAATAAATATAAATTATACAAAAATCTCTTTAAAAACATTTGTACATTACTTATATATATATATATATATATATATATATATATATATATATATATATATATATATATATATATATATATATATATATATAAGGAATGTTCATAATCTTTTATCAAAACGGAGGAAGTATGTTGAAAAAATCTTATTTTAACTTGTCTATGGAATCATTCGATAATATACATAGCGCGATTAAGGGACAATCAATCATCAGTGAGCAATTTCGTGTATTTGGAGGTAGAAAGTGTTCAGATTTGAATACTGCAAGAAGGAAAACAGTCATTAAACATTTGAGGATCAAAGTTAAAATGACCGTTGATGATTTAACTAGAGCAGGTTAAAGGTGGAAACATGAAAACCAGACAGGAGTTGATGCAGTTAAAGGTGAGACACTTTCATGCTTAGCTGGAAGTGTGATTCAGTGGCTGACCATGATAAGTATGGTACATCAGGATAAGGGATAGATGCCGTAGGAATGTGTGAGAGAAATAATTGTTACCTTGAAGTAAGGTAAAGGTTACACAGATTATCACACAGAATTCTCTTGTCAATAACTTACGTGAGTTTAAGGACTTACATTTCAATTAGGATTGTGAATTTGAAAGCAAAATGTGAACTGCGCAGTTTAATTCGACTGTACTGAACTGTTAGCAAGCGTGCTATATAAAAGATATCCCGTAGGGCGGTAGTGCCGTCAGTGCACCTCATGCGGTGCACTGTAGACATTAAATAAGGTTCTTTGCAGCGTCCCTTCGGCCCCTAGCTGCAACCCTATTATTCCTTTTACTGTACCTTCGTTCATATTCTCTTTCTTCCACTTTCCACCCTCTCATAACAATTTTTTCATAGTGCAACTGCTTTGAGGTTTTCCTCCCGTTACACCTTTCAAAAACCTTCTAACTGTCAATTTCCGTTTCAGCGCTGAATGACCTCAAAGGTCCCAGTGCTTGGCCTTTGGCCTAAAGACTATATTCATATATAAAAGGTAGGAATTATATTTTATGTTTTTGTTGACATTGGTCACCTAATTTACTACGAATGCCTCTCAGATTTAAACAGTAACTGGAGAATCTTTAGAACACCTAATAGGAATGGGAATGGGAATGGGGGGAAATGAAAAAATAAAAACAGGGTGGGATCATAGATCGGGAATAAAGCCACAGTGGCTGTTGGTTACAGGAAAAGAGGATTTGGTTCGCCCAGATTAGATTAAATCTCTGCTTTTGTATGTGAAGTCAGGGGAAAATATTGGAAGTGTTGTAATGGTTTTTTCTGTATGTGAATAATATTTTTTGTTGTGGATATGCATGCGTAAAAAAACATTATATATAAAAATTATATATATATATATATATATATATATATATATATATATATATATATATATATATATATATATATATATATATATATATATATATATATATATATATATATATATATATATATATATATATATATATATATATATACATATACACATATACACACACAAGCATCCCAGACTTCAGTTTAGTGAACAGCAGACGTGATAGGTTCAGGATCACCGAAAATATCAATAAAAATACTAAACATTGGTAGTTTGCGATCATCCGCGTATATGGACTCTCTGAGAGAACAGTTTTATTTTTTCGTCAGGTCTGTAGATAATCTGCTTGGGCCATTTTTTCTTGTGGAAAAAGGCATATAAGAAAATAATTTAAAATATATGTATGCTTATATATGTAGGTGCACATATGTATATGTATATATTATATACTGTGTGTATATATATATATATATATATATATATATATATATATATATATATATATATATATATATATATATATATATATATATATATATATATACATAGAGAGAGAGAGAGAGAGAGAGAGAGAGAGAGAGAGAGAGAGAGAGAGAGAGAGAGAGAGAGAGAGGGGGGGAGCCTCAATGAAACATTAAACACAAAGTGCAAATACTATAAGTGGTTTGAAAAGAAATGTATAATGGACGTCACACTTTTATTATTATTATTATTATTATTATTATTATTATTATTATTATTATTATTATTATTATTATTATTATTATTATTATTTCAGCAGATGAAACCTAGAGCAAATATTACGATTTCATTAAAATTGTTTTTCTTTATCTTTCATTCGTTCGTTGAAAACTCCCCATTGTGTCGATGCATGGCCTTCCATTGGAAAAAAATAAAAATAAAAAACAAGAATTTTTATTTAATTGTAATCGTGCCATGGGAAAAATGGTAACTGTTCGCATGGTTGAATGTTTTACCAGCGGCATCTGTCCATCTGGAAATAAAAAAAAAAACCCTATTGCCATTGGGAAAATTGAGTTTATTGCTTTCTGTGGCAAAATTTGTCAGCGAAGGAAGATAGGGGACTTCATTTTAGTTTTCTGAAAAATAAAACTATTTGTCTGTCCGTCCGCACTTTTTCTGTCCGCCCTCAGATCTTAAAAACTACCGAGGCTAGAGGGCTGCAAATGGGCATGTTGATCATCCACCCTCCAGTCATCAAACAGACCAAATTTCAGCCCTCTAGCCACAGTAGTTTTTATTTTATTTATGGTTAAAGTTAGCCATAATGGTGCGGCTGGCAACGATATAGGGAAAGTCACCACCTTATGTTTTATTTTTATGGATAATGGAGTAAATTTTTGAAGAATGTATCTAGACGGATATAACTGCAAATGGGGCCCTCAAATCATCGTAGAAAGCATTGAAGAAGAATCATTCTGAAACTGCAGTAACTTGTGTATTAGTGTCCCACGAGCTCAATAGGTGGCATATCCCAATTTCGAAAATTTTGCAGATACTGCAAATGGGCTAAATAAAATTGGAATCACCTGAAACTGCAGTAACTTGTATATTAAAGCATTGAAGAATCAATTTCGAAAATTTTGCAGATACTGCAAATGGGACCCCCCTAAATAAAGCATTGAAGAATCACTCTGAAACTGCAGTAACTTGTGTATTAAGTGTTTCACGAGCCCAGTAGTTGGCATATCTCAATTTCGACAATTTTGCAGATACTGCAGTTTTCCATTTTAGGGCAGAGTTGCAGCTTTATGACGGTCTTGAAGTAAGTCCAAGTTAATAGACTTGACTCACCCAGGAAACGGAAGCCCTCTCGACACAATTTTGTCCGAAACTGTGTATGGAGAATCTCACTAAATATGGTAACAGTTAATAATTGCATTGCAATACCAAATATGAAAATTAATAATTGCATTGAGAAACATTATTTCATTTTATTGATTCTTGTCTAGCACTGGTGTATGAAAGCCAAAAACCAGCCAGTTTTCATTAGGGGATTAAGACATGTTAACTCAAACTCAGCTGGTCCGCTGGTATAGTGGTTAGGGTCGTGACGTGCCACTCAGATGCGGCGGGTTCGCGTCTCCCCCAGGGCGATGAAAAATCACTGGCCCTGTTTCATGATCAGTTACTGCTGCAGTGTGGGGTCTGCTGCGGTGGGAGGGAGATTGAAACCAACATTCTGTAGAAGCTTGAATTTCAAGTCAGTAGCCCCTTTGGTGAACTTGTTCCATGTGAATAGGTTTCATCTACTGAAATAATAATAATAATAATAATAATAATAATAATAATAATAATAATAATAATAATAATAATAATAATAATGTGTAATTGCTTGAGAGGTGCCTGGCAGCATCATGAAAAGGTCATACTGTTTAGTAAAACGAAATATCCCTGATATAACGAACATCTGAGAGTTCGTACTCAGGACAAAATACATAAACTCATTATCCAGAAATTCTGTACTTTTAAACTCAAAGAAATACGTCTAAAGAGAGTTCTGGAAATAATTGAGAGTACTTGTGCGGCCGTACCGTGAAACATGAAGGAAAAATTGAAGTAATTCTCTAATTACGTCTTGCTTGTAATTATGTCATGTATATCATGCACGTTATGTACCTGTGCATGTCCATTGCTTTCTTATATTAATTAAAGGTAAGTAAGTGGTTAGGTGAAGGTAAAAAGGATTATTTTCCTTGGTCCCTTTGCTATAAATGATGAGAGTACCTGCATAATAAAATTAAACTCATTTTGAAACATAAATATACAAATATATTTGCTGTACTCTACCGTCATAAAGGATGGTAACATGCTTCACTGCAGTAAACTATAAATATCATTGGAAAGGATATTTATCGAGGTATTTATATTGCAAAAAAATTATATATGTACAGTGTACATCAAAAAATGAATGCTTTATTTTTGGTGAATAGTTCCTGTTGGCTGAGTATTGAAATTATTTTTATTTTGACTTAAATCATTTCATCATTTTGATCTTTATTTTGGTTTATATTTTTCATTTCTGAACGTATTGCACTAAATTTACATAGGTACAGTTTTAAGTGACATCAAAATAAGAGTAGCTGTGCAAGTTCTCTATAGAGAATCATGAGTTGTACTGCGTATTTTTTTTAATGCGTAATACCTGTTATGAATAGCATTATTTTTTTACCTAGATTTTCATGGTATAGGTATTTTTATATATCTCTGAAAATTTATGTCCAGTGAATCTTTTTTATATATATATATATATATATATATATATATAATATATTCTCTCTCTCTCTCTCTCTCTCTCTCTCTCTCTCTCTCTCTCTCTCTCTCTCTCTCTCTCTCTCTCTCTCTCTCTCGCAAGCCGTAAGAAAACTAAACTGCTGCTCTGAAGGTATTAATGACACTTTTATGATTTTTTTTTCTTAAAATGTAGGAGTATCGTTCGCCTCTATTTATGTCGGCAGTATCCCAGGAAAGTCATTGTTTTGTCAAAATTACTTTGAAGTGTGGTTTGTTTTTTCCCCAATAACCGTTATCAGTGACTTAGGTCTCTCTCTCTCTCTCTCTCTCTCTCTCTCTCTCTCTCTCCTTTTGTGTGTGCGTTCTGATTTTTGGAAGAGTTGTTAGACCCATGACCCAGCCACACAGATTACGCAAGGGCTCGTTGCCTGCAATATCTGATATTTCATTTTGGTAAATTTTTGACCTGGAACCAGACAATATATATATATATATATATATATATATATATATATATATATATATATATATATATATATATATATATATATATTTATATATATATATATATATATATATATATATATGAATATATATATTATATATTTACATATATGTATATAATTTATATATACGTCAATAAACGTGAAACCGTTTGGTACTACTGAACTTCTGCCTGTCTTTTTCCTGTGGATTCGCTTATATATATATATATATATATATATATATATATATATATATATATATATATATATATATATATATATATATATATATATATATATATATATATATATATATATATATATATATATATATATATATATACAGTGTAAGATATATAGATGTGTTTAAGATAGCACAAAGCATAAAAGTGATTACGATTATATAAAATAAT
Source organism: Macrobrachium rosenbergii (assembly GCF_040412425.1). NCBI lineage: Eukaryota > Metazoa > Arthropoda > Malacostraca > Decapoda > Palaemonidae > Macrobrachium > Macrobrachium rosenbergii. Next base: position 47,398,529 of record NC_089762.1, on the reverse strand, counting down.
ATGTAGCAAAAGTTACTCTTACGTAAAATAAAATTATATATATTTGTGAGCCACATGACGTCATGGGTGACTGCCAAAGCTGCTTTATCGCTCGTTCCGTCCGCGTTTTAATTAAGGTCCCGAAGGAATGTTGATATCTAGGCTTCGTTGGTGGAGGGGGGGGGCCGCGTTGGGGGTAGGGGTTGAGGGAGTTTGGGGTCTCGTCTCCATGGAAGGGGCGCACGGCGTGTCCGAAATATCTAAGGGGGTTTCACCCTCTGACCATCTGTTACTGGCGTCTAGTATTTCCTGGGGATTGTTTCTAATTGTAGGTATTTTCTGTGGATGGTTTCTAATTGTATTTTCTATGGTTGGTATCTTGTGTTTTCTGGGGATGGTTTCTAATTGTATGTATTTTCTGTGGTTGGTAACTTGTATTTTCTGGGGATTGTTTCTATTGGCTGGTATTTTCTATGGTTGGTTTCTAATTGTAGGTAGTTTCTGTGGATTGTTTCTAATTGTAAGTATTTTCTGTGGTTGGTATCTTGTGTTTTCTGGGGATTGTTTCTAATTGTAGGTATTTTCTGTGGTTGGTATCTTGCGTTTTCTGGGATTGTTTCTAATTGTAGGTATTTTCTGTATGGTATCTTGGTATTGTTTTGTATTTTCTGTGGCTGGTATCTTGTATTTTTGTTTCTAATTGTATTTTCTGTGGTTGGTATCTTGCGTTTTCTATTTTAGGTATTTTCTGTGGCTGGTATCTAGTAGGGATTTTCTAATGTGGTATTGTTGTTTTGGTATCTTGTAGGTATTTTTCTAATTGTGGTTTGGTATCCTCTCGCAGGCGTTTTTGAAATGTTAAATTTATGAACTGCAACCGTGCAAGGATGCTTAGGCCGACTAGTGCCCTCAGATCTTAAAAACTACTGAGGCTAGAGGGCTGCAAATTGGTATATTGATCATCCACCTTCCAATCATCAAACACACCAGATTGCAGCCCTCCAGCCTCAGTAGTTTTTACTATATTTAAGGTTAAAAGTTAGCCATAAGCGTGCGTCTGGCAACGATATAGGCCAGGCCACCACCGGGCCGTGGTTGAAGTTTGATGGGTCGCGGCTCATACAGCATTACACCGAGACCACCGAAAGATAGATCTGTTTTCGGTGGCCTTGATTATACGCTGTACAGGAAACTCGGTTGCGCTGAAGAAACTTCGGCGTATTTTTTACTTGTGTTCAGTTTTTTCGAAAAAACAATTAGTCAGGCAAGGAATTTCCTATATATTCGTTATGCCCGTTAGTGCTGTAAATATTTACATTTGTCAGTTTTCCCCAATCAGTTATTTAGTCACGGGATTATATTTTTGTGTTGTGGAGATTCTAATATAGTAAAGTTAGTGAATGGAAGTTCATAGGATTTCTGTGCTTTCCCTGTTTCAAAATAAGCCTCATTCTTCTAGATTTTACATTGTTTATGCCCAGTAAGGGGATACTGCCGTCAGTGCATTTCATGCGGTACACTGTAGGCATTACTTAAGGTTCTTAGCAGTGACCCTTCGGCCCTTGGCTGCAACCTCTTTCATTCCTTTTACTGTACCTCCGTTCATATTCTCTTTCTTCCATCTTACTTTCCACCCTCTCCTAACAGTTGGTTCAGAGTGCAACTGCTGTGAGATTTTCCTCCTGTTACACCTTTCAAACCTTTTACTATCAGTTTCCATTTCAGCGCTGAATGACCTCATAGGTCTCAGCGCTTGGCCTTTGGCCAAAATTCTTTATTCCTTCCTTGTATTATTTATGATTATTCTTCAAAATGTAAGTTACTGTTATTACTTTTATCTTTTAATTATAAAATATAGTTTTTCATCAACTGATTCAATTCTTTATATATGACATAAAATATAAGTTCCTATCATCTTAATTCTGGTATATTTTATGACAGTTCCTTATATATGTTATAAATTGAGGTTATAATTTTGTATTAGGCTGCCCAGTTCGAAATTACAGTATTACAGCTCTCATAAACTTCAGAATAATACATTATTCCAATGTGAATGTATTCTGTGCTTGATGGATTTGAGTGCAGTGCCTCACGTCATTTCAGTAATATATATATATATATATATATATATATATATATATATATATATATATATATATATATATATATATATATATATATATACATACATATATACATATGCATATATACATATATATGTATATATATACATATATATAAATTATATATACATACACATATATATATATATATATATATAATATATATATATATACATATATACATATACATATATATACATATACATATTAAGACGTGTTAGTTAAGACATGGACACATATATATATATGTATATATACATATACATATACATATACATGATTGATAGCAGAATGCCCATCATCATTAAGGCTGAAATTTATCTGTAAATGAAACACAACTGTTTTTCATAAAGGTTATTTTTTTTTGTATAGACACTATACTGTATCGACTGTGTGGAAAGATGGACGTTATGTCTGAAGTGAAATGGTTTTCCATACGCAGTCAGTAAGGATAGCATATATTAAATAATAGTAAGGATAGTATATTAAATAATGGCATTTAGAAGTGCGGGGAAACTGGATAAAAACACAGGATTAAGTAAAAGCATCAACAGTTTTGTTTTATATTTGATAATTTGTGAGACTGTAGTGAAATTGTATTCTTGTGATTTTTCTCATTTTTTTTTAGTGAGTTGAAATTATAAGATTATTTTATCCCCCTCATTATTGCAAATGCACAACCCCCCCCACCCCCATTTATTGCAGGGTTCTTCGTCTCTATGTCAAAAGTATTGTAAATTATGTCTGTTTCAGTGCTAATTGAATTTTCTATCGAAATCGCAAAGTGACTAAAGTTATCCTTTTTCTTAAGAATATTCATAGAATATGAATATACTTGAGTATATTCATATAATTCTCTCAAGTATATTCATAAGTATTTTCATTAAGTATATTCATAGATTCAGAAACAAGATTTTCTTCTCTTAATTGTATTCATAGAATTCAGAAGCAAGATTTTCTTCTCTTAATTGTATTCATAGAATTCAAAAGCGAGATTTTCTTCTCTTAATTGTATTCATAGAATTCAGAAGCAAGATTTTTCTCTAATTGTATTCATAGAATTGAAGCGAGATTCTAATTGTATTCATAGAATTCAGAAGCAAGATTTTCTTCTGTTAATTATAAGATTTTAGAGAAAACATTCCCTGTTTGGACAGAATGACGAGTCCATCGTTTTCGCAACACTCACTGTTAAAAAAAAAAAACAATATTGATAATTATGCAAATAAAACCCAAAGCTATACAAACTCAGTTGGTTACACGCCTGAATTTATACGATCTGATTCGCTCGGACGTGTGATACAAAAAAACATCTGCATACAAATCATTCTTCGCGTACGGAAACATTGCCAGAGAGGCGCAAACGATTCCCCGTCCGGTTCTCCTCCTACTTTATTGATATTCATGAGCAATGAAAAACAGGGCTCATTAATCTCGCAGCCAGTTAATTGCTCCATTCTGTTAAGGTTATATTAGAATTACAAAGGCTGGCCTCCCATTCAGGAGCTATTATGCGACTGGGTGTTCGGCCAAATTGGCTGTCGCTGTTTTCGGAGGGAAAGAATTCTCGGCGTTCATTGATTTCTATATTTGACTGCGCTTCCGCGTTAGATTGTCTGGCATGAATATGCATGCCTAAAGAAGACGAATTACAATTGTGACGAATTCGGGATGTATCGCTGTAGTAATAAGAGGAGGATGTATTATAATTTTGACAAAGTCAGGTTGTATCGCTGTAGTAATAAGAGGAAGACAAATGATAATTTTGACAAATTCAGAATGTGTCTCTGTTGTAAAACGAGGACGATATTTTATAAGAGAGAGAGAGAGAGAGAGAGAGAGAGAGAGAGAGAGAGAGAGAGAGAGAGAGAGGATCAAATTATGGGCCGGCTCAGACTTCGTTAAAAACTTGGTGTACATTTTAGGGGCCCCACGTACTTCTCGAAGAGAATCCTTCAGGTTTATGTGGGACTTTTCTTTCCTTGCTCAGTCTTGTGCTCATACCTGACTCTGTTAAATTTTTAGCCTTTTTTTAGTTTTCTGTAAAAGAAAACTATTGTACCGGCTTTGTTTGTCCGTCCGCACTTTTTCTGTCCGCCCTCAGATCTTAAAAACTACAGAGGCTAGAGGCCTGCAAATTGGTATGTTGATCATCCACCATCCAATCATCAAAAATACCAAATTGCAGCCTTGTAGCCTCTGTGGTTTTTATTTTATTTAAGGTTAAAGTTAGCCATAACCGTGCATCTGGCAGCGATATAGGCCAGGCCACCACCGAGCCTTGGTTAAAGTTTCATGGGCCTCGGCTCATACAGCATTATACCTAGACCACCGAAAGATAGATCTATTTTCGGTGGCCTTGATTATACACTGTACAGAAAACTCGATTTGTTACTTGTTTGTGTATTGGTCTTTGAAATGTTTAAGACACAAATTTTCCTCTAACTGGTATATTATATATTCAAGAAATTAACATAATTTCATTCTTGACACACCATGTATCATATATTGAATTAATTAACATAATTTCATAATTAAAATATAGTTATTTCTTCCATATGGGTCAGTCGTGACCAGGAACGGAAGTAAGGGTTGCTCCAAGGCGAGTCTATTAAGTATTTCATCAAGCGTTGTAAATAAATCTGTTTTACATTGCCCTTCTATAAATAAATCTATTTTACCAGCACGGCTGTATTTCAAAGTATTCTTTTCTAGGTCCCCTCCCCCCAAAAAAACCCAAAAAATAGATAAATAAAAAAATAAAAACATAGCAGTACAGAGTCAGTACCGTAATATTTCAGAGTCAAAAAATTTTCTAAAGAATAAAAAAATATTATAAGCAACCATGAATTTTCATCACCGTAGATGTTTCCACTTCTTGCATTTTGCTCTCATTCTCTCTTTATTTCTTCCCACCATTTTTTGTTCCTATTATTTATTCCCGCCTTTTTCCGAGCGATGCTGCGAAAATATAGGAAAGCGATAACCCACGTACGAGAACAAACGGGCCCGTAAAATGGATTATGAAGTGTTCCCGGAGTTTGCAAGTTATATTTCTCGGGCCGCGAAGAGGAAGCGGAATGAAGAAGTATAACTCCTTTCAAATATTTCTGTGGTTGGGATTCGAAAAAAAGAGAGGCATTTCCTTTCGAATGCAGCTGCCGACCTAACGCCTTGTACAGGGAGGGATGACTTTTCCTGTCTAGTTAGTTTTCTGTAAAAGAAAACTATTTGTCTGTCCGTCCGCACTTTTTCTGTCCGCCCTCAGATCTTGAAAACTGCTGAGGCCAGAGGGCTGCAAATTGGTACGTTGATCATCCACCATCTTTTCGTCAAACCTACCAGATTGCAGCCCTCTAGCTTCAGTAGTTTTTATTTTATTTAAGGTTAACGTTAGTCATAATCGTGCGTCTGGCAACGGCTATAGAACAAGTCACCACCGGGCCGTGGCTGAAAGCATCATGGGCCTCAGCTCATACAGAAAACTCGATTTACTTGTTTTATTTGGTGACCATAAAAATGGTTATGAATTTATGGGGTTCCAAAAAAAAAATAATTTCCTTTAGGTTGCAACTGCCGACTTAATGCCTCTCGCATTGTTGGGGGGGACTAAATTCCCTTATCTAGTTTTATTTTAGTATCTGTAAATAATTTGGAGTTTATCGGTCGCCATTTCTTTTCTTCCCATAGTCAGGAATGGTCTCTTATGGATAAGTCTTTATGACTTCCCAGGAATGCTCTCTAAGTATAAGTCTTAATGACTTCCCAGGAATGCTCTCTTATGCATAAGTCTTACTGACTTGCCAAGAATGCTCTCTCTTATGTATAAGTCTTTCCAGGAATGCTCTCTTATGTATAAGTCTTAATGACTTGCCAGGAATGCTTTCTTATGTATAAGTCTTACTGACTTCCCAGAATGCTCTCTTATGTATAAGTCTTAATGACTTGCCAGCAATGCTTTCTTATGTATAAGTCTTAATGACTTCCCAGGAATGCTCTCTTATGTATAAGTCTTAATGACTTCCCAGGAATGTTCTCTTATGTATAAGTCTTAATGAATTGCCATACGAATATTATGAGAAGGTTTTTCTCTGTTAGAATTTTTTAAACGAGAAATGTTCACGTTTTGTATCATTTTCTTCCGGATGCTCATAGGCAATTTATTATTCTTATGAGATTCAATTTCTTTTTATCTATTCAGTTTAAATATTTTGTTTTATCAGTTGGGTTTCAGTAAGCTTCGTTAAGAAAACGTTCAAGATTTGGTGCAAAGAAAAATCTTAAAGGATTTAAATTCAATTGGTAGAGTTTGAATGAAAGAACAATTTGGATGATGCTAACATTCTAGTTGCCCCTTATATGTGGGATAAGGAATACTGGCTCTTATGAAAAGTATTGACAGAGGAAGATACATGACAGCTTGGTATCACTAAGAACAGAATACTATGTATTGATTGGTAATTTCCTTGCATGTGGGATAAGGAACTGAACTGAATTGAACTGAATCGAATCCTTTATTCCAGCTATAAACCATATACGTTAGATAAGATTTCTACATATACATATCTTTACAAAAGACTTTACAGAGAATATTGCATAAATATTCGTACCTTTGTAAAGTATAATTTCTCATTTATTAAAAACCTTTTTTTTAAGTCTTAGTAAATTACATAATATAAAATAATTATGATACTGGCTGTCATGAAAAGTATCGATAGAGGAAGGTGCATGAAAACTTGGTATCACTGAAAATAGTACCAAGTGACAAAAAATTGGGGTCCAGGAGAAATGGTCCGAAAACGGGAGAGGTTAACAAAACTGTATTAAAATAAATACGACAGGGCCTTGTCTAGGGAATTTCAGAGTGATGGTCTGTTGCTGACGACAATTTTAAGTAATTTCAACCACTGGGTATAAAGTTATTGACAACAATTCCCTTTTCATTCAGATAAATTCCTCTTGAAATATTGATTACCGAATGTAATATAGGGGCCAATGATTTATGTAATTTCAACAATTAGTTATTTGTAAAGTTGCTGACAAGAATTTCCTTTTCATTCAAATAAATTCCTCTTGAAATATTGATTACCGATGGTAATGTACATGCCGATGACTTTGTATATCTTATCGTTCACGTCCCCTTTACTATCTTCTTTCATCAAGAACTTTTTTCTTAGAGTTGGTTGCTGTTATATTTTACTCTTCATCCACGTCACCTATCTTCTCTCGGTTCTTACAACAAGAGCTATTTTATCTGAGAGTTGAGCAGCCAAGCAGTGAAAGTATTACCTTGCTTGTTCATCAACCTTCCTTCTACAGCTTTTGAAATCTGAACATTTTCCTCCGTGCTTGTGCGATAGAGAAGAGAAGAGAGAGAGAGAGAGAGAGAGAGAGAGAGAGAGAGAGAGAGAGAGAGAGAGAGAGAGAGAGAGAGAGACGTAAGACAGCAACGGATATTAGCTTTTCTTTTAACACAAGAGGAAACGTAAAAGTCTTACCCCCTTTGATTAAAAACGGAAAGAAAGAAGCTTTTTTATTTTTTTACAATCACGTGCGTGAAAAATTCCTTCGTTTCAAAGACACAATGAACGAGTGACAGCCATATCTGAAGAGGGGAAACATTGACCCGCACAAGTGACTGTAAGACTCGTCTGCGGAGACTTTGAAGGGCGAGGGTTCCCGATGGTCGAGTGGGGGAGGCATTAATTAAAACGATTGAGTCAGGAATTAACCACTTGCGAGGAGGGCCTCGAAAAGTGGCGGAGTGCCACGGCTGCGTCGAGGGAGGAGTGGCACTCGACTGGCACTTGAGGAGGAAGCTTGAATTAGGACGTGTGTGACGGGGAGAGAGAGAGAGAGAGAGAGAGAGAGAGAGAGAGAGAGAGAGAGAGAGAGAGAGAAATGGAGTTATAATGGATCAGTCAGTCCCATCGTTAAACAGGAAGATTACAGATGTACAAGCCACTTAGAAAGGGAGAGAGAGAGAGAGAGAGTTATCAATCAATGCCATCGTAAAACAGGAAGATTTACAGATAATAAAAGCCACAGAGAGAGAGAGAGAGAGAGAGAGAGAGAGAGAGAGAGAGAGAGAGAGGAATGGTGTTAGAAAGGATCAATCAATGCCATTATAAAACAGTAAGATTTACAGATATACAAGCAACCTAGAGAGAGAGAGAGAGAGAGAGAGAGAGAGAGAGAGAGAGAGAGAGAGAGAGAGAGAGATGGGAGGGGGGATGGAGTTATCAATCAATGCCATCGTAAAACAGTAAGATTTACAGACATACAAGCCACCGAAAGAGAGAGAGAAAGAGAGGGGGGGGTGGTATAGTGGTCATTGGGTTAGATGAATTGTTATTTTTAATGATATCCTTATTTTTGACATTTTAAATGCTTTCTTCAATTAATGTGTTTGTTCTTTTTTTTTTTTTAACGGATGCCTGGTTACGTCAAACAAGGCATCACTGCTCATCAGATATGTTACACAAAATCTTCGGGTTTTTTGGTAGACTTCTACGTTGATTTATATTTTATGTAGAGTTGGGTTTGCATCGTATTGAAAACGTGATGTTAGTGGATGATTGAGCTACGTACATTTCTTTCGTTGAATTTTGATATATGCAATGCTGCGTTTTAAAAATTAGCCAGTTCTAGAGTATGATCACTCACCATGCATACCGAACAGTTTGTACCATAAAAATGTAACATGGACACATAAACACACACATATATAGTATATATATAGATTATTTATTTATATATGTATATACACATAAACATACAGTATATATATATATATGAATATATATATATATATATATATATATATATATATATATATATATATATATATATATATATATATATATATATATATATATATACACATTAATCATTGCTTGCCTCGAAAACTTTGCTTGCCTGCAAAAACTTTCTGTAGCATTTAAGCCGTCGGCGCAACCTGAGATACACGTGGAAACATCATCTTTGATACAGTTAACGCTACGGCTTTAAACCGAGGAGAATTTCCCATGAAAACGATTGTGGTTGTGATGGGTTGTGATAAACCAACGAGTTGGGGGAACCGACAAGTGGTTGCGAGGTCGTTGCTTCCAGGAAACTGTGAGCTTATGTGTGTTGGAAGTCCAATTGTTGGTTTGATAAATGCTAAGTGAAAAATAATTCATAGACAGGCTCGGTCACTCATTATTTTCCAATCGCTCGTCGGAGAATTTCTATAATTTCTATAACTCGATTATTATCGTAATGGAAAATTGCATATCCCTCTGGAACGAGTTGAAGAGACAACACGCTCAGCAGGTTTAATTGAATGGAAATGCACCTTTGGTGAAATCGGTTTTAGAAAGAGTGCCGTGGAGTTTATAATGTAGCACTGAGGCTCCGCTCAGCTGTGGTTAGCGGCCATCAGGACAAATGGCACGGAAGACTTGTGATTCTGTGCCGTGTGGCATACTGATTACCTCAACGTAATGCGGATGTTCATCTGAGTGATTGTACACATTCACTGAAAAAACCACTTGCGTCTCTAAATGGCATGTTTCATTCTCAATTTATCCTTTTCTAGGTGACCAAATGGGATAACGTTCCGTGTTTGCGACCTTATTCAGAATTCTCATTGTTATGAAAAACAGTGCCAACCACAAAAGCGGTTGAATATTCGTTGGACCTACTGACATTCAGGCGCATGGACAGTAATTTAACAAAATGATTGCTAAAGATGTGTAGCATGTATTACAGAGGTTTTTAAACCTTTTTATATCCACACCACTTTTAAGAGTTGGTCTCCCCCCCCCTTGCATCTATGAGTTAAATTCCCTACCAGATTTAAATGAAAATAAAAAAAAAAAAAGAGAAAGAGAAGGGGTTTTGAGGGATAGGGAGGGAGGTAAATAACTGCAAAATATGGAAAGCCCAGCGAGTCTAACTAGAATAGTAAACTATAGGAAACTAATGTTATAAGGCGATACTTTTGCATTTTTTCATAAACTTCTGAATATCAGTTCCTTACTCTTGTTAAGAGAATAATGAATATAATAAGAGAATTTTTAAATTTTCCTTAGGCCTCTCGCCTCCCCTGGAAATTGCTGACGTCCCCCAGGTTAAGAGCCACTGATGTAGCAATATAGCTAATAATATACTTGTCATTGCAGATTAGACTTGGTAGTAGCACCGAGAACTGAATTGCCTTCCGAAACATCAGATTAAAATACAGAAGGACAAATACTGGACTGGGGATATTCTCTGTTCTGAAAGACGGTTGCAAAATGCAACCGCTGCAGGGATCATGGAACATTGTGTAGAGGAAAAGTTACATAATTATATAATAATCACGTGTTTCTTTCGGTGTCAGTGCGTCGTTGGTAGATTATATTTACCCCAAATGGTTGCGTCCATCAAAGCTTAGCGTTCCTTTAAACTAACACGAATTTCAGTAGGAACCAATGGAAAGTTGCCACTGGTTACATTAGTTTCATTCCCGTTGTGACCATGCTCTGGAATGGTCTAACTTGCCACGTAGTTGAATCTGAACTTCAGAAGTTCAGACTTGGTGCAAGAAGCATATATATATATATATATATATATATATATATATATATATATATATATATATATATATATATATATATATATATATATATATATATATATATATATATATTTACTGAACAGTCTCATATGAGTATCATTTCGTAGTTTTCTTAAGTCTCATTTTTATTTTATCTTCTTATCGTTTTTCCGTAGAGGTGATTTTTTCATTATTTTATCCCGCGTCCTCTTACCACCCTCATTTTCCAGCTGGTGGTGTGTATGTTGGAAGGTATTAAGGACAACCATATCAAAAGAGAACTTTCGTTATAAATAATTAACCACTCAAGTCTCGTAATATATCCACCGACACTCTCATTAAAATCTGTCCTTTTGACTGATATTTTAACGTAATGGACTCTTCACCGTTTCAAGTAGTTTCTTGATCCCGTTTCGGAATTGCAAATTGGCACGAAAACAGCAACGATTATTTAGTCACTTATAATATACCTAGGAAATAATATTGTGTCAATAGGTGAGACCAGCGTCAGAAGGTTAGGAAACTCCCATTCCGTTTCAGAAATGTTTCAACCAGTTGGTTCTTAGCCACGTAAAATAAATCTAATCCTTCAGGCCAGCCCTAGGAGAGCTGTTAACCAGCTCAGTGGTCAGGTTGAACTAGGATATACTTACTTTTTCTCAGAAAACATTACACCAGGCAGGTTAAGATATAATTGACATCTTGGGATCGTTACTTATTGTTTAGCTAGTGAATTTGAAAACGGGTTTTTTCCGCTTGAGTACAGAAGTCAGAAGTATTTGAAAAAAGAATGAGAAAACTTAGTTTAATATCAGCGTTTCTGTTGCAATACAGAAATGGTTCCTCTCGTGGGAACGCAATGATAGACTTTTCAGACGCATACGAACAAGTAAAAAATGCGCCGACGTTTCTTCGGCGCATTCGAGTTTTCTGTACAGCGTATAATCAAGGCCGCCGAAAATAGATCTATCTTTCGGTGGTCTCGGTATAATGCTGTATGAGCCGCGGCCCATGAAGCTTTCATGCCACGACCCGGTGGTGGCCTAACCTATATCGATGCCAGAAGCACTATTATGACTAAATTTAACCTTGAATCAAATAAAAACTACTGAGGATAGAGGGCTGCAATTTGGTACGTTTGATGATTTGAGGGTGGATGATCAACATATCAATTTGCAGCCCTCTAGCCTCAGTGGTTTTTAAGATCTGAGGGCGGACAGAACAAGCGCGGACGGACAGACAAAGCCGTCACGATAGTTGTCTTTGACAGAAAACTAAAACTGATATAATATTATTTGGAAATTGACGGTATTCTTTAACAATCATCAGGCTTTTTATAATCTACGCATGGAGATAATGTGACGAATTTTATCTCCGCGGAAACTTCAGTTTACCACAAGTGAGCAGAATTCAGCTCGTGTTTACCCTCATTGTCCTCAGTTATTTCAAGAAATTATCCGTCGCGATGTCGAGGCACGATGTTTCCATAGCAACACGTACAGTTGGTTGAAATATAATTGGCTGGGATGTTACGTCGTTGTTTTTGAAGCAGCGTTTGTGATACATGTTCTTCAGCAATCAGATACGCAGTAGCTGTTTCTAAAGCCGTGTCAATCAAACTTCACCCACTTATTAAGGGCGCGACGTTATTATATATCACATAACTGGACAATAGGTATTGTTTATTTTATATATATATATATATATATATATATATATATATATATATATATATATATATATATATATATATATATATATATATATATATATATATCACTAAATCTACGTCGGAAGGTGAGTGGAAACCGGGACTTTGAACAAGTACTTTCGTGGTTTATTCTACAGTTTCAAGTTCACACTGAATACAGATGAAGTTGACACAGATTTATATACAAAAACAGAAGTGGTGGGGGCGGGGGTTGCTGGGTTACAGTTTATTATCAAGGGATAATCCAGGGTGGAGATTAACATTCCCGGTGGAAGTAGCTTCAAAGGTTAAGGTTAGCAGTGGATCGCGCGTCAGTCTGCGCTTTCCGGGTGCGTCGCCGAGCACCTTCCCTCAACCTCATCTGGGAGCAACTGAGCGCTGCCTGGTCGTCGCTGAGAGTTTCATACAGCATTATAAGCCATACAGAAAACTCGATTGCGCCGAAGAAACTTTGGCGCATTATTTACTTCAGAGCAAACTATATTGACTCTGATTTACTTTTTGTTTAATTATTCCTTCTACATTAAGGTTCTCGACGCGATTTCGCATTGCGATTCGTTTCTCCCAGTTCGGACGCTTTCGAACCTCAATGAACGGACAAACTTTGCCGGAAGTTGCACAAAATTCTTGATCTCGACGAAATTCTTTGGAAATTGTGACAGTTTGGTGCAATTCCTCGCAGACTGAAATTGCGTGAAATTCCATTGGAGGATCAGATCCGCTTTGTATTTGGTTTTATTTTTGTAATTGTCCTTACCTTAAAGGCATCAGGTCTCTCTCTCTCTCTCTCTCTCTCTCTCTCTCTCTTTATATATATATATATATCTATATATATATATATATATATATATATATATATATATATATCATATATATATATATATATAGAGAGAGAGAGAGAGAGAGAGACAGAGACAGAGAAAAGAGACAGAGAGAGAGAAGTATATATGTATTTTGCTCAACGCAACGGAGCTCTCTCTCTCTCTCTCTCTCTCTCTCTCTCTCTCTCTCTCTCTCTCTACATATATATATATATATATATATATATATATATATATATATATAAAGAGAGAGAGAGAGAGAGAGAGAGAAGTATATATGTATTTTGCTCTAACGCAAAGGAGCCTCTCTCTCTCTCTCTCTCTCTCTCTCTCTCTCTCTCTCTCTCTCTCAGGATTTGAGCGATGATGATGATGATGATTATGATGTTTATTTTGCATTGTTTTGCTATGCACTCTTTCCTTGTGCGCGCTTGTATGTACGTGTGTGTGTGTGTGTGTGTGTATGTGCGCATGCTTGCTTGCTTTAGAATCTGGAAACGAAGAGCTAACACATCGTGTGTTTTCCTTTGCATGCGTCTTACTTCTCTCGGAAAAGTAGTTCGCATTCTCTCTCATACGTCTCTCCACTACGGTTTGCCTCCGCAGGCCGATGTTTTCTCAGCTCTCGATGCTAGAGAGAACATTCCAACATTCATCATTGATTTACGTGTTCTCCGAGAATGTTAGGCGAGCGTAAACATCCGCTCTCGCTCACTTGCAAATGTTTAGTCGGGTTTATTAAAGATGTGGTACTCTCTCTCTCTCTCTCTCTCTCTCTCTCTCTCTCTCTCTCTCTCTCTCTCTCTCTCTCAGAGTCGCGAGAAAAAGTATTAAGTGCCAGTAACGAGGAATTGCAATTTTAAGTAATGTTTAATTTGTACTTCGTCCTCTTTCCAATCAGAACTGTTGCACCTGTTAGATTTAAAACGAAAAATAATCTTAAATACAGAGACAGGTTAGATACGGTGGCCATTATGTGATTAAATCTAGGATAAGTTGAGTTATTAAAGCAATAGGATGCTGTTTTATTTCAAGTCGTAAAGCGTAAAAACTCTGTATATTTTAGAACGAAGGCTGAAGGAGAGAGAGAGAGAGAGAGAGAGAGAGAGAGAGAGAGAGAGAGAGAGAGAGAGAGAGAGAGATTCTCGAACTGAAAGCCGTGATTCATTTATTAAACTTGCTAAGAACTCTCGTGTCAAGCCTCCATGCATGTCTTGAATTCAAAAGTAGTATTTAGCTTTGTTAAAGATTAAATTTTTTGTTCAAAACATTTTCAGAGCAACACAGATTGTTCACAAATTTTACATGTTGCAGCACTGAGTACATGGCGAATCCCTTTGCATATTCTGCATGCCCACAATAAATAAAGTTCCCACTTCTTTTGCATAGAAATCATTGATAGTTAATACAATTTTGACGACAAAATGAACCATTCTTTTTTTTCTACAGGAAGTTTTTTCCTACAGAAACTCCCTTCTGTTTTCACTTTCACTTTATCTACATAGAATGAAGCTTGATTTAGCAGCCTCGTCTTTTCGTTGCAATATCCATCAACGCATGCATCCTTGCAGTCAGTACTTACACGATACCTATCCAGATATGGGAGGCAGTCATTGAGAAAGAATGGGAAACAGAGAGAAAATGCAGTAAGTAGACTTAAGTGGGTATTGAATATTCTTTAGGAATAAATTGTTACGAAATACTACGAAGAAATGTTACTGAGGTTTGTAGAAGTTCGTTCCAGATTCGATGACCATCGTGATTGTGACGTTAGTTGTGTAGATAAACCTATGGAAATAAAAAAATTTTTCTAAGGGCGGTATTATTTGCACACATGAAGCATTTAAAAAAAAAAATCTAGATATGGTTTTGGTAATACGATGATTCATTCAAAGGTGTCAGTGTCACGTTCATGTCCCCA